>NC_084470.1:129019465-129619465 GCF_027409185.1 Cynocephalus volans | reverse complement strand
TATTTCACTGATGTTACCAGCTTCTATTGTTAAACTATACTTAGCCATAATTCCAGTTATGTTCTTTTTCTGTAACTTCTTGGTCTGGAGAATAAATACAGGGAGAGAACCCCAGTTCATGGTTAATTTCCCAAAGGAGGAATGCCTCTCTCTTGAGGGTTCCAGGAAATTAACCTCTTTGGGGTCTCTCATTGCTCAGACAAAATGGGCTTTGAATAATCCTTTTTGCATCTCCATCACTCCATGTGAGGCAAAGCAACACTATCTCACAAAAATATTGTGAAAATTTATATGACATATTAATACAAAAAGAAAACATTTTTCAACTGCAAACTTTCACATGATAATAATACTATTATTATTATATTCAAACAAAAATTAATATCCACAACATCAATAATATTGGTAATATATGTTTGTTATTCTATTCCTTCTGTACTCCGTGTATGTGTGCATGTGTACATGTACATGTGCTTTAAAAGGTGGTCCACTTATAAATATACTTTCCTGATGTCATTTTTAATTTTGGCTGTGACTCTATTGTGTTTTGAATGTGACATCATAATCCAGTGAAAATAATGTAGTGCTGGGATACACAGTGATGCCTTCATTGAAGGACTTTTCCTGAACTTAGAGTGGTAGTGATAGTGTAGTTAAAAGCAAGAGTTCCACCAACAGATAGACCTGGGTTTAAATACCAGTTCCACTGCTTACCATGTTTGCATTCTTTGTTACATAATTTAAACTCTTTAAGGTCATTCCAATTTCCCTATTTGCATAATGGTCATTATATTATTAATTCTGAGAAAATAGAAGAGATAATGCATGAAAAGCACACAATATGGTGACTGTCTTGGAAAATATTCAATAAATATTAATTAATATTATGACCTTTGACCTTGTATAAAAGGGCAATAAATAGAGAGAAGAAAAAGAAATAATTTTGAGTTGAATGTAAAAGTGAAAAATGGGTATGAAAAAGAGAGGAAATGACTCATATTTTTGGTGCAGTTTTCTCTGTCAGTGACTATTTCCAAAGAAATCAAGGTGCTAGGAGCAAATTATTGGGGGCAAAGATGCATTGGTTGAAGTTTGGTGAAGCTAAAGAAAAATTTTAAAGTGAAAGTGAATTTTTTTTCTTTTACTTTGCACTGTTTCTATTAATTATTCTCTACTCTTTCTATGAATAACTAGATGATTCTGACGTTTTTGTATTTTTATTGCTGGAAGCCTAATAGTTAACTTGAAAAATCAAGATTTAACACTAATGTTTGTGAGAATAAAAAAAGATATTTACATATTTCACATGAAATGCTCTGGAAATATATATGTGTGTGTGTATATATATATACATTACAATAAGGAAATGAAAATGTATATGACTACTCCAACAATTTTTGCACAAATTTAAAATATTGTCATTTTCTAAAAGTTATTTCTCAAATATTTATCAAACTTAAAATGATTTTTAAAAGGCTAAAAATATCTCTTCACATGAACAATAATTGAAAATTTTGTAAATGAGGGAACATTTCTTTTCCCTAAAATAGCTTATGCTATTGTTTTCAGAAAGGTAGAAATTCTCAGATTCACAAAATATATCAAACACTCCTTCCACACTACACACACACACACACACGCACGCACACATGCACGCACACCAAAATGGCTCAATTCAACTTCCTGTCAATTTTTTATTGAACAGTTATTCATGTTATAGTTTACTGAACAATCTCTAGAACAAAGTGGTATTTTAAAATAAATCAATTCACCCAGTAGTTTGAAAGTGAGTGTTTGTAATCTGGATTTTTAACTCCTTTAAGTATAGTTTTATAGACTTCACAGTATTCTAAACTGTGCTATCTGATTTGTGACTGAAGACATTCAGAATTGTTGCTAAAGAAAACAAAAGAAAATGAAATCACTGAAGATATGTTAGTTTAACATTTTATAAAAGATTTCAAATTTAATGTTTTCTATTAAAGAAAGTTTAAATTATAAGAAGACTTGGAAGATCACCTAAATATAAATCCATAGGTAGCATGGCTAGTGGCCCTGGGTCCACTGGAAACTTATTTTTATTAAAAACAAAAAACAAAAAGCTATTGAAAGAGCTTTCACTAATTTTCAAAATCCCAGTTTAAAATGTTCATATAGTCAGTGATCTAAGCGGAAATAAAAAAAAAATAGCCTGTTACATTTTATTCAGATGCATTTCAACAAATTTTCAGAATCAAAGAGGTAATTACAAAATAAGCAATTTAATAGTCTAAAAAATACTGAGTTTAGAACCAAATAACTAAGCTATAAATTCAACAACATCAGTTGAATATTCCATGACCTTTAGCAAATCACTGAGATTCTTGTAAAATAGTAATAATAATACTTTTCCTGGTTTTCAGGACAAGAAAACCCCAAATTTATGAGAATGTAGTAATGAAACTCTAAAATAGGTTCTAAAGCTACATTTCATTAAAGAAATTTAAAGCCAATAACGGGGTGGAGACGTAATGAAAATTAATCTCTTGACTTTATTTTCCGTATCTAAAACTGAGATATTTCATCTATGTGATCTCTTAGGTGTCATTCAGGTCCATCTATAATTTTATAAATATAAGGTTTGCTCACAGTAAGTGGAGCCTCCACTACCTCACCATTCTAATTCTATGACTTCAAAGTCAAAATTTATTTTTATGTCCAAGTTAAAAAAAATTTGAAGATCTCCATTAAGAGATAATGTTAAATAATCCACAAATTTATGGTCCTGGTTTCCACTGCTGTCTGACAGAGCACCTCTCTCTCTTTCTCTCTGTCTCTCTCTCAGTGCCTACCTACTCTTTGTTTATTATCGCTAAAAGAAAATGAAACATAGTTACTTTTGTGTTTCCAGCCAGTTGCATCTCCTTTTTAATTATTTGTTCTTTCTGAATTTACACATTAACTTGCATATTCACACTTTGGTGATTTTGCTTTCCTGCTCTATGTGTGTGTGTGTACATGTGTATGTTTAAACCTCTACTTTCTACCTACACTGGGTCTTTGAGGAGTTGAAATTTAGTTTATTTATTGTCTTGGTATTCTTTCTCATGCTGGTGGTGTCTTTTCCTCCGAACTTTCAAAGCTGTCATTTAGAAACAAATGATTTACAAGGGTTTTAATTTCCTGATGCCTTTCCTACTGCTTCAAGCCCGGAAAGATCTTCCTTTTTTCTTCCTGCTTTAGGATTGCAAATACTCATAGGATGTAATAGCTAACTACATGGTAGATGTCTGCACTTAGAACTTGAATAATTCATCTGTGTTAATAAGAACAAGTTGAGAAGGAACTCTGCCCTCATTCTGATTGGTTTGTTGTCTCATACTAGGAGATTTAGTAAAGTAATTCATAAATTATTAGATGACAGATGGTATATAATGTCATTAATTTTTATCACATACTTATGATACCCCTGTCTACTCAAGTAATAAAGACATTTATATCCTGAACATGACTGTCATGTTCTTTTTGTAATAAATAGTCTGACTCGGTTTTTGGTGCTTGACTGCTGACAGCTCTCAAGCCCCGACGTTCTTCCTTTCCCTTCTACTCCATATCTGGGCAAGCTGGTAAGAAAGCCTGAGTTCCCCCCACTCAAACCAGGGAAGTCTCACTCTCCATCCAGGATCTCTCACTCCAGCCCCAACTCCTAATCACAGTAAATGTCAAACCAGTTCTTTTCTCTGCTCTTTCAATCCATTTTTTGACTTGGTTGGGAGCCTGCCCCACTCTCCACAGAGAGCCTCATTAAGTTAGTTAGAGCCCTTTCCCACACCCTCTTGCTGCATGTGTGAAAATTAATCTCAACACCAGATTTTGGGTGGTGGCGGACTTATCCTCTCTCAGAAAGGTGGTCTCAGCAATTGGCTCAGCAAGCAGGGTATTGAGGCAATGAACACCACCTCTGGGGATCTTTCTTCTTATGTTTTAGCCTGATAACTGGTTGTGCTGACTATAGGCAAGCATGTTTTTAAAGTGTGTTTCCACCTGCTGGAACATTAGTACTTTGAGCTGTGCAACTTTGTGCTGCATCTGCTGAGTCTTCCCAAGGTTCTGTTTAGATTTAAACAATCTAAGTTGGAAGTTTTAATGATGTCATTTACGGACAGGAGTTTGGAACTGGGGCTGTCCTTAAAGTGACCCCTATCAGGTGACTCAGCCTAGACCTACCTGTGTGTCTCATATTGAATCACATGCTAGCACCCACTAAGAAACATGACTCACATTAGGCTCAGGGGAATACTTTCGACTCTGTGGCCATTGGTTCTGTGTCTCAACCAGGCGTTGGCCCTCATTCTGTACTGTGTTTCAGGGAAAGACTGATACCCTGTGCATTGGGTGGTTGCTAATGTGGACGAAGAGCAGTGACCCTGTGGAATGCTGAGGTTCCCACTACTAAAACAAGATAGCTCATTCGGCCCCTACAAAATGCTTTTGCTGCTGCTGTTGTGTATGCCTCTGTAATAACAAAGATCCTGTTCACCACAGTTACAAGGAAAAACACTCACGAACCCCTGTGGCACAGCCAAGCGGTTCATTCAACCCCAACTTATGCCTGGGGTACTTAAACTCTGATAAAGCAACACCACCATCGGGGAGCCCCTCACCCTCATGCTGCTGATTTGAGAGTCTCTGGAAGAGGAAGCTCATAGATATGCGCAGAGTAGACAAGACACCAACAGCAACAGCAGCAACAACAAAACTGGATACTTAGGAGGAAGCAGAAAACTTAAACAAATACAATTTGTCCCAGCTGGAAATTCTTAGTTCGTTAAAAGAATGTGTTAAGGCAAAAAGATAGGTTTTGTGCCCTACAACATAAATTCCAAATTAACTTTAACATCTCCTGAGATGTACCAATTGTCCAACGCTCAGGACCTTAATCAAAGTTGGCACTGAATTACAGTTTTCCCTGGAGACTCCGTCAAATTAAAACAAAGTACCCGAAAAAGGGGGATTGCACTAAAATTAAGGTACCCTTTTACTCTCAAGTAGATTATTAAACATAAAATAGAGGATAAATAGATATGCCTCATCTTAACTATAAGAGTTATTTTCTTGCCTAAATTCGCCATGGTCGTAGCATCCATTGTCCTAAAATATCCCATCATAATCATGGATGCTCTGATCCAACGAATAATAAATTAAATTAAGTTAAATGTAAAGTCTTCGGCATTTACAATTAGCTTGACAAAATAGGATCACATGGATCTTCTGTCTCTCCAAAATAAATAGTTAATAAGGCCATCAAGAATTGCAACAGGTCCCCCAAGTATTGAAACCCATTTATATATGAACTATTTAGAGAAAGGGTGGTAATCACCACTGCTTCTCCACTTAATAGCTCAGTTTGGCCTGTTCTTAAACCTGTAAAGAATGAATGAAGCCCCGTAGTAGATTGCTCCAAACCTAGTACTATGATTTCATATATTAAGGCCACCATTGCTCATTTAGATAACTGACTCCATTCAATCAGTAATTGGTAAATACTTTGCCGTCATAGATTTGACTAATATGTCTGCCTAATGGCAATTGTGACAACCCCTCAGCCACAGTTGCCCTTTTTCTTCGAAGGGACACCTAGGTTACTAAACAGTCCTGCTATCATGCACAATCTCTTTGCAGGATTTTTACTGCATGCATCTTCCTCTGGAAACACATGTGTGATGTTACACTAATGCCATCCTCCTCCAAGGAGCTTCATTTGACACACTCATTCAGGATGTACAAACATTCAAAAAGGCGCTCACAAGAGGAGATGGGCCACTGTTCTACACAAAGTGCAAGTCCCCCCAACTTAGTAAAATTTCTGTGCATTATTTAATCAGTCAAGGGCTGCTCCATCCTTGACACTGTCAAGAAACAATTATTGAGCTGTCAGTATCCACAATGTTAAGGCAATGTTTAGGCCTTTTGGGGTCCAGGAGGCAACATATTCCTCTCTGACAAATTTCAAATTTTGCTTAAGCATATCTGTGATCTTAATTGCAAATCAGCCGACATGGAATGAGACTCCTTTAAACAAAAGGCTTTAAAATCCCTCCAAACTGCATCACAACAAGCAATCGCATTAGTTGCCTTCAACCCCACCCCCACCCCCCACACCGGCTGACACTGCTTCACTGTAGAGGCCTCCTCTAACGCCTCCTGGAGATTCCTAACCACCCATGATGGCCAAGTTGCCCATGGGCTTCCGGTGTCTGAAACTGTACACATGCCACACACCTTTAGAGTGGCAATTGTTGGCTGCATCCTGTGCTCTGCTGAAACCAGAGGCCCTGAGCCCAGGACTCTGCAGTCAATGACCCTTTATGCCTCGGGTCATGGCAGCAGCACCCTGCAAGTTTTACATGGCCACCAAAGCTGACTTGATAAAATGAAAATAGTATGTACAGAAAAGAGCCAAACTTGGGTTCTCTAGCATATTCCACCTGCAGGAGTGGAATGAGCTTGTGGAAAGACAACTTCTAAATTATGTGTAATGCCTTAATTAAAGAACAGACGCAGTAATATAAGACCTGGTAGATACAATGATCGTATTCTTATGCAAAGAAGCTACGTAAAACAGTACTATTGATCCAACTGTACTGTTGCTTATAGATTATCACTCCCTTATGATGACCTGGGTGACTCAGATCAACTTTAGTTCTCATTTTGTAGACTCTAGTAGCCATTTGACAAGGAGCTGTGACTAAAGGCTTAATTTACTTACCGTGGCAGTGCAAAGTGGAAGAATGATCTCCAGGCAGTTTAAGGAGTTAAGTGGACAGAGAGTCATCATTATGCAGTTTAATTAAATCAAATAGATTGGATACACTTAAACAGCCTCTTGTTAAGAAGTATGCCAGTGAGATTTCTATTAAGTTAAAATAAGTAAATAAAGCAAGTAAAAAATGCTTTCCTGGGGTTGGGAATGAACAAAATCAAGAATCAGTAGAGGTAGAAAATATTAGAAAAAGAATTATAAATAGGGTAAGAAAAAAGATTTAAGAGTAAAATCTTTCTAAGAGAGAAAGTGAAGGAAAATTACAGATGAGCTCAGACTCAGTGTGTGTGTGTGTGCATGTGTGCGCGCGCACGCATGTGTGTGTGTGTGTGTGCGCGCATGTGTGCGCGCGCGTGTGTGTGTGAAGTAGAATGCACTGGAGGTTAGTGAACGTATCAGTGAATATATGTTCAACTGATATTATGAGGTATTTTCTAAAGCACAGGAATACTTACTTTATAAATTTTATTTATAAATTTTAGTGTATCGACATGAACATTTTCTGAGGCAGTGTCGTCCACTCAAAAAGGATGCACCAGTAAAGAATGATGAAATAAGATCTGTGTTACTCTAAGTACTTTGCCACAAAATTACCTGCCATTAACTCTGAACAATTCACTTTACCCATTTCTGTCTTTTTTCTAACTTGTGAAGTGATAATATTGTTCCCTACTTAATCTTCATGCCGCTACATTTTGAGGAGTCCCCAAGTTCACAGCCAGCTAAGTGTGCACGTGAGAGGAGGAGCCAAGATTTAAATCCAGATCATCTGGTTCCAAGCCCAGTGCTCACTTGGTCAAGCAAAATAATTGGAAAAATGATTTGTACCAGGAACAGGAAAAGAGTATCAAAAAAAAAATGGCTCGAGTATAGAGTAGCTTAAAATCCAGCAAGAAGGAATTTGATTTGAAATAGTCGGCATTGAGCATACACTATGGATTTTTCATCATGTGAGTAAAATAAAGAAAATAATCATTAATCTGGCTGCATTATGCAAGCTATTGGAAGGAAGAGAATTTTGATATATGAAATCTAGCAAGAGATAATTAAATCTCAGAATAAGCATAGAGTTTTCATGTCAGCTTTCTAAGAAATTTTTTGTTTACTGATGCATTGTAAGCATCTACATGCGTCCCTTTGGTGCTTAGCATTAATAAATATTTGTCATTCTGGAAGATGATAGATGGAGAGGGTCTTGCAAACAAAGATCACGAGTTTGCTCTTCATGTTAAGGAATTAGACCATCTAGTGCTGAAAACACAAATTTGCCATCCATCAACACAGAGTTAGGTAATTGCTGAAACCGAAAGCAGCAATGAGTATTTTGAGGTAATGTGTAGAAGATGAGGAAAAAAAACTAAAAACATAGCTTTTGTAAACACGTGGTCATGGCCCAATGTCAAGTCCCGTGTTAATTCTCCAGCAAAGCATTTGGGGACATCTAAGCGGATGGCAGAAAAGAGAGAGGTGGTCAGAAATTGGTAGAGATTGCTACAGAGGCTCTGGTATCAAATAGTGATAAATTCTAAACCCAGGCCTGTAACATCCTAAGTTTTTGATCTTGGTCGAGTTCTTGTCTTAATTTGTTCATTTGAAACAGGAATAGTATTTTTCTCTCTCTGGCATGGCTTATTTCACTAAGCATAATGTTGTCATTCTCATCATACTATTTTCCTTCTCTAAAAGAGTCAAATTCATAGAAAAAGAGTAGAAGGGGGTTACCAGGGCTCAGGGGTCGGGGAAAATGGGGAGACGTTGATCAAAGGTGCAAAATGTTCAGTTATAAGACGAATAAGTTCTAGAGACTTAATGCACAGCAGGGTGACCACAGTCAGTAATGTGTTACACGAGGGTACTTCAGAAGTTCATAGAAAGATTCATACTATTTTCTAATTCTCTTTCTCCATTAACTTTATACTTGAAATTACCTTAGAGAGAAGATTTTGCACTCTCATTACTAGAACATACTTAAGAATATTCTTATGTACTTCATTTATGGAAAACACCTTCTGAAATATATCAGCCTGGAACCCACAAGCTTTGTGTCTGATCAGTGCGTGTGCCAAGAATACCATCAGGGTTCTCCAGTACAGTAGGTGAAGAATCTGTTTAATCTCAAGCATTTAAAAAGCAAAAGAAAACTAGCATTCCAAAACACTTAAAAAACTGTAATTACATCTTGAAATATCTTTCATTATTAATTTTAATTTGTACAAAAATGTTAAAACATAAATACACCTTAATCTTAATCTTTACAATGGCAAATATCAGCAAAGAATTGTTAGCATTTTTTAATCCGATCTTAGTATTTTTTCCAAAGCATGAACTTGTGCTTTAAATCCAGTTTCTAATAGTCCTGAAATTTTGAAAAATGGACATCTGTTAACTATGCAGCACAATTCTTTCTGTACAAATAATGAATTAAAAAGAAACTAAACTAAATAACTGAGGTTTTAGACTTTTAAATGTGCAATGTCCATTAATTTCTTGATGCTAACTAAAGCATTTATGATTTGATATACTGATAAGCTGAAAAAGAGTTTAAGTTGGATTAGTATATAACATGATTTGAAGACAAACAGATAAAATACATTTGCAATCTTATTGGGAAAATATAAACATGCAACTTATAAACTTATAAAGCATTTATAAGCCTTTAAGTTTAATTTATTTTACTTAAAATCTGAAATATTAAATTTGATCTTTAATATTCTTTTTAAAAATAGCTCTGAATTCATATATTACGTTATTTGAGGAAAGGGAGACAAACAGAAAATACTTACTTGTGATGCTATTTCTCGAGACTGACACAAAGGGAGGAAAAAGGAAACACACGAAATACAGTTTAAACAATGACTAAACAATTCACAGATGAAACAATCAGTAGCAAGGACAAGAAAGTGACAGATACCCACATAACACTTATAATCTCATTATTACTTATCATAAGGCTTCTTAACAAAATTAAAGAGTAAGCTATTATTTCTAAAGATTGCCAAAGATTTGTTCTTGTTAGATTGTTTTTTGTTCTTCTAAAATTGTCTAAGATTGAGAGAAAGAAAAAGTGACCCTAGTAGAAGAAAATAAAATAATTCATAGAATATTAAGCTACTATATTCATAAGAGAACATTTAATATAATTATTGGCATTCAATAATAATTATTGGAATTAATATCTGTACTATTATTTTTGCTTATATATCTTACAGTATAATTGGTTTCTCTCTTACATATAAATGTAATTAAGTGGATACGAATGTTCTGAGATTTCACATTGGCTATATAGTCAAAAAATTGATCTGCCCAATCAACTTGTGATACCTCAGTATTTAGTTATAAAAATCATGCTATCTTTTTCTTCAGTTCTAAAGAATAATATTCTATTCATTTTTTAAAAGATAGAAGTAAAATTTTCTATTATATTCTTTGGTGTAATATAACTCAAGTCTAATTCATTATCTACTATTATCTAATTGTTATTGCAAATATAAGAAATGCGTGATACACATTTGATTATGGACTCCTTGAAACTATTTATCTCAAGATTTGTAAGACCTGGCCCGATGGCTAACAACAGGGAACGGGTAGCTAGCATGGTAAAACGATTCTATCCTAGGCTTTATTAACACAATTTTATTAGTGAGATTTTGTAAAAGGTAAACTTTTCTTTTAATAATATATTCAAATGCTAATTTTCACTTTAGGAGTAAAGAGTTAATGGTTGGCATATAGGACAGTCAGTGATTATTCTACATGCACGATTTTGAAAGCTACAGGATTTATTAAGTATAAACGTGAACAATAATCTGGATACCATATTTCACAAATTTATTGTGTACACTATAAAAGATGTTGGTACTTTAATATACTTTAAAATGATCTCATTCTAGTTTTTAGTAAAATTTTCACTAGTTGTATAATACTTCAAGTGAATGGGATTTTCAGTACAATAGAAAACTGTAGGCAATGCAGGTCTGCTATGGTTTGAATGTCCCCCTAAAACTAATCGAGGCTTGATCCCCATTGTAACAATGTTAAGGGGGGGAGGAATCCGACTACAGTATCCCATTATAGTGGGGCCTTTGGGAAATGATTTTATCTTGAGGACTGTGCTCTCATGAATGAATTAATCCATTCACCCATGAATGGGTTAATGGACTAATGGGTGTGGACTGGTGGCATTATAAGAAGAGCAAGTGAGCAGGTTAAAAAGTACTCTTGCTAGGTGATACCCTGCTTCTCCATGGGACTCTGTAGAAAGATCCCCCTAAGAAGGCCCTCACCAGATGTGCCTCCTGGACCTTGGACTTCCTAGCCTCCAAAACTGTAAGAAATACATTGGTTTTCTTATAAATTATCCAGTTTCAGGTATTCAGTTATAAGCAACATAAAACTGATTAAACCAAAGTCTTTCTTTTCTATATTAATTTAGAATTTTTTAGATTATAGAAAAATAATACTATATCATATGCTACATAGTAGATAAAAACCTCAATGGGACCAGGGTAGCATTTTAAAATAAACAAATTAATATTTCTGCAATGAAAAGTGTAAATATTCATTTTAAGTGAAGTAAGTAATTATAATCTCACAACAGTTCAGATGTACTTTTGCCACCAAATGAGCATAGTGAGCTTTTCAAAACTGAATAAAAAGGATTATGGAGGAAAATACTGTTCCTCTTTGTCCCCCAAGAGGAACATGAGTCCTTGTCCTTTTTGTACGTGTTGTTTGAACCAGGAGAATCTGATGTTTGTAAAAGCTCCCTTAGATAGAAACCTAGTAGTAGTAGAAGTCCTGCCAGCATGGTGGCATATAACTAGCCACAAAGGGGCAGATCTAGCTCTATTCTACTTTGCATAGATTTTCCAGCCACTGTGTCATCCCAACTTTACTCTCTGTGCTTGCATTTGTGTGATTTCTCCTTCAAGCAATCTATAGTCTACCAGAAAAAAATGATATAGTATTACAGGTATTTTCTAATTTTATACATTCAGGGGCTGGCTGGTTGCTCAGTTGGTTAGAGCACAGTGTTATAACACCAAGTTCAAGGATTTGGATCCCCATACTGGCCAGTTGCAAAAAATATAAATAAATAAATACATACGTAGATTTTGACTGTGGATATTCCTCATTTTCATTTGTCATTTGAAAGACGTCTGCTTGAGTATTCAGTGCTTCTCCTACCTCACAGCCAAAGCAGTGATAGAATTTTACTCTTTCTACACAGAACATGGGATGATACTGAAGACAGACTATAAAATGATGAGGCATAAAAACCTGCATTGGCCTTTAAAATCTTTTTTTAAATCTTCATAAAAAAAAAACAACAACAAGGAGGCAAAGCCTAGAGTCTTTATATTAGTTTATCTCTATTTTATCCTTGTATGAAATTCTGACATTTAATGAAAGTTCTTCATAGAACAGAAAGCAATTTAGCACATAAAAATATAAACTGAAGAAGAAATGAATGGGTCTAATATCACTACTCTATGCCTATAGGTCTATCGCTTGTTTTTATTAGTTACAAATGCATAGTTTGAACAGTCAGAAAATGTTTGCTTTTGCCTCTTTTAGTTGGACATGTTGGTCTTTATCTCTCTGTTTCTCTATAACGTGCTTGTTTTTTCTACATTTTTTGTTTCTCCTTTTGTCTATTGACTTCTCACTCTGGAAGAGGAGGAATTAATCGTCTTTCCCACATAACCCACTACCTTTGCCATCACCCATCATTTCAAAATAGTTGGATCAAAATTCAGGACACAATACGACTAAGTAGAATTCCCAGATGAGATATATAGGATATACGGTTAGTATTTATTTCCTGCACATTTTTTTTATTGTTGATGGTAATTTTATATTCCTAGAGTTAATAATTGTCTTATTTTATGAATTGCTTATATATATACTTATCAATAATTCATCCCGAGCTCTTTGGGAATTATTTAATCTTTTTTTTTTTTAAAAAAAGACATTGTGATGCATGAGATATTCTATAGAATTCATCTTCCTAAAAAAGTCTTTCTGAAGCCTTACGGCCTGCTCTGGGTTTCCCTATATGCCTAGTGGTCCTTTTATCACCTTCCTGGGGGCCTCATTTACTCTTTTGGGTTCCATAAAATTTCTGGCTTCCTGAATACTGTGATTCCTTCCTTAGTTTGCTCATTAATTTTGGTGGGAGCAATATCCTTAGAAAGCAGGTGTGAGAAGGATATTTCTGGAGAATATGCATATTTGAAATATGATTTATTCTACTCTGACACAAGTTTGGCTGAGTATAGAATTCTAGTTTGAAAGTAACATTCCTTCAGAATCTTGGGGGCGTCGTTCCATTGCCTTCTAGCTTGTGGTGTTGCTGCTGAGAAACCCTAAACGATACGTTGAATGTGACCTATTCCACATCCTCTTGCTTCGACTCTCTGGAATTTTAGAGGATCTCCTTTCCCTCTGTGTTCTGACCTTTTACAATTGTATGCCTTCATCTGAGACTACTTTAATTCCTTTTTGTGGGCACTTGGTTACCCTTCCCATTTGGAAACTAACACACTTCTCTTCAGGGATTATTCTGGAATTACTACACTGATTTTTAAAAATTTCTCTGTATTTCTTTCTTCTGGAAATCTTAACAATTTGGATCTTAGACCTTCTAGACTAGTTCTCTAATTTTATCTTTTCTTTACCATTTTTGATGTTTTAAATTCTTGCTCTAATTTATCAGTGTGGTATACCTCAACTGTGGTATAAACTTGTTCACTTCTGCTATCATATTTTTAATTACCAAGAGTTCTTTTTAATTACCTGAATGTTCCTTTAGAAATATATTTTCCTTTTCATCTTTCATCTTTGTAATATCTTATGTTTTTAATATTAATTATAGCTTTTTCAATATATAAAATTGCTAATACATATTTGATATACCATATAATTTACCCATTTCAAGTTTTATATTTAAGATTATTTTAGTTAGTTGACTTTCAAATCATCACCATAAATCAGTTTGAGATGATTTACATCACCCCAATAAGTGCCATCGTACCTGGTAACTGTTAGTTCTCGTCCCCCTACCTTCCTCCTGCTTAAAGGAGAGGCAGTCACGAATGGCCTCTCTGTCTCTACACATTTGCCTTGTGTGGGCACTCCACATACATGGAATCATACAACATGTGGTCTCTTGTATCTGTCTTCTTTCATTTAACATAATGTTTTTTGACATTCATCCAAGTTGCAGCACACATAAGTAGTTTGTTTCTGTTGCTAAATAATATTGTCCATCTGTTCACCAGTTGAAGGACATTTAGGTTGCTTCCAATTTGGGGGTATTATTAGTAATGCTGCTAAGAACATTTGTGTGTAAGTTTCTGTGTGAATATACATTCATTCTTTTGGGTAGGTACCTAGGAGTAGAAGTTTTTACTTTATGTTTTAAAATTCTCTTCTCCCTCAATGGTCTACCTTTCCTACAGGGTTTTTTAATTTAATTATTTTTAATTAATTTAATTTGATTTTTATTTTAATTTATCAATATACAATATAGTTAATTTTCGTGTTCCTTTGCCAGTGCCTCCTTTTCCTCCCCCTTGCCCCCATCATCAACATCGTATCTGTTCACTTGTCTTAACAAGATCAAGGAATTGTTGTGATTGTTGTGTCTTCTTCCCCCCACCCCTGTTCATTTGTATATTTACTTATTTATTTTTATTAGCTCCCACAAATAAGTGAGAACATGTCATATTTCTCTTTCTCTGCCTGGCTTATTTCACTTAATATATTTTTCTTTAAGTCCATCCATATTGCTGCTAATGGTAGTATTTCATTTTTTTTTCATTTTGTTTTAATAGCAGAGTAGTATTCCATCGTATAGATGTACCACATTTTCCGTATCCACTCATCCAGTGATGGACATTTGGGCTGGTTCCAACTCTTGGCTATTGTAAAGAGTGCTGCGATGAACATTGGGGAACAGGTATACCTTCGACTTGATGATTTCCATTCCTCTGGGTATATTCCCAACAGTGGGATAGCTGGGTCGTATGGTAGATCTATCTGTAACTGTTTGAGGAGCCTCCACACCATTTTCCATAGAGGCTGCACCATTTTGCAGTCCCACCAGCAGTGTAGGAGGGTTCCTTTTTCTCTGCATCCTCACCAGCATTTGTCACTCTCAGTCTTTTGGATTTTAGCCATCCTAACTGGGGTGAGATGGTATCTCAGTGTGGTTTTGATTTGCATTTCCCAGATGCTGAGTGATGTTGAGCATTTTTTCATGTGTCCGTTTTCTTCCTGTTTGTTTATTGTGGTATCTACATGAGAGTGCTCCATAAAGTTCATGGAAAAATAGAATTAAAAGATAATATGAATCTTTCCATGAACTTTTTGAAGTACCTTCATATTCCATTTCTATGTTAGAAGCTATTTTGGGACAGCAGGGAATTTTTAGTTATCTTCTCTTATTTAAGGGTAAGAGACATAGATTGAAAGCTCGGGGTGATATTCTTTTTATTGTGAGTTTCATGGTGAACTTATTGGATTACTGAACTAGAGAATCTCCCATATCTGTATATTCAGTCCTTTTTATTTGGCTTCATCAGATTCCCTGTGGAAGACTGTTCCAATTTGCTGCTGAAAGGTACAGTATATAGAATATACCTTTGCACTTAGCTCTCAGAATTCAGTGTGGTACACCTGGCCCTCAATTGTGTCCAGTGTCCCCTAGTCCTTAGACCATCTCCACTGAATACACCTCCAACATTTTCCAGTGTGGGGTGAGAGACAGTAGCACAGCTTCTTGAACTGTTGGAGAGAATAGGGATCTGACAGATGTCAAGCAAGAACATATCAGTCTCCAATTCTAACTATTAAATGAAGTTTCCATCTCCTAAAATCTGGTGTCTTTCTTTAATTTGAGTAAGAGAAAATTGGCATTTTGAATAATGATGTGTTACATGAATTTCAGAACTTTAGTTCTTTTATGCCATCCGATATTTGAGAAAGATAGTGGAATGTGTGAGCCAATCTTACATGTCATTATATTCAGTAAGCTTTAATTTTGTGTTTTTATATAATCAGAAAAAAAGTTTCCCTTTTTATCCAAACCCCAGTGTCTCTATTGGGTTAAGATTTAATTGATTTTTATTTTTTTGGAGGCTTCCTGTTACAGGGATCCAAACCCTTGACCTTGGTGTTACAACACCACACTCTAACCTACTGGGCTGACAGGCCAGCCCCGCCCCCCCTTTTTTTTTTCAAATAGAAGATTAAACCAAGAGATATTCACTTTAATGGTATTTTTTTTAAATCTTGCAATACTATGATTGAAGGTAGATATTTTCATCATGTTATCTAAAATCGCTTAATTAAGAACACACAGAATATACTCATTCCTTTAATAGGTGATAAGTAAAAACAAATCTTTTGCAAGATAAACTTGTACCCTTTCATGTATCAGACTATAATTATTACAAAATCAGCATAGTGCTATTTTTGCCTTATTTACCAGGAAAACAAAAGTAGAATTCAGGCCCAACTGTAGTGATCAGTGTGCGTTAGATGTAGAGTAACATTAATTTCTCTGCCCGTTATTATATTTTGTTGTAAAAATGCTTGATGGTCCTGTTTTTTTATCTTTAATTATTTGTTGTCCTAATTTTTTTCTACATTAGGCAAAATATAAAATTTAAATAAAATATATGTATGAAAGATTAATTTAATTCAGTACAGGAAAACAAGGTGTATCATCTTTATTTAACTCAGTTTCCTTTTATTTTCCCAATGATAAGTGTTTTTATATAAGCTAGAGGTTTGGGAAATTATAAGCATTTTACTGAGGTGATCCTTACTTGGGATGGGCAAGAATTAAGCAACATGTAGTCAAATATTCTTTGATGACAATACAAATACTGTTATCCTTTCCCTACTTAACAATGTAAACAGCACACAACAAAGTCTTTTAATAATACAAAATGACTGACATGGATATGGACTTGACCAAGAACAGGATTTACAAAGTTCAAATTCACAAAGACCTCATATATATATAAGAAAAGAACATAGCAATACTCTGTTGTATGAAAATGTTCTCTGTACTTATTATGGTCAAAGAAAAGGTTTGTATAGACTGAATGTTTGTGTCCCCCCAAATTTCATATGTAAAAACTTAATTCCCAGTATAATGGTATTTGGAGGTAGGGCTTTTAGGAGGTGATTGGGAGATGAAGGGTCCTTATGTAAGAGGTCGTGGAGAGCTCCGTCCCGCTTCCACCCAGTGAGGATGCAGTGAGAAGGTGGCCAGCTCAGAACCAGGAAGCAGGCCCCCACTACACGCCTGATCGGCTGGCACCTTCATCTCGGACTTCATAGCCCCGAGAACCATGAGAATTCAATTTGTTGTTTGCAAGCCACCCAGTCTGTGATATTTTGTTATAGCAACCCATACAGACTAAGATAATGCTTAATTGCTTAGGTGTGAAAGCGCTTGTCTTTTCTTAACTTTTAATCAAATAATAATTTTTTGGATACAGTATTCTTAAAATGTTAGGCACCAATAGCCAAACCATCTTATGTATATATTTAACTGTCTGGAATGTTTTTCTCCAGTCATTCATTCCAGATTTTCTCTGATTTGGTCTTGCTCTTTGTGGTGTGAACCAAAGGAATCACAACCAAAGAAAACTCATATTCAGCAGGAGAGATGGTAACAAAACTTTGTTTAACATCCTAAAACTACAGGGAAACCACCTCAGAAAAATACCTCAGAGAAACTCAACTATTTCCTGCTGTCCTCAATATCCACTTACGGAAGAATCAAACTACACATTTTAACAAGAAAACAATCTAAAAATCTATGTGATTCATCTTATGCTTTCTAAAGATCTTTTCTGTACATGGATTTTCTGATTTTTATCACAACCTGGTTTAATGATTATATTGACTACTGAAATGCATATGAGTGATCTGAGCTTTACAGTTGAGGTAATTTTGCATAAGACCAAACACATAAACGGCTAACAAAATTTCTTTATAATTTATAATAACTTTGAGGTGTTTATAGAAGAAAAATATTTCAAGAATATAAACCATAATTTGTATTAAATAATTTTATAGATATTGATAGAATAGTGTCTTTATCCAAAATCTTTATTTAATAAAAAGTCTAATTTAAAAGATAATGCTTTTTACCAAGTATATAAAAACTCCTTAGAACCACATGAGGTGACCAAATCAAAAGGTGGATATGTTTTCAGCTGCATACAATCACCAGAAATTCTCCCTCCATATTAATTGACTCTAGTTTGCTACTAAAATTATCGAGCTTTCCTCTGAGAAGGTGTGGCATTACTCCTGGAGCTTTCTTTTGGCTTTAGAGTGTCTTTCAATCTAGAGATTGGGGAATATGGATTTCAATACTTACTAACTTTGCTTCCTTCCAGGTTGCTTGCCTTGAGAACTTATGTGTCAGAACTACAAAGTTACCTAGAATTAATTTGCTTCTGACAATCTTCTAGAAATGGCTAAACCTAGAACTACAAAAAGCATCCAGAGCCTAAAGTCCATAAACTCTAGAATAGCACCTAAGTGACAAAATTTTGTAAAATTCTGATATAGCTTACTAAAACAAATAATTGAGATGTTTTTCGCTTTTGAGAACTTACTCTACGTATTCAGATAACTTTCTTTTTCACTTTCTACGGCATTTTTCAGAAATCAATTTCCAAGTTTATGAATGATTGTATTCGTCAGATTAAACATCAAAACAAGAATATTTTCGTATTTCCAAACCTCAGATGTAGTGAGTTTCTGAGATTCAGTCCTGTAGATTCCAATGGGGACATCTCCAGTAGAAGAACACAACTTCTGATAAAGTCTAGCATAAGTTCTGATCCATAAGTCATCCTCAGTGATTTTCATCTATAACAGATATAAATTATTTACATATTAGATGTTTAAAAAATATTAAGCCCAGTGGTTATTTTTTACTTGCAAAAGGCAGAATTTATTAATATTTTGAAATCTCAAAGTAATATTTTATTAACTGTTTATATATTAACTTTATTTATTGTACTCTATCTCAGCTTATCCTGGAGATTCAGCCAAACATAAGAAATCCAAGTACTCAATTTGAGGCAGTATGACATTGCATTAATTCAATATCAGTAGGCAATAGGGCACTGGTAATTGACTGGGAGATGTTGTAAACTACATGGAGACTTTTTTTAATGGTGCAATAACTGGAGTAACTTAGTGGACAGGGTCTGCTGATGCTACAAAACTTTAAGTACAAAAGGCACTCCAGTACAAAAAATACTGGTCTCACTCAGTGTTCTAATAGCACCATACTGAGAAAATTCTGTAGTAGAATAAGCACAGGTCTAAGAGTTAGGAAACCTGAGTTCTAATCCCTCTTTGCCGCTTGTAAATCTGAACTGTTAGCAAATCATAGTATACTCATTTATAAAACAAAGGGGTTAAACTGTATGATCACTGTTTTCCTACCAAGTATGGCATCCTATGCCTAAACCTATCAGTCCCAAATTGCCAGCTAGGAAAAAATAAACAAACAAACCACAACTTGTTCTGAATTTTGTACAGAATGGGTATTTAATATGATTATTTAATATGATTATTAAAATAATATGTTTTCCTCAAAAAGTCTTTAAGAAATTAAAAAAACTCAGGTGAAACTCTTTGGATACACATTAGAAAAAATAATAGAAAAAATAATATATGACATAGAAGACTTAGCCAAAGTACACGGTAGATGAATTTCAGAACTTTTTATCTAAACAATCTTCCATTCCATTGATTTTTCACTTACAGAGCAAAGAAACCCCGATCCTGGTGTAGTGTCCAGTCCCAACAGAAGTCTGGTGATAGAAATCATATAATCCTTCACAAATGACTGCAATATAAACAAAGTATGTGTTTTTATATGTATGATATGCTTAGAACAGCCAGGAGTGTGAACTTCTAAATACTTCTAAAAGGTTATTTCTCATAACACATCATTAAATCTATGTAAAAATGAAATAATAAACTATCTTGTCAGTGACCTAAATAAACCTGTACAGTTAACGCTGTTTGTAAGGAAATATGGAAGTAATTATTATCTAGAAATATCTTGACATGCTTACATTATATGTGTGCTACTAGGCATGATAAATTAATTTTTAGATATTTTTGTAAAAAATACAAACTGAATTAAAATGGTACATATCATAAGAACTTGAAAGAATAAAATTAATTTGTAATGAAATATTTCAACCATTTTTTGTTTTTAGGATTAAGCTCTATGTTAATAAAATAGATTTCTAAACCACATTTACCACTTATTTTTGCATGTACTTTCTTTCCACACCATTCCATGATAATTGTAGCCTTTTAAAACAAATTTGAATCATCATATTTCCCTGAAGTGACAGTACATCTTTTATATTGACAAGTTTGAAAGCTAGAACACAGTCTTTACAGATACATAGACAACTTTACTAATAAAAAATTAAAGAAAATGTGATTGAAAATCATTACCAGTAGTTCAAGAACCATTAGCAACCTATCAAAAGCCCTCCTGAAGAAAAATTATTCTCTGGATTTTACTAATTCTGATGTCTGCAAATTAACTGTTTTTCAAACAAGTCACAATACAGTGATCGGTTAAAGCTGGTGAATTTTTAAAATGGAATAGAATACATTTCAGTAACATACAAAATAATAGAGCAATATCAGCAGAAAGGGTAAGTGTTGTGAGATTTCTGTTTGTAATACACACACACATAAAAGGGCATGTTGGATTGAAATACAAAATATACTTTTACTCTGTTACATTTTAAGAACTTTAAAAACTATAGTTCTAGTTTACTCTTTGTGCAGAAGCTTCACAAAAAACCCAATTTCCTGTATCTCTACTCACAACATAAAATTTGAAGCAAAAATGAAGAGGAAGAAAAAACTACTGCCTTCTACTTCTGCAAAACAGTTTTCTGTTTAACTTATATATTAGACTTCCTCATGAGACCTCATTTAAACATAAGATACTGTGGCTAAAAAAAAAAAATCAAACGGTGCATAATAACATCCAAGCATTTGGCTGCTATTGATATAAAATTTTCAGTTTCAACATTACTCTTGAAACCAGCCCTACCCTGCAGTCTAATCTCTTTAAATTACAACTATCTGTGTGTTTGAGGTGGGAGCCTTCCCTCCTGGAGTTCTCAGATAATGGGTCTAAAACTTTAGGGCAAATAGGAGTATTTATTCTCCCTTGTGCTTGTTCTGGCACTCATCTGACAGAAGCAGATGGTTTCTGACATTGCTAGAGGCATACTCATGGGCAAAATTAGCCCAAAGGCCAGCAGAAAAGCTTTAACTATTTTGGGATTAGTTTATTCAGTCAAGCAATCATAGAAGAGGGTACTTAAATACATAATCAAAAAGAACAGGCACAATAAAATGCATAAAAGCTTAATTTAAGATTAACATTATCAAACAATTTAAAGCCCTATGAATTTCTTCCTTTCCCTAAAAATATTTAGATATTGTCTGATTACTTGAATCAGAGAATATTATATATTACTACTGTTCAGTTTGTGGTAGAGACAAAAAGAGTACATTATAGCTGTGTGAAAGAGCATCTCCCTGAACCTCACAGCTGTGATAAAGCGACACTGTTAACTCGGCATTCAGGAACAAACTAAGTGGCACTTGGCTGTTGTAAAATCTTTTTTACATTTTTTGAAAATAGGCAAAATTAGCTGATGCTTAAAATGTCCTTGGTTTATCAGTTTTCTGACATCAATTTGGTATTTTATGCCAAACCTGAAAAAAAATGTGTACTATGAGAAATGATGACTTTTTATAACCTAGTATTTTTTTCTTTTCCTTATTTTAATTCTAGTAATATGCCTGAAATAATATGCAAAATGTATTAAAATGTCACAATAAATACTGCACGGCACTGCCACCAAAGAATGCCTAAAAGTAGTTTTCATCGGTTTTTAAAATAATATTTTTCTTACAAAATATTTTATAGGCAAGTGTATGTTATTAAATACATGAAATAAAATATTGAATTACATTCAGAGCCAATTTTAAGTCAACAGATCCATGAAAAACACTAGAAATAGTATTTATTTAAATAAAATCTAAATAAAATAACAATTTTAAAAAAGAAAAGAAATATCACATACACACCTGATACAGAAGAGTGTCCAACATGCTGATGCTGAACACCCTCCCAGCAGCGAAAGGCAGACGGAACATAAAGGCCAGATTAGAACCTCTCTCCCGTTCTTTCTGTTCAGAAATTTGAGATATAAAAATTTGTGAGCTTGTATGCATTTCTGCCTAGGTAAATTTTCTTAGCATATGTGAAAAAAGATATTCTCAGTATATGGTTCTTAGCTATAAATGCATCATTACTTCATCTGTAATTGTATTTTTAAAATATGCTTTTAATTTTTATAACCAAATTTTCCTAATCAATTTAAAAACTCAATTGTTAGGAAAAGTTAATCCTTTCATACATTAAATATTTACTTTTTCATATTTATTTACTTTTCATATATATTTCCAAGATGGTTTGAGGTGACAAAATAAAAGAAACAGATAAAATAAAAATCATGTAATCAAATGTAAAAATTACTAAAGTGACATAATGTATCATAACAGAAGATTTACTTTTAAGTATTCTCAAATGTTTAAAAAAAATTGCTATGGTCTGAATGTTTGAGTCCCTGCCAAAATTCATATGTTGAAATCCTAACCCCCAAGGTGATGGTATTAGGAGCTGCAGCCTTTGGGAAGTGATTAGGTTATGAGAGTGAAACCCTAATGAAAGAGATTAGTGGCCTTATAAAAGAAACCCTAGAAAGACCCTCACCCATTCCACATGTGCTATCTATGAACAAGAAAGCTGGCTTTCACCAGACACCAAATTTGCCTGCACCTAAATCTTGTACTTCCCAGTCTCCAGAGCTGTGAGAAATAAACATCTGCTGTTTGCAAGCCACCCAATCTATGGGGCAGCTGGAACAGACTCAGACAGACCTTTCACATTAAGTAGTCTCTAGCTTTCCTTCATCTCAGTTTCATGTCTCCATCTGCCTCTTAAGTTGTGCCAGCCACACCAATGTGCAGCTAAACTTCTGCAAATTACATGCAAAAATGTGTTTATGTGTACATGTGTGTGTTTGTTATGATGTATGGTGGTTTCTTTTTAAAATTCCGTTGCTATTATCTTCCCTTAATAAATGAAGACATGAAAGCAAATGTCAAATTTGTTTAAGATTGGAAGGAGCTTCTTAAGAATGTGAGTTAAACTTGTACTTAACAAACAGTAACCTCAAAAATGCTAGTAAAGGGCATGAGGAAAAATCACGATTTGTAATAATAATATGCTCATAATAAATAATGTTGAAAATCAAAAATAAATAATTAAATCTTAAAAAAGCCATATTTTTTAATTTAATAAACTCTACATTATCAATTAAAAATAAATGCTAGTTTCTTTTGTTGCCAACTTTCCTTTCCTAGGAAAGATTGATACAGCTAAGCAAATAAGAAGTCAACCTTTACTTTTGAGGCAACAGAAGTAAGCCACTATTTCTAATGTAGCAAATTTGAGGGTCCCACAGGAAGGGAAGCCTCCCATCTCCCCACGTTAAGAATGGGAGAGAGGGGGTGCCACTCAAGGGAAGAGTTTAAGAGATAAACTTTGGCAACTACTGTTCCTGGTTTTGATGATGATATGAGAGTGGCTTGACTCCTGGACGTCCCCTGGACAAACAGATGAGGTCGACATGGCTTAACAATAGCCAGGCTGAGGAGCAGGGGTGTTATTTCCAGCACTTGCATAGTGTCTATGTAGGTAAGCAGCCTGTCCACACTGTAAGAATATCCTCACTTGATATGGAGGGAGAAGGTAGGGTGAGAAACAGGCATGTGCTGCCCCATTTTTGCCCATGTCCATTGCATCATAATATATTCTCTAATGTATTAGCCTAGGTGTCAGGAGTGTTTAAAAAGCTCATGGAAAAGATTCGTATTATCGTTTAATTCTATTTTTCTGTGAACTTTTTGAAGTACCCTCATATATATATGGTGGGGTGAGGATCAGGGGTGCCCAAGGGCAGGCACAGATGGAGATCCAGATCAGCTGAGAACAGTGAGCAAATTTCAACATGTAGAAGAAGACATGGTATAAAACATCATCTGAAAATCAATTAGGATAAATACTGAGGAAAGCCTTGATTTAGAAATTACAACATGATTCCAATCCCAGCCTGCTCTCTGCTCTCTCAGTGTATAACCCTCTAGTCTCCGGCTTTCAACATAATCTTATGTTTTACTAAAATGAATTCCCAATCATGCTGAATAATCTTCTAAGTAGTAAATCAGGGTCAAAATTACTAACTAGTCAATCAGAACACCTCTGACCCTTTCCCTCCTCAGTCCATCCATTTATCACTAATCAATGCAATTATCCTATTATTTCCTCTTCTACATCCTACTGCTACAACATTTGTCAGGGCTTAAATCTACTATTAATTTTCCAATCTCAAGTCTTTTGTCACTCTAAATCATCCGACACAGTGCTGCCAATTAATCTCACTAACAATTCTGACAATGTCATTTATTGTTCCTAAATCTAAGCCCAGTTTACCCTACAATCAGATTTTCAGGAGATGACTGAACACAGAGGCAGAACTTCTGTGAAAAAGCAATATTTCTTCATGAAAAGGGATTGTCCTAAGAATGTCCTGGCAAACAAGATCAAATCAGTGACAAGCCTAGTGGATCAGGGTGAATGATATTTGGTGTTTAGTGGTTTCTTTCACTTGGATTATCCCTGGTCAATAATTGTCTGACTGAGAAGGTACATTTTCTAAATCCAGTGAAGTGCCTGCTAACTTTAATAAAGACTTAACTGACATTTAAAACTTTGTCTTTACTATTCACCTACGTTCACGTGATACTACAGTTCAATCACATGATATAGCACATTTACTTTTCCAAAACAAAACATTCTTTGGTTCAATTACATTCCCAATTCGCACATTATATTTTCAAACACAGAACCGTTACCCTTTGGAAATGAACCCTTCCTATCTCCACACATCTGAATTCTATGGATAAGCATCATTTTATAACAAAAATGCTAATTGAAAGTAATTCTGTTCATTATTAAAGGACCCAAACACTGATGTATTCATTTATTTATTAAATTAGTTACGTAAATATGTGTTGAGAAGCTACTTTATGTAGGGCATTATCCTTAGTGCTAGGAATACAGAGTTATTATATAGAACTAATAAATTCTTAGTAGTTAACAGAGAATTATTATGTGTTGACTATGGGCCAGGCATTAATACACAAAGAAAGAATTCATAAAACCATGAGTGGTACCTACAGCAAAACAGGCAAAAACACTGGGGTGAGTGTAAGTAACAATTCTACAGTCACGGATACTTTGGAAGGGCACCTACATTATCCTTTTGGTGAAAAAGTGAGAAACTGAATTGGAGGTGATGTCTAAGTTGAGATCTATAATTGAGTAGAAATTAGCCAGGAAATTTGGGAGAGTGAGTGATAAGTAGAAAGTTATAAACAGAAGGCCCAGTATGTGCTAGAACCTGAAAGTGTAAAAAGCCTGAAAGACTCGAGGAAGTGGAAGCAATTCCATAAGATGACAGCATAGAGTCTGAGCATGTGAGCTGGAAGGAGAGGTCAGAAATGAGACTGGAGCAGAAACCACGAAATAGACCTTAAAGTACCAGCGTACTTTTGACAAGAAAGGGGATGCCATGAAGAATTACACCAAAGAACAATGATCTAAATTGAAGCTGTCCCAGGATTAACAGTACATATGGTCACCCTACTTTGAAACCATGTGAAGGACTTTGAGTTTCATCTTAAGGACAATGGGGAAAACTAAAGCATTTCTAAGAGGAGGAGTGATATGATCATATTTTTAGAGTGCTCCCTTTGATGACAATGTGGAAAATGGATTGAGAATGAAGAGGGCATGGGAAGTGCTATGGGTTAAATATGCCCCCATAAGCTCACATAGTAGGAACTTGACCCTCATTTTAACAGTGTGAAGTGGGTGAGAAATCCAGTTATGGTATTTGAAAGGTGGGGCCTTTACGAGGTGATTAGATTGTGAGGACTGTGCCTTCGTGAACAGATGGATCCATTCATGGTGTAATGGGTGTGGTTCTGATGGCTTTTAAAAGGAGAGCAAGTGAGAAGTTTAGCTCCCTCTTGCTCAGGCATTTCTATCACCCTGTGACATCCTATGCTGCTGTGCAGAGTCATCACCAAGAAAAAGGCCCTCACCAGTTGTGTTCCCCGGACCTTGGACTTCCAGCCTCCAAACTGTAAGATATAAATTGTTTCTTTTTAAATTACCCAATTTCAGATATTCTGTTATAAGAAACAGAAACAGACTAATACAGGGAGACTGAATAAGATGAATTTGGGTGTTAGTGCAGCAACCCTAGTGAAAGATGAAGTTACCTTCCACTCTTACATTTGCAGAAACAGATCTTATTCAAAATATATTTAGACATTAAATTCTGAGAGGACATGATGATTTAATCTGATAGTAAAGCAGACAGAAGATGAAGAGGATACTCAGGTTTGGTAGATGCTGGTACCTTCTGTAAAACAAGAAGTGTGGAGGAAGAGCAGATCACAAGTGAAGATTTGAACTTGAGTTTTAACATTTGTGGAGATGTCCACCTGTTCAAAGTATGGATGCAACAGACAGCCTACCATACAACGGTTTGAAGCTTGGGTTTTGGAAACACACAAGAGTTTGAGTCAAGTGTTGTCACTTACTAGTTGTAGGACCTTGTACAAGTTACTCAGACTCCCTCTTCCTCAGTTTTATCACCTGTGAAATGGGATTCACATTGGCATCTACATCCCACTGTGCTTACAATAAATAAACAAGAGAAGACATCTACAAATATTGTACACATTAAGCACTTTATTAATACTATTTTCTGTTATTATTAATTCTTTGAATATACTAAATCATGTATCACCTCATAGACTTTGTCTTGCTTTGTCTCTTCCTGTAATGCTGCTTCCCACGCTTTTACTGGGCTGGCTTGGTGTTTTCACAGTAGCTCAAACACTACCTCTGCAGAGAGGCCTTTGTCACCTTATTTAATGAAGGACTTCCCCAGCTCCTCTTGAATATAACCTGTTATTACTTTCACAGCTCTTTTGGAATCTGTAATTCCTTGTAGATTTTTTTTGTTTGTTTTTTGATTTTTGTAAGATCTATTAATTGTCTGTCTCAGCTAAACCATAAGTTCCGAAAGGGCAGAGACCATGGTTTTGCTGTCTGTTACTTAATGCCTAACACGGTCAATAAAATTTTATTACAAAAATGAATAAATTTGTTTTACTTATAGTAGCTGCCTAAACCAAAAAAAAAAAAAAAAAAAAAACCAAATTAGTGCATAGTTTAAAGCTCATAATATTCCTATGCAGGAAGCAAGCAACAAACAATTCGAGGCTCACTCAATACCTTTCTCTTCTCACTTCAGTTCTTTAATGCAGGTTTGAAGACGTAAATAACTTTAATGTTCATGCTATTCAAAGTTCTTTTATTTTAGAGTTTCTTTTGACTGTTGAGTCTTGTGAGATACAATAGATATTTCTATTA
Organism: Cynocephalus volans; assembly: GCF_027409185.1. Classification (NCBI taxonomy): domain Eukaryota; kingdom Metazoa; phylum Chordata; class Mammalia; order Dermoptera; family Cynocephalidae; genus Cynocephalus; species Cynocephalus volans. The sequence goes on along the minus strand of NC_084470.1, from coordinate 129,591,992 downwards.
TCAATTTTAGTACAAACATACATAATGATTCCTTTTTCTTAAAGTGTATTTTCTTCCTAGTAGAATTCTTCATCCAATTGAAGTTTCACTGATGATTTTGTGTTTTCCTAACAATTACTTACCTCAAATACCTAAAAGAAATCCTCACTTAAAGGTTTCAGACAGTTTAGTACACTTGCTCTTATCTGTCTTTTCCATTTGGTTTGTTATCATGAACACGTGCCTTTCTTGGAAGAAGGAATTTGTTTCTGGCAGAAATTTTGTTTCCTCTAATCTATGTCCATCCAATACCATATGGTATAAGATAGATAAAATTATTGGATTTAAAAGAACAGTGTGGGATGTGGAAAAAAATCAAGAATCCTATTGGCACAAGTTAGTGGTTTCTGTCCTCTGCTTTTTCAACTACAATCCTTTTGCATTTCTTCATTCTTCCTTCTGAATGTAATCACAATGTAATCTCCAAATCTAGTGTTTTTTCTCAGCATTTGTCCTATTTGACCTTTCTCGCGGTGCTCGTCAGAATATATTCTGATTGCAGAGATGAGCCTTCCTTTCGGCATCGCTCTGTCTCAGCTTGCAGGGCTGCGGGGCTTCTTACTCATCTCTCTGATTTGTCTTCTGCCTGCACCCCCCTTTATGAACTCAAGATAAAGTCCTTGGCTAAACTCACCTTCCTTATGGATATCTTTTAACAATTTCTCTTTTCTTAAGGCTTTACATTTATGCATAACTTTTAAGTATGTATGTACACACATATATGCAGATATACATACATGTGTATACACATGTATATGCATATATGTAATTCACCATCCCTTTTCCGAACGACATTTATATATCAACACCAGTGTATTACAATTTAAATATTGAGCGTACTTCAAAAACTTCATGGAAGGATTAGTATTATCTCTTAATTCCCGTTTTCCACAAGATTTTTAAAGTGCCCCCATATACTTACAAATACACGGATCATCTACCTCACTAAAGTCGGCTCTTCCCCAGAATTCTCTTTCGTTTTAGTCAGCATAACCACCCTGCGGGTCCGAGACCAGGCCTTTACTATCTCACGCTTGATTTATTGAAATAACTTGCTGACTCTTTCCCTTTTCCCCACAGCATCCCTTTTCAGATAAATATAGAAATGCCACATAAATCTGATGAAAGCACAAGTCTGATGATGTCACCTCCCCCCTGTCCTCACTTAAAAACCTGCCCCAGCTCCCCATCCATTACGTAAAAAGTTCCAAAGACTTAACATTCAGGGCTGTGCAAAGTCTGGCTCCCAAACTGCTTGCAAGGATGACCTCTCAGTACTTCCCAGTGTAGACTACCGATGAATCAGATTGGCTCTCTGGCTAAATCCTGAAAACTCCTTCCTTATATTGGCTTACGACTCACTGTGGGTGTCACACTCTCATCTCATGGAATCAACTGTTTTCAGCACTGGCTCAGCAAGTCCTCTCATCTTCTAAAATATATGTTATGTTTCTCATTCTGAAAAGCCTCAATCTAGTGATGCTGCCCTTCTGCTTGTGTGAATAATTTTGCATTTATAATTTACTGCCCTTTTATTATTAACTTTCCTTACAGAGTAAAAAAGACCAGTGATGTTTTAACACTATTTTCAAGGCCTATTGCCTTTAAAGTTATGTAAAAAAGTAAGATCTCAAACAACTGATTTTACATGGTGAGAATACATTTTATATGCTTAGTTCTAGAAAATAATGAAGTTGGAATAATTTAATAAACGCCACTTTTATAAATCAATGCTGATTTTATATATAGAAAAATAAGAATTAGGGATGACCAATACTTAGTCTTAACCATCCAGTTTGATTTACCTACTATTTTGCATCTCAAAAAAAATACAGCATATGGCTAGAAGTTACAAATTGGCAAAGATGAGTGGAAGTATGAAATACAGAGGAGTTTCTTTGTGTCTCTATAAATTTATTGAAGTTTATTTGGCCTTCAACATTTAACATTTAGCATAAAATTTGCATTTCTGACTTATTATAAATTTGTGAAATCTGATATCATAGGTCACGGCAGCACCTAGTCATGATTGAAAGCATCTGCTTCCTTTTAGACTCATTCTTTCTTACATATGATTCAATTCTCTAATTTATATTACCTGCTTGCACCAAAGAGCTCTTCAGTTTTCCACTTTGGAAAATTAAATATTTAGAAATTAGTCAAGGAATTTACTAGCTCATATCTTATTAAAATGTAACTTGGGTGAATAGTGATTATAGCAGAAAATAACATGGTAAATAAACTAAACATACTTTTAAAAATTTATGTCAAATTTTTTAAAAAGTAAATAGGGTACTTCTAATCAACTACAGGATGTTCCATGGCCTAGGAGAAAATTCTAAGCAGTGCAACCGAGAAACATTTATCAATTAACTATCACATATCAGGCACCGAACTAGGTTCCTAGGATGAAAAATAATTAATAAAAGATTAGAGTTCTATGGGAATTTATAGTTTTACTGAGAGATAGATTTAAAATCAAACATTGCAAGGCCATGTGATGGTAACATGCATAGGTTTGTAAGTATGACAGAAGCTTGAGGACGAGAATCGTGTCACAGGTGAAATGACATCAGAGTTGAGCCTTAAAAGAGAAGTTTGGCAACCAAAGAGGAAAAAGTGAAGCATTATTCCACGTGCGTGATCTTATTACTTTTACTCTTTCATAGAATAAAACGTCTAAAATATTTGTACTTCCTTAAACTAGAATTTACAGAAACAGTGACCAGTGTTCTTGCACTTTTATGAAAGTGTAACATAAACAATGTAGTTACTTAAAAATACAACTAAAGGTAAGTTCCGTATCATTTAATGTTGTTCAAAAGTTGTAACTCATAAAACACAACTATAATTTAAAAAATAACTAAAACAGGCTAAATCAACAGAAATATCCCTGATAAAGGAAAGCCTGAGAAATAAAACAACACGTAAAATGCAGGTACCTCACTAAAAAGAGATGAACAATTAGAACCACCCAAAATGTCTGCAGTTGGCAATTCCCATTAAGGGAAATTTGGAACAGAAAAGGTTAGAAAATAATCTTCAAAAGAGAAATTCCACTCTTTTGAACTAGAGTATCAGTGCAGAAATTAGGTTTTGAGTGGGACCGAAAAAAGAGAGTTTGCCTTTCTTCCAGCAAGCATAAAAGGCGTAATTCAAGAGACTATCTTTAAGTAAGGAGGGCCATATACTTAAAGGTAATTCTTAACATTTGTGAGTGCTTAGAAGATAAACAGGGATGCATAAATTTCTCGTGAAAGTTTTATGACACGGAGGGCTGTCAATATAAATTACATCATGATTTTGAAAGATTAACAGAAGTTCAGAGGAATGACTCATCACTGAGTCTATTTTGTTGTTTAGATACTGTCTTCAAAAAATTGTTTCATATGTTACGCTTCTAAAAAGTTGCTTATATAAGTTATAATCACGTGAGCACATGACGAACTTTTGTTATAACTGCTTTGCATTATGTGGACATTCAATAATGTGGCCCCAGAGACCAAAACAATTTTCAAGTTAAAGATAGAAATCATATATAAATATATTATTATCTGTTTAATTTATTAAACATAAAGTGTCATAAACTTAGTTTTGTGATTTGGTAATAGTGTTTAGAACCTCAAGAATAATATTTCTTAAAATTACATAAAGAACATAAAATAGTTTGGAAAAGGGGGGTTTCAAGATGGCGGCGGCTGCGGCGGCTGGCGCGGAGTAGCTGAGGTAGAAAAGGCGGCCACTGGGCCTCAGGCAGCCGGGAAACTTGTGGACCTTCCTCTTGCCATCTCTTAAGGGAGGACCGCTGCTGCTGGCCGGTCGTGGGGGGTGACCGCCAGTTTGCCCCCGGCAGGAGAGGCTGCCTCATTTACAGGCAACAGCTTTGAAGTGTGGAGCAGGAAAAGAACTGTTTCTTAGCTGCAAAAGCGAGTCTCAAAACAGGGAACACGGCGCCAGGGCTGCTGTGGATGCAGCCAGGATCCCGGAGGCCGGGGCCGCGCTGAAGGCGGCCAGCTGCCCTATTCAGGATTCGAGGTTTCAGGCCAGCATTAAAGAAGACTCCTGGGAGCGCCCGAGCGGCGCCGCGACTGAACAGCCCGAGGCGGCAGCGCCAAGAACACAGAAGGCGACAAACCAGAGACAGAGAGCGAGCACCCGACCTGGCACAGCACTGTGAGAGATCCCTGGCACAGCTCTGTTCGGGGGGTGGATGCCCACGCGGCTCCCGACTGCACCACCAGGCCACTCACCTCCCGGTGCTGCCTCCATTTTCCCAGGTGCGGGCAGCTCCGCCCTGCTTGGCCATCACTGAGCCCATTTGCTTGGCCTGGCGCGGGGCTTTCCGAAGCCTGCAGGCCGGCCTCCTCTCCCACTCCCTCCGTGGTTCTCTAGCGGGGCTGGGGGCGTGGGGCGTCCCCGACCAGTGCTGGGAGGGCAAGGACGTACGGGCGGGCCGACTGTCACTCCACCACACCCTGGACTCCGGCCCCAGTAAACTTCCTGTTACTGGGAGGCAGATACCATCTCTGCGACCACCAGTTTGGAAAAAAGCCTAACGAATTTCTGGTTGGGAATAGTGTGGTAGGAGAGTTGCCAGGTCCGCTTGAACCTGCCGGAGAGCAGGCTGCAGGCGGGCACTAGACTCGGTTTATACCGGGGGGGATACAAAGGTGAACAAGACCCAAGAAAGATCTACACAGTGCTACAAAGGCACCCAGAGAGACCGGTGGTCTGTGCCTAGCAGAAACCTGGTAGACTTCCTGGGCGAGGCGGTGCCGAGCAGGGTCTTGAAGGCCCAGCTGATAGACGAGGGGTGCAGAAGACACACCCCAGCCCAGCACAGTGTGCACAGAGGGGGGAGACGTGCGGCCAGGGAGGCGGAGACTCGACAGAAACCACACACTGCACAATCTAACAGCCTGGGCCAGAGCACACGGAACGGGGAGAAGTCCTATACAGGAAGTGAAAGCTCAACAGAGATCACACACCCTGTGGTACATGATCCACCAGCCCAGCAGAGTCCAAGCTGACCAGAAAGGTGGATCCCCAGAGAAGCCCAAGACCCGAGGCAACCACACACACAAGACACTAGAGGCCAACTGAGCAGTCACGGCGGGAGCCATACCAAATTGGCAACCACAGCAACATCCTAGTTAGTCATTAGTCTCAAACCAGTGGACTGTGAAACCCCCTGCCACAATGAATAAACACCAAAAAAAAGACACCAGAAATACAAAAAATCAAGAAAGTACACCACCAAAAGTTAATAAATCTCATACTCTAGATCCTATAGAACAAGAAGCCCATGAAATAACTGACAAGGAAGTTCGAGTGATAATTCTAAGGAAACTGAATGAGATACAAGAAAACTCAGCTAGAATTCATGATGAAATGAGGAAAAGTATACAGGATCTGAAAGAGGAAATATACAAGGAAATCAATGTCCTGAAAAAAAATGTAGCAGAACTTGCTGAACTGAAGAAGTTATTCAGCGAAATAAAAAACACAACGGAGAGTTTAACCAGCAGGCTTGTCGAAGTTGAAGAGAGAACCTCTGAAGTTGAAGATGGGCTGTTTGAAATAACACAAACAGACAAAAAGAAAGAAAAAAGAATCAAGGACATGGAAGAAAATCTGAGAGAGATATCAGACAACCTCAAGTGCTCAAATATCCGAGTCATGGGTATTCCAGAAGGGGAGGAAAATGGAGATTCCATTGAAAACATATTCAACAAAATAGTGGCAGAAAACTTCCCAGGTATAGGAAAAATCACAGATCCTCAGATCCAGGAAGCTCAACGATCTCCAAACGTATTCAACCCAAAAAGGCCTTCTCCAAGACATGTCATAGTCGAATTGGCAAAACTCAGAGACAAAGAGAGAATCTTAAAAGCTGCAAGAGAGAAGCGTCAAATCACCTATAAGGGAGCCCCAATCAGGTTAACATCAGACTTTTCACCACAAACCCTAAAAGCTAGAAAGGAATGGGATGATATTTTCAAAATACTAAAAGACAAAGATTGCCAGCCAAGAATACTCTACCCTGCAAGGCTATCCTTCCGAAATGAGGGACAAATAGTATATTTCTCAGACAAACAAAAACTGCGGGAGTTCACTACCACACGACCACCCTTACAAGAAATCCTCAAGGGAGTACTGGGTTTGGTTCCTGAAAAATAACTACCACTGCCATAAAAACCCAAGAAAAATCTAAACCCGCCAGTACAATAAAAATGGCATTCATGAAGAGAAAACAAGCTAACAAAAACACTCTCTACAACCTAAGGAACCAACAAACAAAGAAACCAAACAGTAAATCAGAAAGCAAGGAACAAAAGACACCTAAGACAACCAAACAACCAATAAAATGCTAGGAATAAATCAACACCTTTCAATAACAACTCTTAATGTTAAAGGCTTAAATTCCCCAATTAAAAGACACAGACTGGCTGACTGGATCAAAAAGCAGGACCCAACTATATGCTGCCTACAAGAGACCCACCTCACCCATAAAGATTCACACAGACTAAGAGTGAAAGGATGGAAAAAGATTTACCATGCAAACAGAAAAGAAAAACGAGCTGGAGTAGCTATTCTTATATCTGACAAAATAGACTTTAAACTAAAAACCATAAAAAGAGACAATGAGGGACACTATTTAATGATAAAAGGACTGATCCATCAAGAAGACATAACAATCATAAATATGTACGCACCCAATGTTGGAGCAGCCAGATTTATAAAACAAACTCTATTAGACCTAAAGAAGGAAATAGACATTAATACCATAATAGCAGGGGACCTGAACACTCCACTGTCAATATTAGACAGATCATCTAGGCAAAGAATCAGTAGAGAAACACAAGATCTAAACAAGACTCTAGACCAATTGGAATTGGCAGATATATACAGAACATTCCACCCAACAACCTCAGAATATTCATTCTTCTCATCAGCACATGGATCATTCTCCAGGATAGATCACATATTAGGTCACAAATCAAGTCTCAATAAATTCAAAAAAATTGGAATTATCCCATTTATTTTCTCAGACCACAATGGATTAAAACTAGAAATTAATAACAAACGAAACTCTGGAAACTATACAAACACATGGAAATTAAACAGCATTCTACTTAATGACATATGGGTCCAAGAAGAAATCAAGCAGGAAATCAAAAAGTTTATTGAAACTAATGAAAACAATGATACATCATACCAAAACCTGTGGGATACTGCAAAAGCAGTATTGAGGGGAAAATTTATTGCATTAAATGCTCACTTCAGAAGAATAGAAAGATGGCAAGTGAACAACCTAACACTTCACCTTAAAGAACTAGAAAAACAAGAACAATCCAAACCTAAAGTTAGCAGACGGAAAGAAATCATTAAGATCAGAGCAGAACTGAATGAAATTGAAAACCAAAAAACAATTCAAAAGATCAAAGAATCAAAAAGTTGGTTTTTTGAAAAGATAAATAAAATAGACAAACCATTAGCATGGCTAACCAAAAAAAGAAGAGAGAAGACTCAAATAACAAAAATTAGAAATGAAAAAGGCGATATTACAACTGATTCATCTGAAATACAAGGAATCATTCGAGACTACTATAAACAACTATACACCAACAAATTTGAAAATCTGGAGGAAATGGATAAATTTCTGGACACGCACAAGCTCCCAAAACTGAACCGTGAAGACGTAGAAAATTTGAACCGACCAATAACAATAAAGGAGATTGAAGCTGTTATCAGAAGGCTCCCAACAAAGAAAAGCCCAGGACCAGATGGATTCACAGCAGAATTTTACCAAACATTCAAAGAGGAATTGACACCGATTCTTTACAAACTATTCCAAAAGATTGAAACGGACGCAAATCTCCCAAACTCATTCTATGAAGCAAACATCATCCTGATACCAAAACCAGCTAAAGATATAACCAAAAAAGAAAACTACAGGCCGATATCCTTGATGAATATAGATGCAAAAATCCTCACTAAAATACTAGCAAACAGAATACAGCAACATATACGAAAAATTATTCATCACGATCAAGTGGGATTCATCCCAGGGATGCAAGGTTGGTTCAACATACGCAAATCAATAAATGTGATACACCATATTAATAAACTCAAACACAAGGACCATATGATCATCTCTATAGATGCTGAAAAAGCATTTGATAAAGTTCAGCACTCATTCATGACAAAGACCCTCTATAAGTTAGGTATAGAGGGAAAGTATCTCAACATAATTAAAGCCATATATGACAAACCCACTGCCAATATCATCCTGAATGGGGAAAAGCTGAAAGCTTTTCCTTTAAGAACAGGAACTAGACAAGGATGCCCACTCTCACCACTCCTATTCAACATAGTGTTGGAAGTACTAGCCAGAGCAATCAGAGAAGAGAAGGAAATAAAGGGCATCCAGATTGGAAAAGATGAAGTCAAACTGTCCCTGTTTGCAGATGACATGATCCTATATATCGAACAGCCTAAAACCTCTACAAAAAAACTGTTGGAATTGATAAATGATTTCAGCACAGTAGCAGGATACAAAATCAACACACAAAAATCAGAAGCATTTCTTTTCTCCAGTAGTGAACATGCAGGACGAGAAATCAAGAAAGCCTGCCCATTTACAATAGCCACCAAAAAAATAAAATACTTAGGAATTGAGTTAACTAAGGATGTGAAAAATCTCTATAATGAGAACTACAAACCACTGCTGAGAGAAATTAGAGAGGATACAAGAAGATGGAAAGATATTCCATGCTCTTGGATTGGAAGAATCAACATAGTGAAAATGTCCATACTACCCAAAGTGATATACAAATTCAACGCAATCCCCATCAAAATTCCAATGACATTTTTCTCAGAAATGGAAAAAACTATTCAGACATTTATATGGAACAATAAAAGACCAAGAATAGCCAAAGCAATGCTCAGCAAAAAAAATAAAGCTGGAGGCATAACACTACCTGACTTTAAGCTATACTACAAAGCTATAATAACCAAAACAGTATGGTACTGGCATAAAAACAGACACACTGACCAATGGAATAGAATAGAGAATCCAGAAATCAACCCACACACTTACTGCCATCTGATCTTTGAAAAAGGCACCAAGCCTATTCACTGGGGAAGGGACTGCCTCTTCAGCAAATGGTGCTGGGATAACTGGATATCCATATGCAGGAGAATGAAACTAGATCCATACCTCTCACTGTATACTAAAAACAACTCAAAATGGATTAAAGATTTAAATATACACCCTGAGACAATAAAACTTCTTAAAGAAAACATAGGAGAAACACTTCAGGAAATAGGACTGGGCACAGACTTCATGAATATGACCCCAAAAGCACGGGTAACCAAAGGAAAAATAAACAAGTGGGATTATATCAAACTAAAAAGCTTCTGCACAGCAAAAGAAACAATTAACAGAGTTAAAAGACAACCAACAGAGTGGGAGAAAATAATTGCAAAATATACATCTGACAAAGGATTAATATCCAGAATATATAAGGAACTCAAACAACTTTACAAGAAGAAAACAAGCAACCCAATTAAAAAATGGGCAAAAGAGCTAAGTAGGCATTTCTCTAAGGAAGATATACAAATGGCCAACAGACATATGAAAAAATGCTCAACATCACTCAGCATCCGGGAAATGCAAATCAAAACCACATTGAGATACCATCTAACCCCAGTTAGGATGGCTAAAATCCAAAAGACTATGAACGATAAATGCTGGCGAGGCTGCGGAGAAAAAGGAACTCTCATACATTGTTGGTGGGACTGCAAAATGGTGCAGCCTCTATGGAAAATGGTATGGAGGTTCCTTAAACAATTGCAAATAGATCTACCATACGACCCAGCCATCCCACTGTTGGGAATATACCCAGAGGAATGGAAATCATCAAGTCGAAGGTATACCTGTTCCCCAATGTTCATCGCAGCACTCTTTACAATAGCCAAGAGTTGGAACCAGCCCAAATGCCCATCATCAGATGAGTGGATACGGAAAATGTGGTACATCTACACAATGGAATACTACTCAGCTATAAAAACGAATGAAATACTGCCATTTGCAACAACATGGATGGACCTTGAGAGAATTATATTAAGTGAAACAAGTCAGGCACAGAAAGAGAAATACCACATGTTCTCACTTATTGGAGGGAGCTAAAAATTAATATATAAATTCACACACACACACACACAAACCGGGGGGGGGGGGAGAAGATATAACAACCACAATTATTTGAAGTTGATACGACAAGCAAACAGAAAGGACATTGTTGGGGGGGAGGGGGGGAGGGGGGAGGGAGAAGGGAGGGAGGTTTTGGTGATGGGGAGAAATAATCAGCTACAATGTATATCGACAAAATAAAATTTAAAAAAAAAATAGTTTGGAAAATTACAAAGAAAAAATAATTAAAATAGTCAAAGATGCCAGAGACCCAACATTTTTGCCAAAAAAATTAACAAAAAAATTTGAAATGTCAATGTTTAATTAATTTGATAGAGTTTGATTATGACAATGAATATATTACAAACATGAATAAGTTACATTGGGACTATAATTCTAGATTCATATTACATTACTTGAAGGAATTTGGAAGGAGAATTTTTGACTACAAAATAAAATGATAGTTTTACATCTTGTATAAAAGAGAAACTTACGCACTGAAAATAGTAAACTAATTATTTGAAACATTTTCTGAGCCTGAGGCGATTCTGTTCAAGCTAAACATAATGACAGCATTAAGCATAGAAGCTTTTGGGGAACTCCCCTAAGTTTATGATATAAATAAAGAAATTAACTCACTAAATAAGTGTTCTTTTTCCCAATATAATGAATCTGGTACTTTGTTGGCTTCAGTGTTCTGAAATGACCTTTTCTCCTACTTAAGTTGTGATGTCACGGGTTCCTGTTTCAGTTCTGTCTCCTGAAATGGAAGGCTGATTAAGTGTACTGTCTTCTCTTTGACTCTGGGTTCAAAAATGAGCTGTGCCTCGCAAACGTAGTAAAACAGAATCAAATAATGAAGAAAATATTTATTAATGTAGAAAAAGAAGTAATAAGAAAACGAAATCATTGTTTTAACATTTTTTGTCTAGTGTGATGTTCATTTTAATAATTCAAGTAGGAACACCCAAAAGTTACTTTTGTAATCCAAAATGGCATTTTTTTCTTTTTCTTCTTTTCTGTTTTTTTGGTGACCCACAGGCATTTTTGTGTTTTCAGCTCATCAAGAAATGAAATGGATTCTACACACTCGTCTCTGTCTCTCTTTCCCTCTTCCTACAAGTGTACTCATAAAAATGGAACTGAAACATAATAGAATTCTTCCACAAACTTTTTGAGGAGGCTTCATACTTATATATGTTTATAAAGACAAGTAAATTATTGGGCTCCCTAAAAGCAATAGTTAACCACTATATTATAATTATTTATCATCATAAAATATTTAACTTTATAAAATTATAGAATTTTAATAACTTTACTAGCATGTCAGTTATATAAATCCATTACTTTTCTGCATTTGATATTTCAATTTTAATAGTTTTTCATCCTCACAATAAATACGTATATGACAGCTCTGTGGTACTGATCCAGGGCGAGCCATTTACATTGTAGTCTATGTGAATCTATGTCCTGGGCTGTGCACTGAATAGTCTTAGTGGCCCAATGTGCAGACTTTAGACCTGTTGTGTAAAGTCATGATACTATGCACATTATTAATGGACAAATTGGCACATTAAAAATTCTTATCCACATAAATTGCATTTATCACTCTTCTAGTGTAGATCAGGCAATGTTTTTCCACATTTAAAAGCAATAGAACCTAATTAGAATTCTTTTAAATTCTTTTTAGGGCAATATAGGGAAAGGTAAATATTTTCTTAAAAACAGGATAAGAATCTTTCCTAATGAATCAAACCGAGTGCTGGCAAGTAGCACCAAACTCCCACTCAGCTATACTAGTACCTGGATTATGAATAAAACGTAGTTCAACTGGAGTAGGCAGAAGAAAAAACATAAAGTGTTTGTGTTTGCTTTTATATATTTGTGTCTCCCATAAGATTATAAATTCTATGTGTTTAATTTTGTAAGTTCTAGCATTTAGCAAGGCATTTTATTTGGTTCATAGTAGGTGCTGAGCCAATATTTATTCACTTGAATTTAAATTGAGACTATGCAAAATTTTGCCTTCTTTCTTTTACACAGTGAACATATTTAAACATTAACTTTGATATTCTTGGCCTGCTTCTCCCGGGAAATATCTTTAATCATTGGTAGAAATTTTTACATTTGATTCCACCTGAGACTTCAGAAGTGCTATATGACTTACAGGCATGACTACTGCATTCTGAAACCAACTCTCGCACATCAACTAAGTGTGCTACAATTCAGTTTAATTCCTATGCTAACTACCTGGAGTCGGCAAACACCACACAGTTTAAGGGGCTCAGACCCACAGGACTGCCCCCACGTCAAACACTGGCCATAAGTCCTGGTGTCCCCGAGCCAGTCACACTCCTGGCTAGCCAGCTACAAATTCAGGGCTTCTCATAACCACCTCAGGTTCAATAATTTGCTAAAATGACTCAAAGAACTCATGAAAGTGCTATACTGAACAATTACCATTTTATTATAAATGATACTAATGAACAGCGGATGAAGAGGCACATTGGGCAAATGTGAGCACAGGAGCTTCTGTGACTGCTGAATCAGGGTGTTCTGTCCTCCTCGTGCATCAACACAGTCACTAACCTGGAAGCTGTGAGAGCCTCATTTTTATCTTAATTTTTATTTTATTCTTATTGAGGTTTAATTACATAGGTATGATTAAGTAAATCCCCAGACCCTCTCTCGTCCCTGGTCCCTGGAGATGGGGGCAGGGGCTGAAAGTTTCAACCTTCTAATCATGTGGCTTCTTTTTTCCAGTGACCAGCACCCATCCTGAAGCTACTTAAGGGTTGCTCCCTTATGGGCCACTTTGTTAGCAGAAAATCTGGTACAGGTGAAGGTTATGAATAACAAAAGACATTCCTATCAAACAGAAAATTTCAAAGATTTTTGCAGCTCTGAGCCAGGAACCCAAAAGCCAAATATATTTTTTTATATACCACACTAGTCATCTCACATTTTCATTACTTTGCTTCTTACATTAGTGTGTAATTTTCATATGATTGTAAGTGTAATTGTGATCTTCATTGGGGAACGATGATGATTCAAAAGAAATTTCAAAGGAAGCGGTCTTGAAGCAAATTGTGTGCACGTATACGTATGTATAAAAGGCTTTTTTGTGTGCGAAATACATCAGAACAAGAGAAATGAAATAAGCCTTTGGAGAGAAATGAGATAAAAATTTCTTTTTTCTATTGTCTTCCGCTTCTCTGTTCCTTTATTTCTCTTTGCCTTTTGCGTCTCTGCTTTGCACTTATTCTGATGTCTGTTACACCTGCTTTGTTGGAAGGAGTGTCAGTGACCTTCAAACACAGGAAGCATCATCGTGAAAACAGTAGTGGTGATGGGTATATCCAGGACAAGGATAATATCAAAAAAAGAATTCAGGAAAAAAAGTGGACAACAATAAAAGAAAGTTCGGATGAAAAGGACAATGCAAACTGAAGAAACTAAAGCATGCTGTTCAGGAAATGTTTTGAAAGGCTGCTCACATTTAATGAAAATTAGCGTGATGTATTGCATTTTACAGCGAATGCTGACTGCTCACAATAATCTATCGCTCCGTTCTTCCGAGGCATATAATTGGACTACATTTCCCAGCCTCTCTCAAGCCAAGTGTGGCCATCTGAGTTCTAGCCAATGGTACATGAGTGGAAGTGTTACGTGCCACTCCTAGTCCCGGCCCATAGAAACTTCCATCAGTTTACTGTTGGTGTACGTATACTATCATATGCTTCATTTAGTTGGACGTTGTGTGAAAAACAGGAGCTAAGGTGAGAATTAGTTTCAAGCAGCACTGAAAGAAAATAGAGAACTCTTAGATTAAGTGTCTCCCAGATTAAAAAAGTGTCTGCTTTTGGATGTTGACAGAATAGGAGATAAATTGTAAAAAAGGCTTTAAACCATAAAGTCCAACCCAAACCTATTGTCTCAATAACCTGAAAGTATATTCCATGAAGATGAGAGAAATGAATGTATTGTGGAGGAAAAGAAATAAAGAACTTAAAAACTATGTTTAGTAAGAAACTTTAAGTCTATGTCTAGCCATAAAACTGAATGGCAGCAGGTGAACATGAAGTTGATTAAGTTTTTTGAAAGAAATTCGCATTCTAGTCTGAAAATTCTTTAGACTTTTTAAGCTTTCAGAAGTTTAAACACCTTTAGACTTTCTTAAACTTTCATGAGCAGGAAGCAGGCTACAAAAGTTGCACAGACGCAGGGAACATGTGCTTCTGAAGTGACATGAATAACGAAGCAAAGAAGCTTGAAGTGAGAGACAAGGGCCACAGAAAACAACAGACAAGGGAATTCCTCAATAGTAACTATAAGAGGTGATAAAGGAAGAATCAAGGAATTTCTTCTTCAGCAAAAGCAAAGAGGGGTCCTCACAGTCATTGTTGGCATCAATGTTATGGACAATAATCCGTCTGTGTTTTTAGTTCTTTTCTGTTTCTAATGGAGGTTATTATTGTGGTGATGGGATTCAGGACATGCTGCTTTGAAATATGTCATGTTGACAATTGAGAAAACACCAGAAGCAGGAAGGCTTCTGTAGTGGATTGAATTCTGTCCCCCCAAAACTCACTGAGGCTTGAATTGTGTCTCCAAGTTTTATGTATTAGAAACTTGGCCCGCACTGTGACTGTTAAAAGTGGGGGAAATCCTATCATGGTAATTGAAAGGTGGAGCCTTGAAGAGGTGATTAGATTGTAGAACTGTGCCATAGCAAATGGATTAAATATGGTGGTCAGGGGCACGGTTTGGAGGACTTTAAAAGAGAGAGAGGGGAGTCTGTCATTCTCTGCTCCACCATTTTCACAATGTGATACCCTACCATCACTGTCGCCATCACCAAGAACTTCGCCAGCTGTGTTCTCTGGACTTTGGACTTCATACCCTCAGAAACTGTAAGCAGTAACTTTTGTTTTCTTATAAATCACCCAGTTTGGGTGTTTTTTTTTATAAGCAACAGAAACAGACTAATAGTCTCTCTGACCTTCTCTTGCACCTTCTCACCTGAAGCAAGCCATAAAACCTATGTGACCTTCCCTTGAAAGTAGGTCATAAGACCCTCATTCAAAAGGAGTTCTACCTATACCCAGAAAAAAGGAATGTTCTTATCTCTGCAGACACAGAGACATCAAGAAGAATCTGAACAAATAAGCCTTGCTAAGTTCCCCCCAGTTTATTACCCTTAGGTCATACCCCTTTGTCCAATGTTACTTCTGCACAACTGTCCACTCTTCAACAAACCTAAGCATTAAAATACACAGATTTCCCTGTGTCTTTGGTTCTTCCTTTCTGAAAACTCGTGTGTCATATAAAACATACATTAAACAAATTTGTTATGCTTTTCTCTTGTTAATCTGTCTTTTTTAAAAAGGGATCTCAGTCGTGAACATTGTGATATGTAAGAAATTTTTCTCGCCTATGGTGAGTGGGCACTATCAGAAAATCTTTACAGAGCATTACTTCTGATAGCAATGGAAACCATGTATTTATGAGAAAACAAGGTCCACAGGGAAAACAGCAAAGCTTAATCATCATACAATTAAAGCAACTGGGGTCAATACAGTCTAATATTCCACACCCATCCTTATAAACCCCATCACTTCTCAAGTTTGAATGAGGACCACTTAGTGATAAAATAGTGTGTAAGAGCCAAGCTGGCGTTTGCACCTGATTTAAATACTTGATTATGTTTGCAAAGGTGAAGTCCTTACCTATGAAGGTACAAGTGCACCTACTTATAGATAGACTAAAACGATATGCATAACAATTTTTGTAAGAATAAAAATCCACTTATTCCTCAGGCGACAGTAACTATAGAAAATGGTACTGAGAATTTATTTATTATTTTTTATTTATTTATTTTTTAAATTTTATTTTGTCGATATACATTGTGGCTGATTATTGTTGCCCGTCACCAAAAACCTCCCTCCCTCCTCCCTCCCCCCTCCCCCCACCGATGTCCCCTCTGTTTGCTTGTCCTATCAACTTCAAGTAATTGTGGTTGTTATATATTCGCCCCCCCGGCCCGGTTTTGTGTGTGTATGTGTGTGTGTGTGTGTGTGTGTGTGTGAATTTATATATTAATTTTTAGCTCCCTCCAATAAGTGAGAACATGTGGTATTTCTCTTTCTGTGCCTGACTTGTTTCACTTAATATAATTCTCTCAAGGTCCATCCATGTTGTTGCAACTGGCAGTATTTCATTCGTTTTTATAGCTGAGTAGTATTCCATTGTGTAGATGTACCACATTTTCCGTATCCACTCATCTAATGATGGACATTTGGGCTGGTTCCAACTCTTGGCTATTGTAAAGAGTACTGCGATGAACATTGGGGAACAGGTATACCTTCAACTTGATGATTTCCATTCCTCTGGGTATATTCCCAGCAGTGGGATAGCTGGGTCGTATGGTAGATCTATCTGCAATTGTTTGAGGAACCTCCATTCCATTTTCCATAGAGGCTGCACCATTTTGCAGTCCCACCAACAATGTATGAGAGTTCCTTTTTCTCTGCAACCTCGCCAACATTTATCGTTCAGAATCTTTTGGATTTTAGCCATCCTAACTGGGGTGAGATGGTATCTCAGTGTGGTTTTGATTTGCATTTCCCCGATGCTGAGTGATGTTGAGCATTTTTTCATATGTCTGTGGGCCATTTGTATCTCTTCCTTAGAGAAATGCCTACTTAGCTCTTTTGCCCATTTTTTAATTGGGTTGTTTGTTTTTTTCTTGTAAAGTTGTTTGAGTTCCTTGTATATTCTGGATATTAATCCTTTGTCAGATGTATATTTTGATATTTTCTCCCACTCTCTTGGTTGTCTTTCAACTCTGTTAATTGTTTCTTTTGCTGTGCAGAAGCTTTTTAGTTTGATATAATCCCATTTGTTTATTTTTCCTTTGGTTGCCCGTGCTTTTGGGGTCGTATTCATGAAGTCTGTGTCCAGTCCTATTTCCTGAAGTGTTTCTCCTATGTTTTCTTTAAGAAGTTTTATTGTTTCAGGGTGTATATTTAAATCCTTAATCCATTTTGAGTTGATTTTAGTATACGGTGAGAGGTATGGATCTAGTTTCATTCTCCTGCATATCGATATCCAGTTATCCCAGCACCACTTGCTGAAGAGGCAGGGTCTTCCCCAGTGAATAGGCTTGGTGCCTTTGTCAAAGATCAGATGGCAGTAAGTGTGTGGGTTGATTTCTGGATTCTCTATTCTATTCCACTGATCAGTGTATCTGTTGTTATGACAGTATCATACTGTTTTGGTTATTATAGCTTTGTAGTATAGCTTAAAGTCAGGTAGTGTTATGCCTTCAGCTTTATTTTTTTTGCTCAGCATTGGTTTGGCTATGCGTGGTCTTTTATTATTCCATATAAATGTCTGGATAGTTCTTTCCATTTCTGAGAAAAATGTCATTGGAATTTAGATGGGGATTGCATTGAATTTGTATATCACTTTGGGTAGTATGGACATTTTCACTATGTTGATTCTTCCAATCCAAGAGCATGGGATATCTTTCCATCTTCTTGTATCCTCTCTAATTTCTCTCAGCATTGGTTTGTAGTTCTCATTATAGAGATTTTTCACCTCCTTGGTTAACTCAGTTCCTAAGTATGTTATTTTTTTGGTGGCTATTGTAAATGGGCAGGCTTTCTTGATTTCTCGTTCTGCATGTTCACTATTGGAGAAAAGAAATGCTACTGATTTTTGTGTGTTGATTTTGTATCCTGCTATTGTGCTGAAATCATTTATCAATTCCAACAGTTTTTTTGTAGAGGTTTTAGGCTGTTCGACATATAGGATCATGTCATCTGCAAACAGGGACAGTTTGACTTCATCTTTTCCAATCTGGATGCCCTTTATTTCCTTCTCTTCTCTGATTGCTCTGGCTAGTACTTCCAACACTATGTTGAATAGGAGTGGTGAGAGTGGGCATCCTTGTCTAGTTCCTGTTCTTAAAGGAAAAGCTTTCAGCTTTTCCCCATTCAGGATGATATTGGCAGTGGGTTTGGCATATATGACTATAATTATGTTGAGATACTTTCCCTCTATACCTAACTTATAGAGGGTCTTTGTCATGAATGAGTGCTGAACTTTATCAAATGCTTTTTCAGCATCTATAGAGATGATCATATGGTCCTTGTGTTTGAGTTTATTAATATGGTGTATCACATTTATTGATTTGCGTATGTTGAACCAACCTTGCATCCCTGGGATGAATCCCACTTGATTGTGGTGAATAATTTTACGTATGTGTTGCTGTATTCTGTTTGCTAGTATTTTAGTGAGGATTTTTGCATCTATATTCATCAAGGATATCAGCCTGTAGTTTTCTTTTTTGGTTATATCTTTAGCTGGTTTTGGTATCAGGATGATGTTTGCTTCATAGAATGAGTTTGGGAGATTTGCGTCTGTTTCAATCTTTTGGAATAGTTTGTAAAGAATCGGTGTCAATTCCTCTTTGAATGTTTGGTAAAATTCTGCTGTGAATCCATCTGGTCCTGGGCTTTTCTTTGTTGGGAGCTTTCTGATAACAGCTTCAATCTCCTTTATTGTTATTCGTCTGTTCAAATTTTCTATGTCTTCACGGTTCAGTTTTGGGAGCTTGTGTGTGTCCAGAAATTTATCCATTTCCTCCAGATTTTGAAATTTGTTGGTGTATAGTTGTTTATAGTAGTCTCGAATGATTCCTTGTATTTCAGATGAATCAGTTGTAATATCGCCTTTTTCATTTCTAATTTTTGTTATTTGAGTCTTCTCTCTTCTTTTTTTGGTTAGCCATGCTAATGGTTTGTCAATTTTATTTATCTTTTCAAAAAACCAACTTTTTGATTCATTGATCTTTTGTATTGTTTTTTGATTTTCAATTGCATTCAGTTCTGCTCTGATCTTAATGATTTCTTTCCGTCTGTTAACTTTAGGTTTGGATTGTTCTTGTTTTTCTAGTTCTTTAAGGTGAAGTGTTAGGTTGTTCACTTGCCATCTTTCCATTCTTCTGAAGTGAGCATTTAATGCAATAAATTTTCCCCTTAATACTGCTTTTGCAGTAGCCCACAGGTTTTGGTATGATGTATCATTGTTTTCATTAGTTTCAAAAAATTTTTTGATTTCCTGCTTGATTTCTTCTTGGACCCATATGTCATTAAGTAGAATGCTGCTTAATTTCCATGTGTTTGTATAGTTTCCAGAGTTTCATTTGTTATTAATTTCTAGGTTTAATCCATTGTGGTCTGAGAAAATAAATGGGATAATTCCAATTTTTTTGAATTTATTGAGACTTGATTTGTGACCTAATATGTGATCTATCCTGGAGAATGATCCATGTGCTGATGAGAAGAATGAATATTCTGAGGTTGTTGGATGGAATGTTCTGTAGATATCTGCCAATTCCAATTGGTCTAGAGTCTTGTTTAGATCTTGTGTTTCTCTACTGATTCTTTGCCTAGATGATCTGTCTAATATTGACAGTGGGGTGTTCAGGTCCCCTGCTATTATGGTATTAGTTTCTATTTCCTTCTTTAGGTCTAATAGAGTTTGTTTTATAAATCTGGCTGCTCCAACATTGGGTGCGTACATATTTATGATTGTTATGTCTTCTTGATGGATCAGTGCTTTTATCATTAAGTAGTGTCCCTCATTGCCTCTTTTTATGGTTTTTAGTTTAAAGTCTATTTTGTCAGATATAAAAATAGCTACTCCAGCTCGTTTTTCTTTTCTGTTTGCATGGTAAATCTTTTTCCATCCTTTCACTCTTAGTCTATGTGAATCCTGATGGGTGAGGTGGGTCTCTTGTAGGCAGCATATAGTTCGGTCCTCCTTTTTGATCCAGACAGCCAGTCTGTGTCTTTTGATTGGGGAATTTAAGCCTTTTACATTAAGAGTTGTTATTGAAAGATGTTGATTTATTCCTAGCATTTTATTGGTTGTTTGGTTGTCTTAGGTGTCTTTTGTTCCTTGCTTTCTGATTTACTGTTTGGTTTCTGTGTTTGTTGGTTCCTTAGGTTGTAGACAGCATTTTTGTTTGTTTGTTTTCTCTTCATGAATGCCATTTTTATAATACTAGTGGGTTTTGATTTTTCTTGGGTTTTTTTGGTAGTGGTTCAGGAACCAAACCCAGTACTCCCTTGAGGATTTCTTGTAAGGGTGGTCGTGTGGTAGTGAACTCCCGCAGTTTTTGTTTGTCTGAGAAATATACTATTTGCCCTTCATTTTGGAAGGATAACCTTGCAGGGTTGAGTATTCTTGGCTGGCAATCTTTGTCTTTTAGTGTTTTGAATATATCATCCCATTCCTTTCTGGCTTTTAGGGTTTGTGATGAAAAGTCTGATGTTAGCCTGATTGGGGCTCCCTTATTGGTGATTTGATGCTTCTCTCTTGCAGCTTTTAAGATTCTCTCTTTGTCTCTGAGTTTTGCCAATTTGACTATAACATGTCTTGGAGAAGGCCTTTTTGGGTTGAATATGTTTGGAGATCGTTGAACTTCCTGGATCTGAAGATCTGTGATTTTTCCTATACCTGGGAAGTTTTCTGCCACTATTTTGTTGAATATGTTTTCAATGGAATCTCCATTTTCCTCCCCTTCTGGAATACCCATGACTCGGATATTTGAGCGCTTAAGGTTGTCTGATATCTCTCTCAGAAATTCTTCAATGTCTTTGATTTTTTTTTCTTTCTTTTTGTCTGCTTGTGTTATTTCAAACAGCCCATCTTCAACTTCAGATGTTCTCTCTTCAACTTTGACAAGCCTGCTGGTTAAACTCTCCGTTGTGTTTTTTATTTCGCTGAATAACTTCTTCAGTTTGGCAAGTTCTGCTACATTTTTTTTCAGGACACTGATTTCCTTGTACATTTCCTCTTTCAGGTCCTGTATACTTTTCCTCATTCCATCATGATGTCTAGCTGAGTTTTCTTGTATCTCATTCAGTTTCCTTAGAATTATCACTCGAAATTCCTTGTCAGTCATTTCAAGGGCTTCTTGTTCTATAGGATCTAGAGTTTGAGATTTATTAACTTTTGGTGGTGTACTTTCTTGATTTTTTGTATTTCTGGTATCTTTTTTTTAATGTTTATTCATTGTGGCAGGGGGTTTCACAGTCCACCGGTTTGAGACTATTGACTAAGATGTTGCTGTGGTCGCCAATTTGGTATGGCTACCTCCGTGACTGCTCAGTTGGCCTCTAGTGCCTTTTGTATGGTTGCCTTGGGTCTTCGGCCTCTCCAGGGAGCGACCTCTCTGGTCAGCTTGGACTCTGCTGGGCTGCTGGATCACGGGGCGGTACCGCAGGGTGTGTGGTCTCTGCTGAGCTTTCTTTCACTTCCCGTGCAAGACTTCTCCCTGTTCCGTGCACTCTGGCCCGGGCTGTTGGATCGTGCCGTGGCAACCCCACAGGCTGTGTGGTTTCTGTTGAGTCTCCGCCTCCCTAGCCAGACGTCTCCCTGCTCTGTGCACACTGGGCTGGGCTGGGACGTGTCCTCTGCAACCCTCATCTACCAGCTGGGCCTTCAAGATCCTGCTCAGCACCGCCTCGCCCAGGAAGCCTACCAGGTTTCTACTAGGCGCAGATGACCGGTGGCTCTGGGTGCCTTTGTGACACTGTGTAGATCTTTCTCGGGACTTATCACCTTCCTCCTGGTATCGCCGTTATTTGTGTACTTGTCTTATCTCCCACACCAGAGTGTGAGCTCCTCGGGGGAGGAGCCCACAGCACACGGTTCACCTTTGTATCCCCCCGGCTCGGACTGAGCCCGGTGCCCACCCACAGTCAGCTCTCCGGCAGGTTCAAGTGGACTTGGGAACTCTTGAACCACCCTATTCCTAACCAGAAATCAGTTAGGCATTTTTCTGAACTGGTGGCCACAGAGATGGTATCTGCCTCCCAGTAACAGGAAGTTCACCGGGGGCTGGAGCCCAGGGTGCGGTGGAGTGACAGCTGGCCTCACCCATACTTCCTTGCCCTCCCGAGGCTGGCCGGGGGCGCCCCACGCCACCAGCCCCGCCAGAGAGCCGCGGAGGGAGTGGGAGGGGAGGCCAGCCCACAGGTCCCGGGAAGCCCCACGCCGGGGCAAGCAAGTGGGAAGGCTCAGTGAGGAGCCGAGCTGGGCGAGGAGGACAGGCTTGGCTGAGCCGGGCCGGAGCTGCCACCACCTGAGAAAATGGAGGCAGCCCCGGGGGTGGTGAGTGGCCCGGTGATGCAGGCGGAAGCTGGGTGGGCGTCAGCCCCCCGAGCAGGGCCGGGTCAGGGGTCACTCACAGGGCTGTGCCGGATCGGGCAGCTCCCTCTCTGCCTCTGCTTTGTCACCGTCCCTGTTCTCGGCTGCCGCCGCCTCGGGCTGCTCACTCGGTCCCGCGGCGCGGCTCGGCCATTCCCAGGAATCTTCTTTTATGCCGGCCTGAAACCTCGAATCCTGAATAGGGCAGCTGGCCGCCTTCAGCGCGGCCCCGGCCTCCGGGATCCTGGCTGCATCAACAGCAGCCCTGGTGCCGTGTTCCCTGTTTAGAGACTCGCTTTTGCAGCTAAGAAACAGTTCTTTTCCTGCTCCACACTTCAAAGCTGTTGCCTGTAAATGAGGCAGCCTCTCCTGCCGAGGGCAAAGTGGTGGTCAGCCCCCACGACCAGCCACCAGCAGCTGTCCTCCCTTAAGAGATGGCGAGAGGAAGGTCCACAAGTTTCCCGGCTGCCTGAGGCCCAGTGGCCGTCTTTTCCACCTCAGCCACTCCCTGCCAACCACCGCAGCCACCGCCATCTTGAAGAATCCTCAGGAGGATCCTGAGAATTTATTTAAATATTGGAAATAAATATCAGTTTTCCAATCCTAAAAATATCTCAATGTACCCAGAATACAAATACAGAGAGAAAATTAAACAGTCAGCTGCATTTTCATACCAGGAGATATTACTGATAAAAACACTGGTTGGAAACGAATAGTTACCATATATCATGGATGGCATCTGTATTAGCTTCCCGGGGCTTCCATAACAAAGTACTATCAACTGGGTGGCTTAAACAACAGAAGTTTGGTTGTGGCAAATTTGGTGCTGGCAAATGTGATTCCGGCAGCTAGAAGTCTGAAATCAAGGGGCTGAGCAGGATTGGTTCATAATGAGGACTGCAAATGAAGAATTTGTTCCAGGCTTCTTTCCTTGACTTACAGATCGCTGTCTTCTCCTTGTTTCTGTCTTTGTGTCCGAATTTACCCTTTTTGTAAAGATATCAGTGGGCTCTGAATTAGGGCTCATCCTAATGGCCTATTTTGAAGTTGATTGCTTTTGTAAAGACCCTGTTTCTAAATAAGGTCACTTGAGAAACTGGGGGTTAGGACTCCACATACTTTTGGGGGGGGGGAGGGTGGGTACACAATTCAATCTATAAGAGTCCAGAAGTCTAAAAAGTTTCCAGGTGATGAAATCCTATTTTCAATGGATAAAACAGTAATAAGTTGATTAAAAGGAATGTTCCATGGCTTTATAACATCCAAACCATTGATTTCAATACCACCTCCTCTAGCCTCTCTATTCCTGAATAATTTGGAAATGTATCAAGTTCTTTTTTTCCTTAGAAAAAAATCTAGAAATGTAAGGACAAATATAAATGTTAAAAAAATAAAAATTTCTCTGATGCCAAAAGAGAAAGAAAAGTCCCTATGCCTCCATTTTTCCTAGAGCATTTCCATTAGAAAACTTGTATTTGTAAATTCTTTCTCAGTCTCTTTGAAATGGATGCAAATCGCTTGAAAACATGAATAAATCTCCAGCCAGTTTTGCATTCCAGGAATTCTTTTTGAGGGCCTTGGAGCGATCTTTTTGAAATGTAAACATCAAGGAGGATGGCAACTAGTTTCTCTGTCTCTTTGGAGCCTATGTGCCTGGCTCTAAATTGTACCTTCTTGCTTGTTGCAAAGATAAGGAAAGTTTTATTTTTCCTTTAGGTAAAGGATGCATATGATTGACTGGTATACACGTAACATATGCGACTGATTATTAACATGTATGTAACCAATCCTGTCTTTGCCATCTCTTTAGCGGATTTCCTGAGATGCACATGACAGCTTGTTTTAATGCTTATTCAAATAAAACTGCTTTCTTTTCTGCATTTGTAGAGAGAATTTCTTGGTTGGCCAAGATTTTATTGTTAATTAATTCACCAACAATAATCAAAACTTTGTTTTCTTCTCTTTTTCTCTAATCTAATAAAACTCACAACCATGTAGACATACACACTTAAATACTGAAAATACTCTCACTTTGGCTTTGCTACATCAACTCTCTTGGCATAAAACTGAATGCGCAGAATGGAGTGTTTATTAGTGATGATATCAACAAAAACAATTTATAATTATGCATTTAGTACTGTTCATTTTGGTACTAAATGTACATCAAATGATGGGTTGTTTTGCATAGATCATGTGGTGTAATCTTTACAATAATCTTATTACTTAGCTCCTACCACTATTTTCCAGATAAGAATCCCAAGGCTATGAACACGTACATAATTTTCCAGTTTTCATTCCTCAAAAATAGTGGAGAATTGGACCAATCTGTCTCCAGAGCCTGGCTTCTTCATCACTGATCCTTCCTCACTTGTTATGAAGGAGACCATTCTATACCAGAACCAATTCCAACTGGATTCCTAATTATAGGTTTCCTTGTGGATAATAGATCTGCAACATAACCAGTGCCATTTTAGACAAGCCCAAGTACAAAATGGCGCCATCCACCTCCTCCCCTCCCCCCCGTTCTCTTTTACAAGGAGCCTCATGGCTTCAGAGAAAACGAGACTTTTAGCATTCCCGCATGTGCAGAACTCTCTGTTCCCATGGCCTGACTCAATCCCCACCCGGGAACTACATCACTCAGCTCTTGGTGCCAACACACCAATATAAGCTCCCACTGCCCTAGGTTAGCTGCTGTCCTCCACTTTGAGCACAGCCCAGCAGATTTCTTTCTTTAATAAAGCTTGACCAGTACCCAGCATTTCAGCTCACTTTCTTTCATTTTGGTGCTGAAACCCGGGAAGGGTCCTGGCCGGACTGTCAGCTGATCCCTTCTCTTGGGTTGATTGGCTCCCAGCCACTCTTCCTGGACCTGCTGAACCAGGTACCCTCAGGACTTTCTCCTTTTGCTGTTTCAGACCAACACATCCAACACTGGCCTCAATTCAGGGTGAGTCAGTGGGTCTGTCCTGCCTACTTCTACAGGTTCCCCTGACTACTCTCTATGACTCTGGTCTCTATGAAGCACAGGCACCTGGCCAGGGGAGCTCCTCTTGTGCCTCCCAGCTATTGAAGGATGCATTAATAGCTGGTCAGTGGCTTTTTTCTCTTGAAAAGAAGGTGGACAACAGAGGATGATCTTTGTTGGCACGCTTCTTCTACCAAGACTGACTGCTCTTTCTCACCCTCTAAATGGGATCCTCACAATCTAAACCTCCACGTTCTACACCTTTGGGCTGTCTCCTAGCTGGTTTACAATCTCTCAGCTTCTAGGGAGACTTTGTCATCATGCTCCTCATACTAGTATCGCTTCCTCATCCTCTACGTGTGATCCTTATGATCGAAACTGTCACACTCTACACCCTTAGGCTGTCTCCTGACCAATTTACAACCTCTTAGCCTCCTGGGAGACTTTAAGCACAAATGTTTCATTATCTACTGCAATCGCGTTTGGACTAAATACAAACTAGACAAGGGATCCCAGTGGCCAGAAGATGGCACTCTCGATTTAGATATTCTTACAGATTTAGACAACTTTTGTCACCAAAATGGCAAAGCTGGAGAAATTCCTTATGTGCAAGCTTTCCTCTATCTCCGATCACATCCTTCTCTCTGCCAAAACTGTCCTATGTTTCAAATTCTCCTAGCTCATGCCTGACCTCCCCCTCTGGACTTGGATCAATCTTTTGACCCATCAGATCACTCTGCACCCCAACCACTTCCTTATGCTCCAGATCCTTCACCAGTGCCTCCACCTTTTCCCTCTCTTCCCCACACCTGGCCTCCAGGCGCTCGTCCTCAGCCCAACTCCTCCTCTTCTTCCCCTTCCTCAGGTAACAACCCCACCTCAGCTCTGGTTCCTTTATATCCCCTTTGTGAAGTGGCTGGGGTAGAGGGAATTATCCGGGTACACATACCCTTTTCTCTTTCTGATCTCTCCCAGATCAAAAAACATTTAGGATCCTTTCAAATTGACCCAAATACATATACCAAAGAATTCAAATATCTCACCCAGTCTTATGATCTCACCTGGCATGATATTTTTATAATTCTCACTACCACTGTCTCTCCCAAAGATAGGGAACAAATCTGGATGGTGGCCCAGAAACAGGCGTATGAGGCACATGCCCAGAATAACAGGAGGCCTGTGGGGGCCACAGCTGTCCTTCACATGGACCAAAAATGGGACTACTAGGCTGGCCATGGGGATCAGGAACTCCGGGATAACATGATCACACACCTACTTCATGGCCTCCAAAAGGCTACTCACAAGTCAGTCAATTATGACAAGCTTAGAGAGATCACACAGAGATCCACTGAAAATCCCAGCAAATTCTTAACTCGCCTCTCTGAGGCTTTAAATAAATACACATGTATAGACCCAAACTCTCCTGCAGGCATGGCTCTACTACACTCTCATTTCATTACTCAATCAGTCCCTGACATTCGAAAAAAATTTTAAAAACTTGAGTATGGTCCAAATACTACCCAATGAGACCTCCTCAATGCTGCTTTCAAGGCTTTTAACAGTAGAGAGGAGGAGAAGAAAAAAGATCATTACAAAAGCAGTCAGACCAAATATCAGCTCCTGGCTAACATTATCCAAGGCTCACATACTCCAAAGCTGGCTGCCTCAAGAGGCAAGCCACCTGGAAACTGCTTCAAATGTGGTTGACCGGGCCACTGGGCCTGAGCATTTCCCAACCCAGGACTCCCTCCAGGACCTTGTCCTCACTGAAAACAGCCAGGTCACTGGGGAGTTGACTGTGCCACTCACCAGAGAGGGAATGGTCCGGTTTCTAACCCACAACCATCAGCTCCACAGCCATCTCTACTGGAGCTTCTAGGCTTTGCCCAGGAGGAGGACTGACGATACCCAGGGCCCAAGGCCTCCATGGAGATCACCACACATGAGCCCAGGGTAACTCTCCTTGTGGCAGGTAAGCTGATCTCTTGTCTTTGATACAGGGGACACTTACTCTACCCTTCCTGAATATGCAGGACCAACAATCCCATCCTCTATTATAATAGTAGGGGTCACAAGATCAGAATACCACCCCCGGATCACTCAACCCCTTTCCTGCACCCTATATCGCACCCAATTCACACACAAATTTTTAATAATGCCTCAATGCCCAACCCCCTTATTGGGGACAGACATCCTTTCCAAATTCGAAGCTACCCTTACCTTGAATACTTTAACTCCAGCTACAATACTCCTGTTGCAGGCTGCCCCAGACCTGAGCCCTGAAACCTCTACCCTCCCTTTTCCCTGTGACAAAGTTAATCTTATGGTATGGGGTCCTGCCTCACCCTCCATTGCTACTCATCACTCTCCCATCCTCGTGAGGCTGTGGGATTCTTCTTCTTTCCCTAATGTCCCACAATACCCCATTGCTATTAAACACCTAATATGATTAAAGCCCCTTATAAACAAACTCCTTTCTTCTCATCTTCTATGACCCACCCATTCACCTTGTAATATACCCATCCTTCCGGTTATAAAACCTAATGGCTCATACCATTTAGTTCAAGACCTCAGGGCCATTAGTGTGGCCATTTTACCCATAACCTCAATCATTTCTAACCCCTATACTCTTCTATCCACAATCCCAAAAACAACCCATTTCTTCTCTGTACTTGACCTTAAAGATGCCTTTTTTTCTACCCCCTTACACCTTTCCTGTCAAAACTTCTTTGCCTTCACCTGGACTGACCCTGATACACATCATTCCCAACAACTTACCTAGACAGTACTTCCTCGGGAGTTTCGGGATAGCCCCCACTTTTCCAGCCAGGCCTTAGCTCAAGACTTATCCAAACTTCCTCCAACCTCTAGCACTTTTATACAATATGTGAATGACCTCCTCCTTTGTAGCCCTTCCTAGGAGGATTCACAGGCCCACACTGTTGCTCTCCTTAATTTCCTGGCCTCCAGGGGATATCAAGTGTCCCCCAGCAAGGCCCAAATTTCTTCTCCTTCATTTGCCTATTTGGGAGTCCACCTCACCCCCAACACTAGAGAAATATTGGTGTATTGCAAGAGTTTAATTTCTGAACTCCCTACTCCTACTACAAAGAGTGAAATTCTCTCTTCCCTGGGGCTTGCAGGATATCTCCACGTGTGGATTCCTAACTTTGGTATGCTAGCAAAACCGCTTTATGAGGCAGCCAAAGGGGATCCTGCCTTTTACTTAGATCCCATGAAGCCCATTCATTCTCCCTTCCAGCGATTAAAAGCCACTCTCCTCACAGCCCCAACTCTATCCCTCCCAAACCTATCCCATCCTTTTATCCTATATGTTGCCAAAACCCAAGGATTAGCATTCGGGGTTTTGGGACAAGAAGCAGGAGATATTTTCTCCCCAGTTGCATACCTCTCTAAACAACTAGACACCACAGCTTGGGTATAGGTCCCCTGTTTATGGGCCTTGGTGGCAGCCGCCCTTTTAGCACAAGAAAACTCTAAACTAACTTTTGGACACCAAACGGTCATTTGCTCCCCTCATCATCTCCAAGACCTTCTCAGCCACAAGGCCATGTCAATTCTCCTCCACTCCCACTTACAATTAATTCACCTTACTTTCATAGAAAACTCTCAGTTTTCTTTCAAAACTTGCCCTCCTTTAAATACAGCTACCCTACTTCCAAAACACTCACAACCATTTTAGAACACAACTGCATGGAGGCTTTAGACCTCTTTCTCAACCCCTTTCCACACATCTCCCCCCACATCCCATTACATGGTTCATAGATGGGAGCGCTACCTCCACGCCCACCTCCCGGGTGGGTTATGCATAGTAAATCTAACACAAGCTATTGAGGCTGCCCCCCTCTGCCCTAACACCACTTCCCAACAGGCAGAACTCATTGCCCTGACCCACGCTCTCACTCTGGCAAGTAACAAACGAGTCAATATATACACTGACTCTAAGTGTGCTCACCACACCCTACACTCCTGTGCAGCCATATGGAAGGAGAGAGGATACACGACCACTCAGGGAGGGCCTATAAAAAACAGACATCTTATCAAGATACTTCCTGAGGCTGCGCAGCTCCCCAAAGAGGTTGGGGTTATATGCTGCAGAGGACACCAAACTTCCAATGACCTCATAGCCCAGGGAAACAAACTGGTGGATCTAACCGCAAAACAGGCTGTTCAATCACCAGGCTCCCACTCTTCCTCTCCTGCTCATGTCCTTCTCATGGCTCCCACACCCCAATACACACCCCAAGAAATACAACACCTCCAACAGCTGGGGGCACAGAGGAAGGACAACTGGTACACTCTCTCTGGTCACTATGCCCTCCCTACCACACAAGCTGAAGAAATCCTCTTAGATTTCAACAATTCAGTTCATATAGGCTATGAACCTCTACTATGCCTTCTTCAGCTTTTATATTACTCTCCCCACATGGCCAAGTTACTAAAACAAATCACTCAAAGCTGTCCTTTGTGTACTCGTTGCTCCAGCCTTTTCCCACCCACCAGGCCATAGGGTACACTCCTGGCCAGGATTGGCAAATTGACTTTACTCACATGCCTCCCCACAAGAAAAGACATTATCTTCTTATTTTAGTAGATACCTTCTCTGGTTGGATTGAGGCCTTCCCCTCCCTCAGAGGATGCAGCATCGGTAACACGTGCTCTCACCTCAGAAATCATCCCTCGTTTTGGCCTGCCCACCAGCCTCCAGTCTGATAACAGCCCAGCATTTGTTTCCCAGATTGCACGACTCACCATGCAGGCCTTACCTATCAAATGGAACCTACACATACCATATTGACCCCAATCATCGGGTAAAATAGAGAGAGCTTATCACCTCATTAAAACTCACTTCACCAAGCTGTCCATGGAGCTTCACCTCCCCTGGACACAACTTCTCCCCCTAGCACTCAATCACCTGCGAGCTGCCCCCACAAGCCCACAGGCCTCAGCCCCTTTGAGATTATGTATGGCAGACCCTTTACCCTCACACCTCTCCCTTCCAGCTCATCGCCTTTAGGCCAGTATCTCCCTACTCTTTCACTCATTAGGGATCTTCTTCTGGAACAGGCCAACCGTCTATTACCTCATCCTTTCCCCACCACCCCCTCAGATTTAAAACTGAGCCCGGGACAGCAAGTGTATATTAAAACCCGAATCCCAAAGCCTCTCTCGCCATGTTGGGAAGGGCCTTATACAGTACTTCTCACCACCCCCCCCGGCAGTGAAAGTACTAAGCAAGGCCCTGTGGCATCACTTATCCTTGGTAAAACTAGCACCTGAGACTTTACCCAAAGATTCTGTTAACACCAACTCAAAAGGGTCCCTTTGCTCAACCCCCAACTCAACACCTCCTTACACTTTGTCCATTTTAGGACCCACAAGGTTAAAAATCTCCAGGACCTCCGCTCTTCCCCCAATCCCAGAAGAAGGATGATCTCCCCCCCAGCAATTATCTTCCCAATCTTGCAGGCCCGTTTCACATCCTTCACACAGGAGCTGCTCCAAGATTGGTCCCACCCCTCCACTTCCAGTGCTGAAGATATCCTTGAGTGGATAACCGAATTAGCCTGGCAAGGGGTCCTCTGCGACTACACTCCAGTTGAAGTGGTTCTTTACTCTTTCTTTCTATTATGCACCCTTTTTCTCTCCTAACCCAATTAGCTTTTTTCTTTCTCCTACTCCCTTCTATACCATCTACACATGCTACCTCCTATACACAATGTGAAACCACGGTAATGTTTGCAGGATCTGGGTCGATTATGGGGTCACAGTTGTTAGCTAGACTTAGGGGGGAGCCCCCCAAAAGATATTCTCAGCCCTAACACATACTCCCACTGTACATTATGACCAGTCAGATGCCATTAGCTGTACACACAGCAAACAAACATCCTGGCAGAAGTAGTTCTACAAAATAGACGGGGCCTAGAACTGCTACCAGCAAGGAAGGGAGGGCTTTGTCTATTCCTAGGGGAAGAATGCTGCTTTTACACACACAAATCCAGCAACCAGATGGTTAAAAAGAGCCAGGCTGCAGCAGACTCCTGGGACAATATGAGTGGGCTCTGGAAATGGACGCTCCGGCTGGTACCATTACCAGGACCCTTAACCATGACAGCCTTCTTCTTCTTTTTGGTCCCTGCCTCTTTTGGTGTTTCTCTAATTTCTTACAGGAACGCATGCCAAGACGTCACTGAACTCGGATACCAGCCTCTCCAGGTCAGAGACCGGGAAGAACACAGCTTCCCTCCCCGGAAACCAACAGGACGCTTTGTTTTGCTGGATTTCTCCACCTGATCTTTCCTCTCCTCCCACCTCCAGCAGGACGTAGCTTAAGAAGAATGAGACCTCTGCCCTTTAACCCTTTTTCTATACTTAAAAGGCAGGAATAATAGATCTGCAACAAAACCAGTGCTATTTTAGACAAGCCCAAGTACAAAATGGCGCCGCCCACCTCCTCCCCTCCCCGCCTTCTCTTTTACAAGGAGCCTCATGGTTTCGGAGAAAATGAAACTTTTGGCGTTTCCACATGCGCAGAACTCTGCGTTCCCATGGCCTAACTCAATCCCCACCCCGGAATTACCAGCTCTTGGTGCCAACACACCAACATAAGCTCCCACTGCCCTAGGTTAGCTGCTGTCCTCCACTGTGAGCACAGCCCAGCAGATTGCTTTCTTTAATAAAGCTTGATTGATCAGTACCCGGCATTTCGGCTCCATTTCTTTCAGTGGATGCTGAGACAATTTTGCTTTGCTTACCACCACTTCTACGTTGTTAAAGTGGTGCGGCAAAATGGAAGTTTTCTTGAATGTCCTGAACATTAATGGCCTTAACTTTCCCTTACTGCATTGACTGGACAGCTGTATGATCTTGAAAAAGTTATGTAACTTGTCGCAAACTCAGTTTCCACTTCTGGAAGCAGGGCCTAACAGCAATTTCTCTATGCCCATAAAGACGCATGGTGAGTCTCTACTGACCTAAGGTGCGTGGCCAGCTTTGGGGATAGAGACCAACAGACGAGAGAGCAGAAACAACCTCACTTATCCATATGTCCCCCAGGAATTAGGACAGTGTCTGGCATAATAGCTAATCGAAATAAAAGTAACTGAAAGAAAAATTTTAAAAAGTAAGGCATTATTCTCTATCTCATATATCATAAACAGTGAAGACAGCATAGATGTAACATACTTTTACCTGCATGAGATTGAGTCTTTTTGTTTTTTTGTCCTTTTGCATCCGATTTTCCTAGTGTACTAGTATAAAGTAAAAGCTGAGGGCAAAACCATCTACCCCCACACTCAGTGCAGATACAGAGAATAGAAACCAAACCTTTCTGACCACGTAGCATGATCTTGCAATTCCACGGTCTCCATTATCCTGATATCTGCCCAATCCTAATAAAGTCCCCACTTTGAAATACTCTCATTGGATCAAATTTCCAATTCTCAATAAATTTGGACATTGCTTCCCCTCCCCCCCAAGGCATTGCCAAAGCTTTCTGGAGGTGGCAGTCTCCCCTACCTGGGTAAAGAATAAACACTTGGCTTTATCTCAGGTCGTGTTGGTGACATTTGAGAAGCCAGTTTTCAACAAAACCTATGAGTTTTCTAAGAATAAGAATTTTTTTCAAAACCGCAGAGCTCTAAGTAAGTACAGATTTCATGACATAGAAAATCATTTGTAATATCTGCATAACTGACATTATAAATGAGTGTATACATTTCTGTTCTGTTTAATTTTTTCATAAATCATGTTAATTTTTGATTAATTTATGATAGAACAAAATATCTCCAACATATTCACTTGTGATATAAATGGTTCAAATACATCAATTTAAATTTTTTACAAGTACAAATTAGTATTTTAGCCTCCAAATAGGAGTTGAAAACAGCATTTTTGTTTTTACTATCTCGTAGCATTTCTTTCAATATGTAGATATTCTTTGAACCAAAAGGTTAAATCCAAATTACTTAATAATGTGCAATCTTACCTTTTCCAGTTTTGAAAGAGCAAGAGAATAACAGTCTTTGGCTCTGAATTGCATAAATCTCATATTGGCTGGGTGAGTAAGCTCTGTAATAATACTGAGACTGGAAAACAACCTACATTTCCAAAAAAAAAAAAATTGCATTACACTAACAATCAGATATGGAATTTTTTTATAACAACATATTTATGAGTGAGTGATACCTAGCATAAAAGTATACCCAATTACAACGGCAGGCAGTGCCACATAAAATGTTCTGTACAATGTAAGAAAAATGAAACACTATTTTCCAAAGAATATTTTATCAACATTTTAGCACAATATGAAAAATAAATTCAGTAATTTTGCTTTTATTAGACATTTTCTCTCTATGATTATGAAACAGTATAGAAGGGAAACTCATAAAGCTGATTCAAGAAGTTACAAGGTTACTTTGTGAATAATATTGAAACAAATTTATATGATGAATAAAACTGACGGGCAAAATTTTCACATGATGAATTTCTTGTCCATTTGATGTCCTATGACTCCCTATTCTCCTAGTACACTATTTTTAAATGTCATATCTTGCTACAATGAACTTCTGAGAAGAAGAAATATCTTTCTATACAATTTCATTGTAATGAATTGGGATGAAGGCTAAATAAAGCATTGATAATGTTGTTCCAAAAGGATCCTGGGAATTTTCATGTCCCCTGTCTCTGCACTAGCTTTCTTTCCATTTTGACACCCCTCCCCCCTGCCAAATACATACATAAACACGCACACATACACACATGCACACATGAGATTTCTTTCCCCCCAGAGAAAAGGGGCAGAATAAAGCCACAATGAGTGCCATTTTATTTCTGCTGCTGTTGATGATGGGGTCCTTACCTGATATTGTGTGTGACAGGTAGCTTTCCCAGTTTCAGATATTTTGAGATTCTCTGTGGCCACCCCTTCCTGTGATAATCACTTATAGCCACTTAAAATTCCCCTCTTTAGGTTAAAGTCATCCCTTGAATTCAGGGATTAGGACTGACTGAAAATATGCAGGATATAAACAGCCAATTTGTGGCCCAAAAACAAATTAGCGTCTGTGACTCTCATTTTATGCCAGTTCCAGGAGTGAGATTACTGTTACCGCCATGTATCTGAGCACATGCTTTGGTGCTTTATAAAGAAATGTGCTTCTCTTAAGATGGGAGCCCCGTCGCTGAACCCCGCGCTACTGATGAGCTTTTACCTTTGCTCAGGTCTAACTCCCTAATGCTGGTTGATTATCTGCCAGGACTTCTCCCTTCTGCCAGGGACAGTGGGCTTGCCCGATGGCTCCGCACCCTGGAGGGGCCCGCTCTCCAGCCTGTGGCTGAGACTTTCCTCATTACCTGCCTCTGAGGTCTGCTTCCCCTGGGCTTTCGTCACCATTCCAGTTAAGACACTAAACCATCATTAAGAACAGTTTCTTTCAGAGTTATCTGTGAAACTCGTATGCCCTCTTAGCTACATAAATAGATTAATACCTGGGATTTACCTAGTGAAGGCTTATGTTATCACTGGGCGTTTTGTGAAATCCACTCTTTATAATAGGAAGGAATATAGTCAGTACCATATGGCTTGCTCTCCATTTTGAGAACAAATATTATTGTATTTCTTGATCTAGGCAAATCATAGTAAGTGTGACTGAAATAATGTAAGCAAAACAGCAATCAGAATATATTTTCTTTGGCTGATATTTAATGTTAAAATATTTTAATTTTATTTGTGCCAAGGGCCGCTGTCTTCAATAATTCTGTGACCGTGAGTTGGTTAAGGAAACTCTGAATCTCAGATTCTGTAAATGTGGGGTGTCTAGAAGCTTAGAGACCTGGTTTGTGAAACTCTTAGCACGGTTTCTGACACACAGTAGGTACTGTTTCTTAGTTGTGGTGGTATTACTATTTTCTTAGCTATTTTCCTTTTGTGCTGCTATTTCTGCCTGACATGTACTTTCTTTCCTGTTTACTTCCCTCCTCAAACTCTATATTTTGAAATCCCAACCGTTACTTAAAGTTTCTTTTGAATCTAATCGAGATGGAATTTAAAAACATGTTTAAAGCGAGAATCATTTTCTACACTTTGGCTCCCTGGTCTTTGATTTATACCACTTATTACACTGCCTCCTGCCTTATCCTCTAGTTGGCTTTATTTATGCTCTAGCTCTCCTATTAAACCATGACATCTAGAAAGACAAAAGTTTCCTCTCAGTGCCTACTACTGCATCTTCTATTTCTTCAATTATCAAACTTTGTTAAAATAAATTTCTCAATTCTTGTTTGTGCATTTGGGATTCATAGTTGAGTCAATAAGTTCTTGATGAAGAGCACGCTGAATTTAATTAGATTAGTTTATGGAGAAACACAGTATTATCCACATTCCACATGACTTTGTCTCGGCAGTTCTATTCTTGTCACTCAAAAGTCACCAATGATAGTGAATTCAGTAAATTAAAGTTTTTTTTTTTTTCAGAAAATCTTTAAAATTAGAAGAATGTCCTGATTGGGATGGGGGAGATCACTTGGCTTTTTGGCCAGCAAACTCCATTTGGTAGGCCTAGGAAATGCCACCAATTGTCACATCTCATACCATCTGGGAGTTTCAAAAGTATTGATTTAAGAAATATTTTCAAATAACAGTGTCACTAAAGATTTTTTTTAATAATATGGGTTGTCACAGACAATATTCAATAATCTGTGACAACAGAAACTGAAATGAGGAGTGAATAATAGGACCAAAATGGATCAATGAACACCAAGCCCTATAGTCTCATTGGAACTTCTAAAAAGGAATTAACTGACCTAAGGTTCTCCGCCTTGTCTTTCCCCATTTTATCTTCTGGAAGGACAAAAATGTCCACGACATAATATTATCTAAAATTTACAAGGCACTCTTCTACAAGTTGTTCATATATTAACTCACGTGACCTTCAAGACAGTAGGTGAGAACCTCCTTGCCTCATGCTTCCACCTGTACCACCTTCTTCCCTGGAAAACGCTGGGGGCATGTGGCTTCAACCTGACTATCTTTTCAGTAACGTTTAGACTTGTGCTGGTCTGTTCCAAGCAATGAGGTGAACTCAGGCCTACAGGGCAAGTTCTGTGCTTGTCTAGCACGGAGCTTGACCGTGGTGCTCATAGGTGGATTTAAGAAGCTCACTATCACTGTATACCAATGTCACATCTTCCTACCAGATATTTTGTTCTGTATCTGCCTGACCTCTTTGGATCTTGATAGTTTCTAACTTTTGTTGGAAGTCAAGCAGGCCACAACATTTCTTCAAATTGCAGAAAACTACTCTGTGATTTACCTATAATTACTAGTCTACAGATGAGAAACAGATGTGGCACAGAGAAATCAAATGACAAGTTGTCTAGCTCTCTATCCTGTTAGTGATGCCAATTGTAAAGTGAGGCGACCACAACCACGCCAGATGTCGGGCTCTTTTACCTGCCAGTAATCCTGCTGACTGGGCCGATTGTCGAGCTAGGGCCGGATCTGGAGCCCACAGACCCCTCAAGCCTGTTCACAGACTGGGTCACAAACCCTTCATATGCCAGGCTGGGTCACCAGACCCCACACACTCCAGGCTGGGTCACCAGACCCCTTCACGCAGGTCTATGAGCTAGGTAACCGGCCAGAAGGTCCTTGGAGCCATAGGTTGGAAAGCATGGCCGCATGGGGCAGAAGCCTGGGGCAGAAGCCTAAGGCCGACGCCTGCCTGCCTGCTTCACTAAAACTCTCTCTCTCTTTCCCTTCTCTCTCTCTCTCTCTGTCTATTCTCTCTTGCTCTCTGAAGTAGAACACAAGAATAGCAACAAAACTAAAAAGATACATTGGAGCACATGCACACTAACTTCACAGCACACACACACACACACACACACACACACAATTTGCTTACAATAGATGTGCTGCTGAACCACACCCAACTGGACCCAAGGTGAGGGCCCTGACCAAACTATTCTATTTTCCCAACACAAGTTCAAGTTAACATTCCGGTAGACAGCAGGGCCTGAGCCACACCCCAGCATTCAGGTTCTAAAGCCTCCCCTTAACATTATAATAAAGAGGTAGGTAGACCATTGGAAAGGAAACTCACATGACCCAAGTAAAATAACAAATCACTAAGAATGTCTAGTAACATGCTGGGATTTTATATATTTAAAATCAACTCTATTTTTAAAATATAGTATTTTGTAAACTCTACCTCCCTGTCTAACCCCTAAATAGTGATTGTTAGGTCATAACTTCATTATTTTAATTTTTATTTATTAATAGCAATATTTAATATTTAATTTAACAAATATTACAAAGTATTTACTATTCAAAAACTCTGGTCTCCAGGAGAGACAAAGATGTATAAAGTGAAATTCCTGCCTTTAAACACATTATGACCGACTAGAAGAAACAGCAAAAATTCACAAATTATAAGGCCATATATATTTTTGTTGGGGTGATAAATTATGGTTGACTGAATGTTCCTAGATTAAGTAGAATTAAGACACTAGGGAATGGACAGCTTGTGAAGAACACGTAGGACAGTATTGAAGTATAAGACCAGAGAAGAAATTTATGAGGAAAACACAGCCACAAACTAATGAAAATCTATTTCATCTTTTGGAACATTTTTATTTTTCCTCAGAAATATGGCTTTTGTCTTTAATATATACCATTATTCTCACTTTGAATAAATTTGTGATTACTTGGATTCTTTTGTTTATAATACTTTTCTAAAACACACTGTATCAAATAGGAATATATACATAAATGTAGGTAGATGCATTTTGGGTCTTAGTAAAAGTGAGTGACAATATGATCGAGTGATGTAGTCATTGTATTTGAGTGACTTCTAGAGTTGAAATTACATAGGACAACAAAATTTATGTGATGTGCCTGCCATTTCTGTTCTACAGAAATGGACCTACACCATTGATGTTATTTAATGCTGAGAAACTGAATGCATTGGCTAAGCCTGCCACCTAGTGAAAATCTAGAACTAAGTAGTACTTATATAATAAAAAATTGTTTTGCAGTGTCCTTTATACCTACAGAGTATTACTTATATTTAATTATTTTATATTTACAAATTTGGTCATCTGATAATTTAATTATGTGTCTTTGAGACATTAATACTGCAAATCTATTTCTGCACCTAATATGAGCTAAACACATTTTGCATACAAAATATTTCAGAAATAAAATGACATAAGTCTCTTTTTCCTAGGTAATAGGATCATAATAAAGCATAATTTAAAAATAATATAGTTTATTCTATTTAAAACTTGTCTATATTTATTTTATATT
Source organism: Cynocephalus volans (assembly GCF_027409185.1). Taxonomy (NCBI): domain Eukaryota; kingdom Metazoa; phylum Chordata; class Mammalia; order Dermoptera; family Cynocephalidae; genus Cynocephalus; species Cynocephalus volans. The sequence continues at coordinate 129,553,232 of NC_084470.1, read as the reverse complement.
CTGACTCAGTAATGTAAGTATAATTGTGGAGATGTGTAAAATATCTGTGGAATAGCTCTCTGACTGCATTAAATTATTCAGTATATATTTTTGACATGTTCAGTTATGCTAACTAATATAAAGATGAAAAACATATCATATACTGTATTTCATAGACTGCTGGCAGGACTTTGAAACTAGTCGCATTTGTATCTTAAATCAAAACAAGCATAAGAACATACCGATCTGAAAAATGTTTATAAAACTTTAATCAAAATATTACTTAATGAGCTAGTGCATTACACTATAAATTCTGATCTGTCATAGTGGCCGGAAATGATGTTTTTGAATAACAGGGAGTATACATTTATTTATAGGGGCAAAGATATATACATATTTTAATCTTTTATGAATAATTTTAAAACATTTTAGGAAGTTCGAGTTAGTAATAAATAGAGTATGATAAATATCAGGTATCTCCTATATTTAAAAATTTTATTCATGTAAGACATAGCCAATCTAAACATTAAGAGTTTTTTTTACCTATGTAAAGAAATTGCTCCTGTATTTGTGGATAATGAATATTTATTTTAAATTATTCACTTGTTTTTATGGTTATATTATTTTCAGTCATTTTCCACATGAATATGCATATAATTTCCTCAGTAACATTATGACCCCTTGTGCCAAGCTAAAGACAACATTCATTTAAAAAACAAAACAAAACAAACAAAAAAATTCGCCCTTCTGTGCTGTGATAGTTTTGGCAGGGCAAAGTCTCTTAACTGGTCTGCTCTCACCTACTCTTCCTTTTCTCCAAAATCATTCTCCACATTGTACCTAAAGCAGTCATTTAAAACTTCTCTATCCTTCAGTTCTTTCCTGTGGTTCTTAAAACAAAGAGCAACTTACTAACATACTCTACAAAGCCATGAATAGTCTGGCTTCTGATGTCCATTGCAGCCTCCTGTCACTCTTCTTCCCTTTGTTCTGCTCCAAGTCCTGGAATATTCCACAGTCTCAGTACCTCAGAGCTTTGTATATGCTGCCCCACGTGGAATGCTCTATCCATCTCTGCCCACTTTGTCTCTATAACTTTCAAGGAAATGACGATCAATTCCTCAGGGAGGCATTCCCTGACCCAGGGGACTAGATCAAATAATTGTGTTATCAAGGTCTGTGTAACATTCTACTTTTTTTTCAGTAATTGCCACACTTATAATTCTCTAGTTAAATCTTTAAATGGCTTGTTCACTACCTTCCCTGTTTGTGTATAAACATCGTAAGGTCACAAGCTATGTCTACCTTATTCAGCACTGCAGCTATAACATTCTGCGTAGTCCCGACCCTTGCTAGATGCTCAGTAAATCTATGGGCTTAGCACACTACATCATCAAGTCACAACTGCAAGTGGTCATAGAGGTCATCCTTTCCTACTATTCATCTACTGCAGGAATTGCTCTACTCCAGACAGATGACAGATACGTGACTTGTTTGAATGTTTCCGTTGACAGTGCTCATTATCTTGCAGGTCTGGTGAGCTAAATTTTAGAAAACAAGCAAAATAGCAACAACCATTTTCATATGAAAACAAAATCAAACCAAGATACCTTCTGAATAAAATCACTCCTGGACTTTCACCATACAAATTTAACAACTATTTAATTTTGTACCCCTTCTGCACTAAACATTATTCTGTGTGCTCTCCAGAGAAACTTGTGTGTCGCCTCCTAGAGAAAGTTTCCTGATCTCCTCTTTCTGCTGACACTGAGGGTACAGACCTAAATCTGTTTTTTTTTTTTTTAATATGAGCTAGGATGAGCCACTACATTTCTCTCAATGTGATTTTCGTTCTCAGTAAAAAATGACAGATGCCATCGATATGCCAAACGTTCTCAAAATAGGGCACTTTGATAGGTCGATCTGACATAGCCATTTGAAGTGGTTGTTTTTAAATGAAGAAACATTTTGACGTGCCTATTTAAATTTAGTTCAGATATTAGTAGCTGTTCATAAAAATATGAAAACTCATAATAATTTCCAAATGTAATAAGTATCTTTTTAGGTAAAACTTTTAGCAAGAGAAATTTAAATTTGAAAGTGAGGACCTGCTTTTCTTTCACTTTGGAAATCAGATATTCACTTTTTAGCAGAGCTGTGTACTAAGAAGACTCACTTGAGTATTTTAAATGTGTAGATGAAGTGCGGAGCCATATGGAAGAGAAGGTATAAGAGAATCTGACTTGAAAAGGGCTTTATCTCCTAATGTCTTTGGTATTCAGAAATGGTCTCTGGAGAGGTGATGAGTGAATTGCTCAAGATTCAAGGAATTAACAGAGTTAAAAGACAACCAACAGAGTGGGAGAAAATATTTGCAAAATATACATCCGACAAAGGATTAATATCCAGAATATATAAGGAACTCAAACAACTTTACAAGAAGAAAACAAGCAACCCAATTAAAAAATGGGCAAAGGAGCTAAGTAGGCATTTCTCTAAGGAAGAGATACAAATGGCCAACAGACATATGAAAAAATGCTCAACATCACTCAGCATCCGGGAAATGCAAATCAAAACCACATTGAGATACCATCTAACCCCAGTTAGGATGGCTAAAATCCAAAAGATTCTGAACGATAAATGCTGGCGAGGTTGCGGAGAAAAAGGAACTCTCATACATTGTTGGTGGGACTGCAAAATGGTGCAGCCTCTATGGAAAATGGTATGGAGGTTCCTCAAACAATTGCAGATAGATCTACCATACGACCCAGCTATCCCACTGTTGGGAATATACCCAAAGGAATGGAAATCATCAAGTTGAAGGTATACCTGTTCCCCAATGTTCATCGCAGCACTCTTTACAATAGCCAAGAGTTGGAACCAGCCCAAATGTCCATCATCAGATGAGTGGATATGGAAAATGTGGTACATCTACACAATGGAATACTACTCAGCTATAAAAACGAATGAAATACTGCCATTTGCAACAACATGGATGGACCTTGAGAGAATTATATTAAGTGAAACAAGTCAGGCACAGAAAGAGAAATACCACATGTTCTCACTTATTGGAGGGAGCTAAAAATTAATATATAAATTCACACACACACACACACACACACACACACACACACACACTCTCTCTCTCACACACACACACAAAACCGGGGGGGGGGGAAGAAGATATAACAACCACAATTACTTGAAGTTGATACGACAAGCAAACAGAAAGGACATTGTTGGGGGGGAGGGGGAGAGGGAAAAGGGAGGGAGGTTTTGGTGATGGGGAGCAATTATCAGCCACAATGTATATCGACAAAATAAAATTTAAAAAAAAAATAAATAAATAAATAAAAATTAAAAAAAAAAAAAAAAAGATTCAAGGAATCTCTTCTGAGTACCTGCAGTGGAGCTACTCTATTCCTTCAGGGCATCTGGAACCTCTGGGGTAGAATTTGTCCCAGAGGAAGTTCACTGCTATAAAGCACTACTGAGAGCCTATAAAGGAAATCTCACCATGAGAAGAGGAACGAATCAGTGTAAGTGATCAATAAAAGACCAGTTTAGGTTGCTCTGCAGAGAGAGCTCATTCTGGCACAAAGCACGACTGGGCTGAACACTCCTTTTGGCCCAGCCATCCCAGGACAAACTTCAGGGGCACTCACCAAACATGTGATAGTTAAAATTTTGGATCCTATATTCAAGACTTTGGATGTTGAAGATGAAGCTCTTTGTGGATAGGTTCTCTGGAAGGAATGACATCTCTCCCTCAAATAATCATGCAGGAGGTGAACCAGCAAATGCATAATTGTCACAGTGGATTGAAGGGTGGCTGAATTTGCCACCCCAAAATATGCCACTTGGCCATAATGGTTATCCTGAGTTGAAGGCAATTGAGAAAAAGGACATACAAAGGTACTTCAAAGAGAAAAGCTTTCTGCCCTCTCTCTCTTTGTCTAAACGTAGAACATAAATTTGCAAAGGTGTCCTTCTGCCCTCTCTACCAGGAAGGACAAAAGTTAATCAACAAAGATGGCCAGATGACCTGACCAAGAGGGATCTACATATCCAAATTTACTAACTGGCCGTTGTCTACCATTAGTTTCCCGCGTTTACTCCACTCTCTCCCTCCCCCACCCCAACTCCTAGAGACTCGAGGCCCTTTTCCTTTGTCTCAGCACTTCTCTAAAATGTGGTTTTCTTTGTTGAAGATGTCATATAGGCCAGAGTTCTAAGCCAGTTACTCTTTTCTGGGTATTCCCGAGTGTTACATGTGTGACGCACATGTTAAAATTTGTTTGTTTTTCTCTTGTTAATCTGTTTTTTGTTTTTTTTTAAATCTTGTTAGTCTATTTTGTTAATCTATTACAGAAGCCCCAGCTGAGAACTCAGAAAGGTAAAGGGAAAATTATTTAAACTTCTCTACGGATGAAGACACATTGAATTGTGCAGTTCAGTTTTCAATCACCAAACCATGTTTAAATTACAGATAGAAAGAAAATCTCCTCATGCCCTCAGCTCTCCCCTAACCACCACCCCTCCCCCATACACAAACATGCACTGCTAGTGAATGAATGAGATTCTTCAGTTTTTGATCCTTTTGAACTGAGTAACTTCCAAAGTCCTTGGACAAGTTTGGGGAGAGTAGAGGCCTGTCAAGTGAAGCTGTATGTCCTAGTAAGGTGGGCAGGTAGGATCTCAAGAGATCAATTTAAGCTTCTGAACAAGAAATTTAACCTTATTCCAGCCTGCAAAATAGACCATACCAGTTACAAAAATACCTTGTGAACCAGGGCACCCCTTCTATCATTTTATCCTTGAATTCCATCTAATTCTTGTCTACTGGGCTCTAACATAGTCACAGATTGAAGATTCTCTTAAACACACTAAGCAGTTTTAAAAGCATTAACATGGAATGCTAAAATGACCAATTCAAAATGGCATGGCATAAAAAAGAATGAAAAAAAAGAATGAAATTCTCCCATTTGCAACTACATGGATGAGCTTGGAGAAACTTATGTTGAGTGAAATAAGCAGAGCACATGTGCTCACTCATATGTGGGAGCTAAGAGAGGAAGAAGGAAGGAAAGAAAGACCACAGTGGTGCGTTGGGCTTGCAGAGGGAGAGAACATACCTAGGGATACAAAGTGGAGTGGGGGATAGGGGGATGGGGAGGGAGGTCAGGGATAATTGGGTGGGGACACAGGGCATAATCACAATTTTTAGTAATGGGCATGCTGCCAGTATGAATCTGGCCACCACATCTTGGGCACAAGTGGTGACAACCAGCTTTGTATTTCATGAATATTCATAACCAGTAAAAAAATGTACTATGAAAAAAAAAATGGCATGGGCCCAAATAGCTTCACAGTCATTTTACAAATGCTAAAATGAAATGTAGCATCACCTCACATAAAGTAACATCATACTATAATCTTTATTTGTCTAATACATACAGATACTGAGTAAATCACAGTTGTGATTTTTTTTTCTAGAAATAAACAAGCAAGCAAACCAAAGAAAATATTGCATCGAATTTCTTGCCTTAATAAACTATAAAATAACCTTGATGTCTACTTACATATATTCCTTTTGTGACCACTATATTTTAAAAACATCAATTTAAGGAAGTGTTCTTTTAATAAGCAGCAACTGCGAATTATTACTGCCTATGATGTTTCACGCACTGCTCTGAGTGCATTACAGAAACATCTCACTTAGTCATTTCAACAACCTTGTTTGGCAGAATGATGCAATAGTATGTACACATTCAGACTGCCTAGATTAAAGCAAGACTTTAGACTTTGGAACTCTTCTGGTTTAAGTCCCAGTCTCCATCAATAACAAGTAAATGACTTTAATGATGTCTGTAATTTACTTTAAAATACATCAGAATAAATCACATAATAGGTTCATGTGTTAGCTTAAGCTAAACTACAGGTACAGCTAGCATTCTATTTTACTACCCAGGGTGGTTCACTTTGGTTTTTAATCAGAAAGTTCACCTGAAACTGCTTCTGTTATCTGTAGTTCTATCAACATCACAGGCCTTACTAATTCACCAATTAGAAATTGGCTCTCTATTGAGGAAATTAATGATGTTCATCAAGATCTGAGAATTGGCTGAGATACTGTAGAGATACTATTCACTCTTGTATAATTAATGTGTAACAATTTAGTTCCTTTAGAGAGGGGGTCCAAAGCCTTAATCCTAAATAGTCAGGTACCCAGCCGTTAAGGCTGAATTTCTGGTTGCCTGATGCTTAATGACAAGGGTAACTAGATCCTACCTCTGGAATGTTGTCATCTGCCTCTAAGGAATTTCATGCAAAGTGGTGGGAAGAGAACCTAAAAGGACAGAAAACTGGGAGTAGGAGGAAGAGAGAAAAGGGAAAGAGAGTTGAGATCAGTGTTAGTCTATAGTAGATAGTCAGTGACCATCCATTGAGGGTTTCAGCACAGCAGTGATTATAATGATTAATCATGGAATTTAATCTGGGTAAGGAGGGGAAAAAAGCCCTTGGGTGATTAGGGCCAATAAAAGGTAGTAGGATCAGTAGATGATAGGTTCCAGTGTGGTCAAAGGACTGTTAAAAGTTGGGGATGTTAGCAGAAATTAGATAGAAATAGAAAATAAGTAGTAGTACTCAGAGAGTTAAATGCTAGAAACTGAGAATGGGGAGAGTAAAATTATTTATAGTGCAAGGTCAAGGATATGACCGTGAGAATGGATGGCTAAGGTAAGATATTGAAAGGATCATCTATGTAGGATTGTTGAAAACATCAAGGATTATGTTAGAATCAGGGTTGGCAAGAGTCACAGTAAATCAGGAACTAAAATCTTCAAGCAATGAGGAAGAGTGACCCAGAGAGTGGTAACTTAGTGTACCTGTAAAAGAAAACTCCAAAGTCTGCATGATTTTGGTCACTGAGATATGTAAGTGATATTTCTTATATCATAAGGACCTATAGATGTCTTACTTTTTTATTATGTAAGACTAGCCTAGTTTAGCGTGTATAGATTAGCAGCTTATAAATCACTCCATCAAAAAGTTCCTGAAAAATATCACTATGTACTTAGCAAAACAATGCTAATGTCTTTACCAGGCACAGAAAAAGAAAAAAGAGGTATCTTGAAATTTGGGTATCTTATAGTCCTTTTGAAAAATTCAGCTTGAAATCATTCAGTGTAGATGCCTATATATACCATAAAAATGCGTAATTTCTAAAATATGCTACTGTTGAAGATAAGTAAGCCTAATAGTTAAGGGATCCAAGGTCATTTATTCATTCATTCATCCATTCATTCATTCAATATGTGGTGATCTCCTCCTCAGTCAGGTAGTCAGAGAAGGGCAGCCTTTTCACAGTCAGTTGCCATGTGTATATTCACGCTCAATTATTCTTATCCGTTAGTTTGTTGTAAATTATTAAGTAGAGCCTTTGCAACGCTCAGTAAGATGGGGATTTATTATCTTGGAATCAAATAACTCATTCAGAGAATATATAATGAAAATCAAATCAATAGAAACTTCAGCACAATAGAAATAAACTCACAGTAAATTGAAAATTAAAACAGCATGTTTAACCAAAAAGACCTAGGATCCTCTCCTGTTAAAACTATAATTAACTTTTGCCAAGCATGGAATCAAAAAGTATGATTTTACTTGATTTACTTTATTTGCTACAAATCTCATCCCTGAAATAATTTTCTGTCCTGTAATTTCCTTTTTATCCTCTAGAGAATAAAAATTGCTTATATATCTGTCATATTTTAAATATGTCCTAAACTACCTTTAAATGTACTATTTAATACAGTTCAATAACTAGTTAGCTATTTCTAAGTGAACTGTCACATTACAGTAACTTCAGAGTGCGTAGTCACCCTTCTGAAACAAGAAGTTCTTGTGCAAATTCAGGGTAGATTTTCTAGGTGCTGTGACAGATTCTTTACCTACCTGATCTCTTAATCTTTACATTAACACTGCAAGGTAGGTTAATTATTTTGCACAGCATTTTATGCAGAAAGAAAACCGAATTTCAATGAGGTTAGGAAGGTCACAAAGTTGGTGTCTCCTGGAGGCTCTTGGATAGAGGTTGAGTCAGATAGTTTGCTGCTATAGAGTCCAAGGTCAGTAGCTTTTCCACTCTTCCACATGAAGGTGATAATTATATTGCTAATAATTATATTAGCTAATATTTTTAAGTAATTAGAAACTACCAAGTATGTGCGAAGGTATTATATGTTTTTAAATCTAGAATAATCTTGTGATTAAGACACTGAATTATAGAGAGGGCCAGTCATTTGCCTGAGATTATAAAACACAAACTCTACTTAGCTGGGATCACGTCTAGGCTCTCTCCTCTGCATTTTGAACTCACACTATAAACTGGATCATTAGTCTCAATATATGCTTTGCTACAATATGATGGTATGAAGATAAGGTCAGAGGGTTATGATAAAGTTGAGATTGTCTTATTTACTTTCATAATTTGGTAGCTCACATATTTTCTGGGGGTCTTTTTTGTTTGTTTTTGGCGGCTGGTGGGTACAGAGATTGAACCCCGGACCTTCGTATTATCAGTACCATGCACTAACCAACTAAGCTGACCAGCCAGCCCAATAGCTCACATATTTTCTTTACACTTCTGCAAAAACTCATAAAACTGGAATATTCTTTCTGATATTTACATTTTCAGATAATTTTAGAGAGAATCATTCCAAGTAATGTAGATGTCTTAATTTGTAGTTGATTTTGTCTGTGTTCATAGCTCGAACCTTTCTTTGGTCAGTATTGTTCAACCTTACCCAAACATGGCCATACTAGGGATTCATATCTGGGTGAGTTTAACTAATGAAAGACAGGAAAAATACTGCAGCTAAGATTATGACTTTGCTCCTAACATGGGTAAATTAAATATCCTCAGCCTTGCAATCTTTCAATCACAGTTATCCAGTGTGTAAATGCGTACCTTTGGCCACTGCTAGACATAAAACCCAAATTCCAACATGGATAGCTTGTCACAAATCATGACTGCTATGGCACACTATTTTTTTTAGAATTTGTTATTGTTAAACTACCTGAGAAAACAGATAAATTATTCCATTTACTTTAAGAGAAGAATTACTGATGTGGTGTTAAAAATTTACTTTATGCAGTGCGAGTCACGTATTAGATTCTATTTGTTTTATGATCAAGTGAATAAACAAATGAATCACAAGTGTTAAGTGTCTCATGTGTATTCTTCACACACAGAATCAGATTCAAATCTGATTGTTTAGCACCAACTAAATGACAGGTTGGGTTTTTCAGACATTTACCTGAAAAGAGTCTGCACGTTCACAATTGTTTTGGCGTCTGCCATGTAGTCTTCCTCAGCACTCATGGTGCTTTCTTTGTCCACAACCACCATGTTGGCAGCAAAAGTCACTCCACACCTGAGTAAATCATCTAGGCTTTGATAAAAATAGACAAAGAAAAATGGACTTTAAATAAAACCGTAATGTTAGAATCAGTGCTAAGACTTGCTTATCCTCTGTGCTTATATAAGTTGCTCTTACAGGAGGCTTTAACAGAGTGTGCACAGCTGGATATTAATGGGAATTATGGTATAATATTATCTACTTATATAAAATATTATTTGGGGTTCTTTACATTTTGTTAGATCTCAACTGTTTCAAGGCATGTGTGTTAAGAATCCTTATTTAATAATATTTATTAATTATATAAATGAAACATGAAAAACCCATTTTGCAATCAAATCAAAGTAGAACAAGATACAACTTTATTTTTACAGTTAACAAACAGTTTCAAAGACATGTTTACATTTTTTATTTCTAAGTTGCTTTTGGTAAGAGTAGAAATGAAAATTTCTATATTAATGGAGATGGTCAAGCCTAAAGAAAAAAAATATAAAACTATAAAATGTTTTTAAGTGTCTATTTTTTCTTTATTTAAAAGCTATGTGTTATAAATTGGTTCTACACAGACAAGAGCATGTGAAATATAAATATATCTGCTGTATTCAAGCCTACCATTTTCTCAGCCTAAGTTTTGAGCAAGTTATTAAACAATATGATTTCTCTGACTGCACAAAGTGATTGCTAAACTAGGATACAGATACCTGTGAGCTATTATTGAGTCAGTCTTCTCTCCTATCACTGATAAAAACCTTATGTAGCATTCTCCCAATGAACTAAAAGAAAATGTTTACTATTAAACCTGAAATAGGGAAATTATTATTCTCATTGCCTCTGCTTCATACAAACTAGAAAAATAGGACTGAAGTGGATAATAAACTTAAATGAGTTCAAGAATGTTCAACTTTGTATTTAAGTTGACTGGAGACAGATAAGAAGAGAAAGGTTAATTGATTTCCATCTCTTCTGATTTGAAACAGCAAGTTTAAAACTTAAAAAACAGCAGTTCCTTTTACATTCAGGCTCCGGAGGATCTTTTCTAAGCATATGTTTGGTTGAATTAGCCATGGTTAAAGGGAATTATTTTCCTTTTATGGAAAGGCAGGAGGCAGGATTTCTTACTCTGTTATTAGTTGAGAGAGTGTTACCAAAGCCTTGAGTCCAAGATCCCCAGTAGTCCAGAAAAAAATATTTCACTTGAATCAGGAACAGTGCTCTGTGCCAGAGATTTTATGGCTAAAACTGTGGAAGCAGAATGTTATTCCAAATAAATTTCCTATGGTAAAAGGGGCCAGGACCATAACATCCTGGTTGGATGTTATGATGACTATGAAATTTGAATCCCTAGGTATCCTTAGGTCTTCCTTTCATCTAAGAACTTCATCAAAGTGTACTTAGTTTATTCAAATGCATTTTCAAAAGGAAGTTAGATGAAAAATGAATGTGGTATGGTCCCTCATGTAGCATCAAAATGATACTTGAGTCGTATATCTTCAAATCACCTTATAATAATTTTAAAACACTTTCTCATATTTCGGCTCTGACAATCTTTTTGTCCGCCATAAAAAACAAAAACAAAAACCCTCTATTATAATTATCTATATAGGAAAAGGGAAATATAAGGGAGTAGAAGGTGAGATTGACTGAATAAGGATATATAGATAGAAGTTAAAATAGGAAAGATGAATATTTAATCAGCAATAATCTAATGAAGTTGAAGTTAATACTTGACAAAAATTTCACTTTGAGAGTACCTGTACTAAAGAGCTGACACCTAGATATACCCATATGTATCAGTTAATTCCATCTTCAAAATATCTGCTGTTATAGTTTACATATAACCTTAGAAAATATTTAATAATTATCATTATATATGAGTTTAAATCTACAGAAAATACATAAAATTGGAATATCTCTGAAACATGTAGGGTTTCTGTTCTTCATATTTTAATGTTAAGTCGTTCTTTTTCTATTTATTTGATGTTACATTAATTCCTTTTTTCTTTTTGAGTAGGCCAACTAATTCTTATAGCTCGTGTCTACTGTAATTTCCCCCCACTACCCTATTTACTAGGCCATTGCCTTTTCTTCAGCATGCTTGCTTTACAAAGTTCGGCCACTAGATGGCGGCCGAAGAAAGTCAATCAGGATGAAAAAGAAAGTTACAACCTAGTTGGCTATGTCTCTCTTTCCACCCTTTTTCCAAGGACTACAGTGTGAAATGTACAAGTGTGAGGGAGAATCTGTCTGTAATTGCGTTTTAATTCATTCAGAGAGGGGTTTTTCCCCCCTTAAGGAAGATCTCAAGCATAAGCAAAACAAAAGAATTGTATACAGTGAACCTCCATGTACCCACTACCAACTTCAGTAATTATCAATTTGTAATTTGTAATTGATAATTGATAGCCAATATTGTTTCATCTCTGTTCCTAGAAATTTGATGTTCTCAGTTCTTTTCCTCACCATAAATACTTTTGTAGAAGAATTCACTTCACAGTTGACATCAGAAAAAAGAGATGGGAGTTTTATTTTTTGTCTTTTAAATACACTGTTTTTCTAATGAATTTTAATAGAACACTATCATTTCAAAGTAACATTACTGGTTACAAAATATATGTAGAATTTAATTGGTAATTTTAGTCATCTAACTGCATTTTAGTTACTTGGCTAGTAATATGGTAACTGATAATGTAAATTTATTAATGTAGAATGGAGGCTAAAAATATTTTAGTCTGGTTGAACTTTAATGTATCCACAGCTAATAAAGACTTTGAAAAGCAACTTTGTTCTTTCAAGATCTACAGGATTAAATGTAAACGTTAAAGTTCCCAGTTGGTAAGGTTTAGCATTTTATTTTAAAGGCCCTGGCTGACAGTTTTTAAAAAATGAAAACATAGAATATTTTATATTATTTCAAGTATATTAGCTTTCTGATCTTTTTTTTTTTTTTTTTCCGTATTTTATAATGTCACCGTGATGCACATGTAAGAATTTGTATTTGGGAACTAATGCATTACACACATATGACCTTTTAATTAACAAATATTTTAGAAATTATAGACTCTGACACATGACTAGAATAAAGTAAACTCCTAAGGGAATTCTTTAATTTAAAATCTAAGTTAAAATGAGCATTTTAAAATTATTTTGAAGGTTCCCAGAAGTTATGGTAATGATATCAATGCATCACAATGTTGAATCTTTAGCTTTTCTCTACCACTAATGTCAGTAGCAATAAGGTTATTTTTGTAGACGACACAGAACTGAAATAGCTATAGGAACTGAGTAAAACTGACAAAATTGACATGCAGAAACATCTGTTTTAATTTAGTAGTAGATTATTGATTAGAAGTTTTATACAAAATGTATAACACGAGAACATAAGCTCTACATGCAAAATATATCATATTTACAATACTGACATGACAAATCACACTTATCATGCAGTAACAGGGCACAACACATGACAAACCACAGGACAGTACACTAGTTAGTGTGCCAAAGATTTTGTCACCTACTTGTCAATAGAGCCCACCATGTAGTAAACCATTGGAAACCAACAGATTGCATCCAGAAAATGCATATCTGGCCTAAGCAGCAGATGGGTTACAAAATGAAACACAATGTCACAGAGTGGCAGCACTTCTAGGGAAAGGAAGTAAGTTGACACAGTTTGCATTTCGAAAACGAAACACCGCTGACAAGATTAATTTTAAGTGGTGTTTTTCTTAACGTTAATTAGAAAATATCACTTGCACTTGTTATGAATCATACAATACTCTCAGAATTATAAAAACAAGTTGTATTTTAGCTGTCTAAATCAGAAACATTATGGCATAATTCTACAAAAATACCAAATTGATATTCTTAATTATCAGTAAAGAACAATCTTATCAATGCATTTAAAAGTTATCCATGCTAAGGAGGCCTTAGAAAATGAAGAACTAGTGATTTTTTTCTTAGATAACCTAAAGCATAGGGTACTAATGCCTGTTAAAAGCAACTATTAAGCATATCTTTTAAGAGCAACATTTTCTAAGGTATATATATATATAATCAAATCATGCCTCATAATATATAAACATATCAAATATAGTATGTATTCCATAAAAATATGTATTATTAAATTTACAATGAAAGTAATTCACCTTTTAATTTATTGATTTACTATATATATAGCATTAGAAACTGAGTAAATATATATATATATTTATATATAAAACATATTAAACATTTATGATGACTGAAATCTTTAATTATGTGCATATTTGAGGAAAGTAACATAAATTGGAAAGCTTCCGTAGAAATCACTCAATCTATTATATTCATTTTACAAAGTTATTAATCCGTCTCTGCATCTGTTTCTCAAAATATGTGTATCCAAAAAATATACTCAGTCATACACAAAAAAATAATATCATGTTAACTTCTAAGAAATAGAGTTTTTTGAGTTCGTGTATAAAAACACACAATTACAATATCTGTTTTAATCTGAAAAAAACAAACAATACTTTGGAAGCAGAAGTGGGACCCATTTCACAGAGGGGGTATCTAGTCTGGGTGTTGAAGGATCAGTGGGATTTTGTCCAGCACAAGAGAAAGAGAAGGACATTCTAGGCCCAGGGGACTACAGCACCTGCAATGTCCCAGATGCTCATCCCCAACTAGATCAACTCCTTCCCTTCATGACATCTTGTTGATTATTCGCCTATCTCCTCACGCTCTGAGGAAAAAGAATGCTCAAAACATCACAGCATGAAAAAGAAGCCTTCTAAGAATCCCAGTTAAATTTTGATTAAATTCTTATCATTAAATTTCTTTGCAGTCATTTAAATGGCCCAATATTATTACATCTTATAAATGTGCTACAGTTTACTTCAAAAATCCTCAACTATTTAGTTTATAAGTTACTTTCACTTTTTTACTATTAATTATTTAAGTTACCAGTTGTTTCCAATACCGTGTGATTATACATAACACTACTACGACTAGCGTTATACTCTGGGTGACTTTCAGTTTTAAATTTTTCTTTTAGCACTGGTTTTCATCATTACCCCAAACATTCATAGAAGCAATATTAGTAGATCACAGTCTATAAACATTTTTAAAGCTCCTGACATATGTTGTTTTCAACAAACATTATAACAATAGGCGTGGACTCTCGCAGTAGCAGTTTCTGACAGTGCCTTATTGTAAAGATTTCTAGTTCTTTTTCTGGGCACTATCTTGCTTCTCAAAAATAGGAGGGCCGTTCTGATCACTGATTCAAGATGCTCTATGTCGCTCTGACCTTGTCTTGTGATTATAGAAGCATGGCTGAGAATGAAAGTACCACACAAATGGGGTGACACTGAGATTTTATGCGAGTTTGAAAAATCCTTTTGCTTGTGTCTTTTTTTGGGGGGAGCTATTATTTTTATTTTCTTCGCTCCGAACTTTTCATATAGTTCCTGTTAGATAAAGTATTTCAAGTAACTATAATTTATGTGGCAGAGCTGGGTCTGTAACTCTTCACTATTACAGATATACTCAGAGTGAAACAGTGTCCTTTTTAATCTGACCCCTTCTTTTAGGCTCAGATCATTTCAATTTCTTCATACTGTCTTTTCTGATCATTTGTCCACTTTGACATATCTTTCTTCTAACGTCTGGCCACAGTGTTAAATAGATGAACCTGGAGAAACTTATGTTGAGTGAAATAAGCAAAGCACAGAGGGATCAATACCGCATGTGCTCACTCGTATGTGGGAGCTAAGAGAGAAAGAAGGAAGGAAAGAAAGACCACAGTGGTGTGTTGGACTTGCAGAGGGAGGGAACATTCCTAGGGCTACAAGGGGTGGAGGGGGCGGTAGGTTGGGGAATAATTGGGTGGGGACACGGGGTACAAAAGTAATTTCTGGTAATGGGTATGCTGCCAGTATGAATCTGGCTCTCATCACGGGCACGAGGGGTGACAATTAGCTTTGTATCTCATGACTATTCACAATAAAAAAAATAGTATTGAGTCATTCAGTTCAATAAATATATTGAAAATCTTCTGTGTCATAACAAGTACTAAGGTACCTGGGAATAAAGTAAATCTTTCTGTTATGCCAACCCTTCTGTGAGAGTTAAACCTGAAGATAAGCCCTTTGTTTTCATTGCTTTGTCTAACTGGCCATCAAAATTATTGCTTTACTTTAGGAAAATTATACATTGTGGTCACATGCAGTTCTGCCACAAATATGCATTTAATGGGCAAGTAATCTTCAAAATCCTTAGACATTGCTTTAACATATGTACTGTGGTAGAATGGGTCATCCTTACATGAATTCGGCTATGTTGAAGGTAAATCAAGTCCCCTGAACCCTGATAAATATATAATCCTAATGAAACATATCTGATGTAAAAGGTCTACTGTGCCATACTCTTTGCAAAATTTAATTTTGTATAAAAAACAGATTCATTTACTACTACCTTTTTTTTTTTTTTTGGCAGCTGGCAGGTACAAGAATCCAATCCCTTGACCTTGTTATTATCAACACTATGCTCTAACCAACTAAGCTAACCAGCCAGCCCTATTCCCGCTATTGAAAAAGACGGTTTAAAAATAAACCTGAAATGTAAAGAATAAATCAATTGTGCATTTACATGTACTGTGCCAGCTCATTTAAATAAATTGGCAACGGTATTTACGGCACCAACCTGCTTAGGAATTGAGTAACATAAATGACACCACAGGCTCTTAATAGACTAATCTGTTTAGTCACGGAGAGACAGTTCACTGGCAAGTATAACCCTTGCATTATTATTGATAAACATAAACAAAAACATAAAGCATTCATGAAAATTGATGTTCCCTTCTTAAATTACACCCCAAAAGTACAGATGAAGAGTTGAAAGTGGAAATATAAAACCATTAACACAATAGAATAAGACGTATGGAATTTCTTTTATCTGGCTACTAAATATAGAAGGCCTAAGTTAGAAATTATGTTAAGGAAACATGCTAAAAATGATTGACATATTTAACTATATAGCTCATCACAGACATTTTAAGATATAAAAAAAAAGTCAAAAAATATATAGATCAAATTTGCTTAATACAAAAAGAAGTAATTTAAATCAATGAGAATAACAAACATGATAGGAAAATAGATCTAGGACAGAATAAATATGCACAGACCAAAGGCAGAACAAAACAAAACAGGCTGAAACTAACCTGTAATAAATGAAATTAAAATTCAACAAACACAAAAGGTAACTGATGTTAGTAAAAAGAAAAAAATGAGCACATTTTTAGAGTCCTAGCTGTAATTCCATTAAGAAAGATAACTACTAATTAGCCTAAAGCCTCATACCCTTATAAAAACTCTCACAATAAAAATTGCCATTACAGGCAAATAATGAATAACTATTGATTGCTAGGAAGTGAAAAAGTATGAGAATTTGCATAATACAAGACCATTATTTCTTTCCTATTTAACTAAAAACCATAATAAATTTCTATATTTCCAGTTCAAGAAATGAGCAGTTTGTTTTTATGAGCACAGTTTATTTTGTTAATATTTCATAATTCCACTTCTAAATAGTTTATTTCTTCCTAAAAAACGTCAAAGTAGTTCAATTTAAACTACTTAAAATACATATTTTTTTTATTAATGAGATTTTCACACCAATCCACACATCAGTTCAAATAGTGACATTTCTATTTTCTTGATTGGCAGAAGAAAAATTGACATTTCCTGACTGCCTTTTATGAGTCAGATATTGCTATAGTGCTTCATATACATTATGTTATATGGTCTCATTTTACCTTGTTAAGATAAATGTTCTAACCACCTTACAAACCAGAAAAATGAGGCTTAGAGATATTCAATAACAGGTAACAGGACTATCAAGAGGGTAAGCTTAAATCTTATCTCAGATCTCTATGAGTCCAAAGTTTGAATTTCATTGATAAGGACACTCATATATCAGATGTTTTATCATTACTTTTAAAATAAGCTGGACTGAAGTTCACTTGGCACTATATGTGAAAAGATTCATTTAATAAATGGATAGTGTAAGCAAGACTTTGGTAAAAATGAAGAACAGAAGCTTGGACCTTGCACTTCATCTTTGTGTAACTTTGGGTAACATATTCCAGCTTTTGACTCACTTTTCTTTCATATAAAATGGTGCTGCCAGATAACTAGATGACATTTAAGGTTGGGTGGTAATCAAAATATTTAAAATCAATATTGCACAACAGATCAAACAGAACAGTGGCCAACCAATCAGAACAGACACCTGGTCTAATGAACCATTACTTAGTGAAAGATGCTTTTCAGTACGACTAAGTTTTATTTAATTGCCATATGAGATCTAGAAGGCTTTCTGTTTGGAAACATTGTGAACACTTATTTCAGCATATTATGTATGTATATATTATAAATTTAATTTACATTTGAAAGTTTCATACTTGTGACATCTGTTATTATTTATTTCTGTTATATTGAATCAATTGGTTTTTCAGCTAAATTTCCTAAATAGCTGTGTACCGAATATTATTTTCAGCAATGCTCATGTTAATTTAAAATAAAGTCAAACCCCTAAAACTAATTAACAATTACAGAAGTGCATTGTACAAATTGTTATAACATATAAGAATATAAATTCTTATAACAAATTCGTATAATATTTTAAAGAAGAAAGCATCATATTTCTTTGTAATATTGTAGGATAGATTGCAAAAAATACTAGTCATTTCAGAGCAATAGACATCTCATTGTTTAAAAAGAAAAAAAATTGCATAAAACTTCCTGGAACATTATTTGTACGTGTTTAGTTTTTGTTTCCTCATTCTTGACTAAAGGAACAGAGGACAAGAGGACAACAAATAAAAATGTTTGACACCACTTTCGGGAAGTACACAGAAAGCTAATAGATTTTACTGCATGCACCTTCAGCCTAACCTTTTGAAATAAAGTCAAACCCCACAAGAATTATCTATCAACATCATGTGAATAGTTGGATTCCAAAATGTGAGCCATTAGGAAGCCAAAGGGAAATTCTAGTAAAAAAAAATCTCAAGTTAAATATATTCTTGTTTCCAAAAAGAACTGACAAAATTTTTTTTTCATATACCAAAAACCTGTAAATTAAGTAAGATTGCATATTCAAAACAAACAAACAAACAACCCCCCCCCCCCCCGCCCAGTATTCTGGGAATTGCATAGAAGGTTCTAATCCTAGAATTGACCTTGGAATAGATTATTTAACTATTTTGGGTCTGTTTTATATGGTCTGTAACATAAGAGACAATAGTGTATCTGAGTCACACAGTCTTCAGATTATTTAAATGTTTACATTGTAATTTGTAAGCTTTGAGATTTAGTAAATGCTCAATTGTTACCACTATTATGAACAGAGGGTGGAGGTAAAGAATATTAACATTATTAAATGATCTTTATGTTCTCATTAGATAAAATATTCCCTGATAAAAGCGACGTCTATATTTGTACAGAAATACAGATCACTTTGTCACTACTTAAGAGGAGAGCCTTCAGATTTTTCTGTGATTCATCAAATCCAGGAATTAAGACTGTACAAACAACATCTTGATGTTATAATCCTAATATACAAATCAATCAATCATTCAGTAATAAGACATTTTTGTACCCTGCTTATTCAGAACCAAACGGAAAGGGACTAATCTGGTTACACCTACTCTAAAATCTATGTAAGGGACACATATGAAAGACTTCCTAGCTGTTGTCACTTGCTTGATGGAAAAATGAGGTGGAAAAGGGGAAATCAGCGATTCTGAAATGGGATTACTTAGCAAGACTAGAGATTGAAAAGGAGGAGTCCTTCTCTGTCCATAGAGTGAACTTCACTTCCAGATATGACGAGATTGGTTTTTGGGAAGAGGTTTACACATCAGGACAAGAAATTTTATCTTGAAATAATATAAGGAATAGGAAAGGACAGTTTGCCCTTATCCTCACCAGAGGAACGCCATGAGCACAGATGCACCTCTTCATTTCCAAGGCTCTTCCTGCCTTCCTCTCTGCATCCTGAGGCCCAAGGTAACCCAGGGTGATCCAAGCAATACAAGTGGGGGTTGCCCCAAAGCAATCAGTTTGTAAACGCCCCTGTCTTAAATTCTACCTTTAGGTGAGTGGACACATTATAAGCACAAGAGACAAGTTCTGACACATTTGAACCTGCATAACTGATTGAGCATCTCTGATGTCCCAGCTCAGCCAGTCTCTTAGAGCTTCCAGCAGGGAAACTTCAGAACTAAGGCTATTTTCAATAGACCCGAGGGATGCTTTGCAACACTGTTTCCGTAGCCATCCCAATACCCAGCTGTCAGTCTCCTAAAATTTATTTCAATAAGCTTTTATTTTGTCTGACATTGAGTCCAACTTTCTGTTCCGCCACACTTACCCTAAATATGCCTCACCACTCCTTGGACACCAAAGAAGTATTTACAAAGTCATTCACTCATCGTATTTAGAAATCCTTCAACTGAAAATTCTACAAGTGTGCTCAATTTTTAGAGTTGATTATCAGTGTGATGATGATGCTAAGAACGATGCACCAATGAGTATTTTGATATTGATATATCCAGAATGAGCAATATAACATGAAGTTATAGCATATTGGGGAGATGCATTTGCTTCTGATAATTTTGAAAGAGAGAGACAAGGCAATAAATCTGGCCTCGTTTATTTTATACTGAAATTTGCATCATTTTGGAATGGATGATTAGAGTGGGAGAATTCTAAAACATGGCATTTCTCAAAGGACCACTTGCTACTAATTTTCAGTTTCAGAGAAGAATAATGTAATTGTAGAATAAAATGCCTTTGACCATTGTATTCAGTGGTCTATATTTATATTTGCATAAGAATTTTGACATGCTTAAGTAATCTTATGTAACAAAAGTAAACTAATCAAATATTTCCAAGATAAATTCACACGGTAGAGCACTATTCATGTTATGTTATATTATAGAATATATGTGCAATCATAATAACTTATGATGATGCTTCATGGTATAACATATAAAACTAGATCAGTAAATGCTTCTCTGATAATTAATGGTTC
Organism: Cynocephalus volans; assembly: GCF_027409185.1. Classification (NCBI taxonomy): domain Eukaryota; kingdom Metazoa; phylum Chordata; class Mammalia; order Dermoptera; family Cynocephalidae; genus Cynocephalus; species Cynocephalus volans. The sequence continues at coordinate 129,532,752 of NC_084470.1, read as the reverse complement.
TTTATTATGACAACAAAATTTTCCAGTTTTGACACAGATTTTTCAGGCTAGTTGATTAATTTAAGGAAAATTGCAGTAGCTATTTCAGTAGCCTGTTTTCCATCACATTGTGAATAGATTGTCACTTGCAAAATAGTTTTAAATAAAAATCTGAGTATTCCAGTGATGAGATTCCAGTAGCATTTGTGAAACATAACCATACTCGATGACTTTTTTGTATCACAGCACAGAATATATCTCCCAATGAATCATGTACCATAATGTATCTGATTTAAAATACCATCAGCAAATTAAAGTAAAATATTTTAGCTGTAAATATTATAACATTAAAAGCTCTTTGTCTTGTTTGTGTATTTTGAAATATACTTACGGGTTATCCAATAGCAGTACTATGGGATTAAGTTCTTTCTTTGGTCTATAATATGCCCTGAGAGGAACAATAAAATTATACAGTCCATTTCCAGCTGTTTCAGCTGCAACTATAATTAGTTTATTTTTGAATCCATAGGCTTTTGCGTCCTCATAGTAGTTATGCTGGCAACTCTACAGAAGAAAAATTATACAAAGAAATGCCATTTTATACTCCACTAAAATTCAGTGAAAACTTTAGGATAAATGGAAATTAAAATGAATCTAACCAAGTAGATCCTTATTTGTTAACAAATTTGAGAATAGTTACATTTTTCTGGGCCCAGGTCTCTAACCTACAGTAGGAAATAAAGATGTGCCCGGACAAGGCAAATGAACTGCAGGTATGTAGCCTGATGCTGAAAGAGTCAGCAACATGTGTGTGTACATGTTCTACTGCAAACTAAAACTTACTGCTAGCCGACTTCTGGGTATTTAGGTTTAACTACCTCTGACTTTCATTACCAGAAATGTAGTAATATTATGATCAAATAACCTCAGGAACATTCCCAGTACTGAATACCTAAAGTGATGGATCAAAAAAGAAAAGAAAACAAAACAAAACAGAAAACAAAACACCCTAACTTTTTAAATGCATAGCTGAGCTAGCAAGATGATGATGCAAATATTCAAAAGTAAAATAATAATAACAACAACAACAGAAATAAGAACAAAGCATGACCAAAACTCACTGTTGGCCTGAAATTATTTTACTCCTTCCTGGAGTCTAGGATTTGCTGGAATTAGCATTACTAAACCAAGGTTAATTTAAGCTAAATTATGTGCATGGAGAACTATTTTGGTATTCTGTTCTTTCACCTTTATTTGTCTCTATGTGGATTTCTTTTTATGTATTTGGGTTGAGATTAGTAAGCTCTTTGAAATATTCATCACTTCTGGAATATTCTTTGCCACTATTCCTTAATAAAATATTATAAAACACTGGTAGGAACAAGGCACCATGAGTAAACAGAAACGATAAACAAGATATTTCAATGACAAAGTCTACAAATTTTGCTGTTGTTAGATTCAGAATATAAAATGAGCATCTTTAACATGTGCAAAGGAATAAAAGAAAGCATTTAAAATATAAACAAGGAGGAAGAGTCTATTTAAAATAACATATAAGTGGTGGATGTTAGAAGTAATATCTATATCTATTTGTATATATCTTCTAGAACTAACCAGTAAATATAACTCAAAAGATGATTTAAATCACACATATTATGCAGCTGAAGGAATCAACTGCAGAACAGAGTTGAAGATATTACCTATAATGCAAGACAGAGAAAGATAGAAAATAGGGTGGAAAAATCAAAAGACTTGGAAGATAGTAAGAGAACATCTAATATATGTTTAATTAGAATATCTGAAAAAGAGATAACAGAGAGTCAGAAATGTTGACATAAAAGAAACTGAGGCAAAATGCGTAAAGTATAGGATTTATTGAGCCAATACGACAGTTGTAATCAGGGAATCATATAGGTCAGGTCATCCTGAAAAATGTGCTCCAAAGAGGGTGAGCAGAGCTTAGCATCGTATAATTACAGAATGGGGAAGGATCAAAGGACAAAGGAGACAGCCTCACCTAGTCAGTTCATCAGTTCTTCTACTGGTTTGTACACGGCATATCATTTGGGATTGTTACTTGGTTATATCCTACACACAAGGATCTAGGGTAAGGGTTACAAGAAACATTCTAGGTTATTTTATGACTTTCTGATGCCATCATGTCTGCTCCTAAGTAAAAACGGTATTATGAGAACATCTTCTAGGACCTGTGGATGTGACTACTGACGTCCCAGATGTCCCAAGGCAATGCAATTTAGCTGACCTGGTCAGAGCAGAATTTTTTATCAGAAAGAAGGCTTATTCAAGTAAACATTGACAGAATTTTCAACAAGTAATGAAAAACCCTAATCATCAGGTTCAGGAAGCTGAATGAATCCTAATCCAAATAAAGAGAAATAGACAGTCATATACATCAGAATGAAAGAACAGGACAACCAAGACAATGAGAAGACCTGAAAACAGACACAAAGAAAAGAGAGACGACCCACAGAGAACAGCAGTTAGAATGACTGACTTTCAACAGTCACTTGGAGAACAGAAAGTGGTAAATACAGTGCTTGGATGCTAAAAACACACACGTACAAAACTAATAGCCTAGCATTAGACACCAAGCAAAACTGTCCTTTAAACTGAGGTTAATATAAGGCCATTTCGGGAGAAACCATAATGGAAAGAATAGTTTCAACAACCACAAACAGAATCTCATTAATAGGATTGCTAAAGGCTGTAATCTGGGAGACAGAGAAATGAACCCAGAAGAAAAGTATGAGGCATAAGAAGGAATGGAAAACGAAGAAGATGGTAAAGAACAAGAGCAATAAATCTTCATTGGGAGGGTGCTTACAGGATTATTTATACAGGCAGAATCTGAAGCCATATGAGGAAATAAGGTCACTTAGAAAGAGGTCATGGAAGGAGAATAGTGATAGGTCAATGCTTGCTTGGATCATTAAGAACTTCAATATTTATACATCAAGGAAAAAGAACAAATTTCTCTAACAAAACTTAGAAGTAGTTCTACCTGTAAGAAAAACAAAACAAACAAAAAACAAAAACAAGGAGAGAACAGAGAATTTTGTTATTTATAAACCTTGACCAGGTTTATCAATCAGCCTGTTGATACTGGTACGGAATGGATTGGACAAGACGATCCCAGCTCACACACATCACAAACACAGCAGCGTCATAATCCCAAAGCGGCCACTCTTCTCCCTAGCAGACCACCTCTTATGCTACCTACATAACCAATAACCCCAGATACCACCAGCCACTCAGCAGCACTCGGAAGCTTTGCTTTGTTAATATGGTAAAGAGACAGTCTTTTAACTTTAAAATCCTCGTCTCTGAAAGCTTAGCCTTTCAGTTGGATCAGGTTCCTTGCTTTGGTCTCCTGATATATTTTTTTCCTCTGAACTGTATATTAAGTAGTAAATACAACCAAAAGTGAGTCCAGGTTGTGTGGTGCCTGAAGTGTATATTATTTTAGAAACCCTCCTTAAGGAAAACAGAAAAATATTACAAATAGAAAAATCAGTCACGAGACAAATTAGTCTTGGAAAGGATCAATGCAGATGAAGGGTCCTGAAATTTATAATTTATTAATGTTATCAAAAATATATAGTTGGTCAGAAATATTAAATGCTTCAGAATATTTAAGTAAAATAAAGCCTGTAAAAAAATAAGGACTTAAGAGGTAGAATCGTCCATCTCAGTGACCCCAGATGAATATTTAGGAGCAATGGCAAAGATTCACGAAGCAACTTCAGGGAGATAGAGGCAGAAATTTTCTAATTTTCTGTTAATGTTCTTCCTCAAGAATGACAGCAACAGCCAAAATCTATGTTTATCACACACACAAAAAAATAGCAAAAGCATTAGCATCTACTCAGGTGCTAACAAAAAAATTTATTAAGCACCTACTCAGTTATTAAGTTCCTGGCACTATGTTAAACATGTACTAATTTATGTAAACCTTACAAGAGACCTGTGAGGTTCATATTAAATTATACCCATTTTAAAGATGAGGAAACTAAGATTTATTGGTGAAGCTAGTTGCCCAAGTTGTATAACTTATAAGTGGAGAGCTGGGATTTTAACTCTGCTCTAAAATTTAGAGTAAAATGAGAAATCCCTGGCTAGAATTAATGGGACATTTGAATCTCTAGGGAAAGTGCAAAGCGCTACTTTTTATTTGTTTTCTAAACTCATACAGGTCAAGCCCAATGGCTATATAGTAAAAAAGATAAAAAATTTAACATTAATGGAATTTTTTTTGTTTTGGGTGGCTACTGTAGAACACCCAGGCAGGAATCAAGAAGCACAGTAGAAACACTGAAAGAAGAGGTATTAGGCAAGATACTGATATCAGCTTCCAGTCTAGTCATGAATGAATCTTTGTCTCTAACATATGCCAAGCGATTCCATATTGAGATTTGAAGCATAAATAGCAAAAGAAATAATGTACATTTGGCCAAAATAAAGTGATTTGGAAAGACTTTGGATGTTAGGGTTCATAGGGTTGAGATTCTGGTACCTCTGTTTTCCTCTTTAAAAACTTGACTGGCTTATGCATTTGGTTAATTTAGTAGAAGGGTAAAGCATTTGGATAATCTTTAGTGCAATTATAAAAAGTAATACTTACTACTTTATTTAATTAAATTTATATTTGAAGAGATAATACCCTTTAAACATATTTTAGTCAAAATGCTGTACAAATTATTTAAATATATGTGATTGGCAAATGCTATACTTTATATTTGGAGGAAACAACAGTAACAACAAGTGCTTACCTTGTCTAGTCTTAAGCAGCAAAATGGCACTTTTTCATGAAGGAGATGACAAAAAGTGGGTGAACTTCCTATATATGGAGAATAAGGTGGGTAGCCTTTAGCATACCTGCAAAACAAGATGAAATATTACCCTTGAATAAGGCTTGCAACATTTGAAAATTAAGTTACGGCCATGTTCCTCTGTTTTCATAAAGTTAGAATCAGAAACTCACTATGCTGTAATCATATTTTGACTAATGACGTAGGTTAGAACAGGGGTAGGAAAACTACTGCTCAGAGATCAAATCTGGCCCACCACATGATTTTGTGACCTAAAGGTGGTTTTTATACTTGTAAATGATTTTTTAAAAAGAATAATATTTTATGTCATGTAAAAATCATATAAAGTTGAAATTTTAGTATCCATAAATAAAGGTTTATTGAAATACAGCCATACTCATTCATTTATGTGTTGTGCATGGGTGCTTTTGTGCTTCAACAAGAGAGTTGAATCATTGCAACTAGGATCATAAAGCCTAAAATATTTACTAGTTGTTCCCTCCTAGACAAAGTTTGCCAACGCTTAGTGTGGAGAATTTAGATGTATTTTTAACAAACAACAATGTTAATTTTTACAAAATACACTTAAAGAAAAATGCATTATTATGATCACTCTCTCAATATTCACTTGCCATGAATGCATAATCAAAAGGGGGCAAATGATTGACTTAATTCGTTAGAGTTTTTCTGGAATCATTTATCAAGGACATTCAGTTTGTTTGCTGACTTCTGAAAAATAGCCACATGCACATTTTGGCTATGCTGACTTTCAAAAGGAAACTTCTAAAAAGTAGTAGCATAAAAGAAAATTAGGAAATAAAAGAAAATTTAGCAAAAGCAATATTCCTTTATCCAATAAGGAAGCTCTTGATTTAAATACGTTTACCAGATAAAACATGAAATTTCAGACCTAGTTGAAACTGTTTTCCAGACATCATTTGCTGAGAAGTAAAAATAGAGCACATTTTGCGCATTTAGAAGTTGGTAATCTTTGGTACTACTTCAACATCTCTTTCATTTTTCTACAAATAACAAAACTTCTACCTCATTTTTTTCAGAAATAAGTATGAAAAAAGAATTTCAACCACATCCCAAAACACCATTTCCTGGAACGATACTGGTTGCCAGACCTCTCCCTGTTCCCATCCTGGATTCCACAAATATATCTGAGAACTCAGGCCATTAATTTCTTGGAAAGTGATGTTCTCTGGATACATCAAAGTTTATTGTAAGAAATGAAAAAAGAAAAAAGGTGGGGCAAGGGATTTTAAAAAAAGAGATCTTTCCAACTATCAGTAGTATTTCAGTTTGTTTTAGTTTAATTAAACATTAATCCAACTTATATTATATGAAAGGTATTGGGAGAAATGTTAGGAGATGATGTTACTGATGCCACTAATACCAGTATTACTTCTAATGGTAATTAATACTTACTGAATGCTTACTCTGCCAAAACATAATCATAACCACTTTTTCTCCATTATCTCATATAATCTTCAGATAACGTTATGGAGGTAGTAATTCCACTCAGTTTACAGGTAAAGAAATTGTAGGCAAGATTGTTCAGTCAAAATCATTCATACACAATAGTATAAGGTGGGTCTGGCACAGCAAAGTCTTTCAGACTCCAAAGTCAAGGCTGTGGACCACTACGCTCTCCGTAAGCACTGGCAATATGTATGTGGAATAAAACATGTAAACAAACTCTACTGCAGGCTAAAATGTGATTAATGTTATATAGATTGGTACTGCATTATTATGGAAGCTTACAAAAGGGACACAGCACTTCTTTTATTCAAACATTTAAAATATTATTGATGCATCCTGTATGAAAAAGACTGCGAAAAGCTGAGATGAGCAAGGAAAGCTTAATGGAAGAGGCTGCGTTCACATACCACTGAATAATTGATTGAGCTTTAATAAGGACGCGAAATAAAAAAAACAAAAGGTAGAATATACAATATAATAAAAAAGCTCACAGTTATGAAAATGCAGTTTATATCCTGGAATACTGATTTATGTCTTTTTTTTTTTTCCCTTAAAGATAAAGAATAACTTAGAAGAACGAGGCTGGAAATACATGTTGAAGCCAGAAACTTGAGGGCTTAGAATGTTCTGTAGTCGAGAGATACTGAGTAATTGAAGGGTGTTTTGGTAGAAGCACGTAGAAATGATTCTACAATGCCCACAAGGTAAGAACATTAGTTCCTCATCTATTGGTAAAGTACCTAAAAACATTACCTAAGGACATTAGCACAAACCTAGTAATCTTACATCTTCAAGCATCTAAACATACTCTAAGTTTGAAGAAATTTCTTCATCTGGTGTAGTTTCATCTTCTGATTGGTCACTTAGAAGATCACATGTTTGAATTGATGATGTATCTGCAACCTCTAAAACAGGAGCAATGCTAGGTCTTCTCACTTCTTTGCTTCCCTCTGCAGGAAGAGACAGGGTAGGGCCACTTGCTGACCTGCAGCTTGTGTCTTGCAAGTCTATAGCCACGGTACCTAGAACAATCAAACGTGAAAATTCATCAAGACATTTGCTATCTGTATGTCAATATTGATCACTGGATGATGGAAGTGAAATGAAATACAATCAGTGTAATCAAGAAATATGTATATATTTTTTAGCCTTGAGTTCTAAAAGCTAATTATTTCTTTTTCATGTGGCCATTTCCCTGGGTAAGAAATTCTGCATTTGTGTAGAAAAGTGTATTTGCTGATTGTCTCCCTATAGCACAAAACATAAAATCTGTCAAGTCCTGAAGTATGCAGAAACTAAAAGTGAAAAGGTACACTCTGTTGTTTCAGTTTATATTTCTTTAAAATTTAAATTGGTTTTGTTGGCCAATTTTTAAAAATTCTCATTTTGTCTCTCTCCCCCTTATTAAGTTTTTTTTTTTTTTTTTTTACTGATTTGTAACCACCTTTTCATATCAGAACACTGACATTTTACATATTTTTTTAAAAAGCAATATTTATTATGTACTGTATCCATGCATGCCACACATGGGGAGCAATATTCTAGGCACTAGAGATAGGTAGAAAAGCAGACAGACAAGGTTTCTACACACATGGATTTTATCTTTAAAATAAACAAGTAGACAAATAAATGAGTCAAGTAATTTTAGACAATGATAAATAGCACAAAGGAAAAACAAAAACAGCATGACATGATAAAAAATGGTGGGGCTGGGGACATTTGATTTTTGACACGAAAGAGAGTAAGAAACATGCAAGTCAATAGCCGTAAGCTAATACTCGAGGTATTCAAGGAATAGGAAGTAGAAGAAACAATTCCCTTTGTGATTCTTAATTGGAATTTAAAAATTAATTTAAACATCAACTTATGGAAAATTGATGTCTCTCCCTCTTGGAGAAAATAAGGCAACCTAATCAATGAATGCCACCATATTTCATGATCCCTCCTTCACGTGTGCACTCAGTCACACCTGGTCGCCCTGCTAGAAGTCCTTAGTCTTCATTTCATCCCATTCTTTAAAGAAATTGTTTAAATTCCTACTTCCCTCAAACCTCTGACCTTCCAACCTTCTTCCTCATTATAACAGCATGAGTTTGTAAGGGGAGGGGAGAGAGCTAATGGATTGTTGCATTTCTTTTCTTGTACCATGGAAAGAGGTCAGCTACAGATTTCTAAAAATGTTGAGGAGAATTACAAGTCTTCACAGAGAAAGGGATGGAAATTCATTTCTGAGTGTGAGAGTTGATAGAGACAAGACTGGTGAGAACGTCTGGGTATTCCTCACAACTGGAATAAGTTGGGGGGTTCAGTTTCAGGGCTGTTACCTGTTACCCATACTGCACTTTCACGCACACCCACGCCGCACCCTGTGTACTGTGAGAGAGGCTGGTAGCCTGCAGTAATCAGGGGAGTCTGTACAAGGAGACCTGCGAGTTTGTCTGAAACAGCTCGGCCTAAGAAAACGATGTGAGGACCAACTCTCAGCAGATCCAACATCTGAGGAAAGGTAATATTAGAAGCTATGGACACAGTCCTCCTTTCTAATTTTTGGCAGTGTAAACACAGGATTAATATATAATGCAACCTATGTATGCTTGGGTGAGGGGAGGGGGATTTTTAGAGGTGATGAGATTAAATTGTCCATTAAGCAGGTGAGTGGATTTGATTTACTTAAATTTTATAAATTTGATTTATAAAAATAAAAGAAAGCCATATGATATGTTCTAAAGTTGCAAACTCATTTTTGTATTTACTGTATTTGCCCTCTGCAGATGACTATGTCGTCTATTTCAGAGAGAAAAGAGAAGTTACTGTAGAACTCTTCCTAGTCCCTCTGTCCAGATAAGCAAAAATGAGAGCTTCCCCAAACTTTTGTTCCCTTATTTCTGTTTACAAGGAAACAGACATACCTCCCTTCATATAAAACTAATCCCTATTCTCTTGGACCTTCCAAGGAATTGTGATCTTTTTCTCACCTCCTCCCCAGTATATGACCCTGCATCACCTCCGACCATTTCTTTATCCTTTTCTTGTCTAATGCAGGCAGGCTTCTTGAAGGAGCGTTTGCACACGCGTTCTGCTTCTGGCCACTTCTGGCTTCTTCTGAGGGCTGTGAGGAAAGAATCTGTTCTGGTCTTCACTCCTCGGCTCATCCACGACCGTCTTCTCCCTGTGCCTAATTTCCTCTTCTCATAAGTACACTAGTCATACTGGATTAGGGCTCACTCCAATGGCCTCACTTTAACTTGATTACCTCTGTAAAACCCTGTCTCCAAATAAGGTCACATTCTAAGGCACTGGGGGTAAGAACTTCAATATATGAATCTGGGGGAACACAGTTCAACCCATAGCACTACTCTTGCCTCATCCAGTGTTTTCAAAATATGAGTAGATGAACCTTCCCACACTCTGACCTCACAATTTCTTGAATTTACTGAAGAATGGCTTTTTCACCTTGTCTAGCCCTTCACTTCCACGGCGATTATAGTGATTATACCAACTTTTCATCATCTCCTTCCCTCCCTTGATGTTCTCTCTTCTTTTCTTACCCATCTTCAATGCCATGTTTGAACATTATGATATTTTCTTGCGTATACCCTTGGCTCCCTTGATACAGTTTTGCTCCATTACACTCTCTTGACATAATAAAATCCTGCTTAAATTCAACTTTCCATGTTCCGCATACATGTGTCTATGCAACTGACTATCTGAATAATTTAACTCCTGCATCACTGTTAATCTCTCCACATTGTTTGTTCTAATTCTTAGCAATTTCATCATACATGTAGATGATCACTTCCAACTCTCCAGACTCAGTTCCTAGTCCTCTCCTCCAGTTATGGTTTATTCTTCTACCATTCCTCAGCCATTACTCTCAGGTCACACCCTAGATTTTGTAATTACTACTTAGTGCACATAATTTCTACTTTTGGCATCTCACCCTCTGACTCCTACCTTTACAGCTTACTCCTCTCTTTCCAGCTTTCTTGAGTCCCACTGAAATTATAATCTATTAATCTACTACATTTTCAGTATCCTTTAACCAACAGATGTCTTTTCACTACCTTACCTAAGTTAAGTTTTATGGCCTGTCATTATATATACTCTCATATAGATCCCCAATTCCTTTGCCTTTCTCACTTCCTTACACTTTCACCACGAGCTACCAAGCCGTTTATCTGATCTCCTTTGCAGTAAAACTTTCAAAATGTTGTCCAAATCTAGTGTTTCTAATCTGTCTTCTATGATTCTTTCCTAAACCTACTCCAATCTGGCACTCTCCAGCACCACTCCATTGAAAGAACTCTTACCGAGGTAAACAGCAATCACTGCATTGCTAAATTCAATTTGCCAGTTCTCAGTCCTCATGTTACATAATCTATCAGCAGCAGTTGACGAGGCTGACCATGCAATTTCCTTGAAACACTTGATTCATTTGAATTCCAGGACACAGCGCAAATCTCCTTTTTCCTACTATCTTGCCAGCTCCTCCGTGGCCTCACTCTCTGGTTTCTTATCTCCTTGATATTTAACATTGGTTTACCGTGGAGATCTCTCCCTTTTTTTTTTTTTTTTTTTTTTTGGTCAGTACTCATTTTCTTAATGATTTCACTCAGTCTTCTGGCTTTAAATACAGTACATAAGCTCAGGAACTGAAAATTTACTTTTTCAGGCTACATCTCTCCGTTGAAATCTAGACTCATCTCTAACTTTCTGTCTGGCATCTTCCTCTAGATGTCAAACAGATATTTGAAATTCAAGCTGTTCCAAACTAAACTCTTCACCTCCCCTAGTCCCCAACAAACCTGCATTCTCTGAGGCTTGCCTATCTTAGTTGTTGATGGTCATTCCCTCTTTCCAGTTCCCTAAGGCAAAAACCTTGGAATTCTTTGCACTTCTTTTTTTCTCATGGTTTATTTCCAATTCTTTAAGGAATCCTGATTACTCTATCTTTAAAGCATATCCAAAATTTTCTCCTTCTTACCACTTCGACTTGAAAACTCTCTGATCCTTGCCCTGAAGCATCTATTCTCAACAGCAGCCAGAGCAATAGGTCCACCTAGGTGAGATCAGGCCATTGCTCTGCACTTCACTCAAGGTAGAAGCTACAATCCTTACACTGACTTAAAAAGCCCAACATGGTCTGGTCCCTATATATCTTTTCCTCCTCATTTCCTGCTTTTCTTCCATCACTCACTGTGCTTGCACCAAAAAAGCCTCTTTACGGTTAGTGGAGCACCTCAGTCTGCTCCCACTTTAGGGCCTTTGTACTAGCTGTTATCTCTGCCAGGAATGCTCTTCTTCCAGATATCCACAGGATAATTTCCTCAATTCCTTTAAGTATTTGCTCAAATATCTCCTTCTCAATGAGGCCTACTAACCACCTCATTTAATAATCCAGTCCTCCCAGAATTCATAATCCCCTATACTAGCTGTTTTCTTCTTTATTTCTTACTACTTATCACATTCTAACTTACTAAATAATTTACTTTTTTTCTTGCATATTGTTTTCTACCTGTCTTCCCATGATACAATGCGAACTCTGTGAGCTAGGGAATCCCTGTCTGTTTGTTCACTAATTTTTGTAATCACAAATACTCATGAGAGTACTTGGTGGATATTAGGTACCTAATAAATAATTGCTGAATACATAAAAAAACGAGTAGTGCTAATACAGAACAAAAGTAATATGCTATGTCCATGACAAACAGGGTTAACTAACCAAGTCTACAAAGGACCATAAAATAGGTCTTAGAGGGTGTGAGATATAAAGAATTAGAAGTAGTTACCTGGGCAATGTTGGGAAATGGGGAATAGTTTCTATCAGAGGAAATTTAATGTATTAAGATCCATTGGTGAAAAAACATTAGTGAAGATTGAAAGGAATTTGGCGTGATTAGAGTTTAGGAGAGCAATTGAAGGGGACGTAAGATGAGGGGCTAGAAAAGTAAAAAGGAATCATTAATAAAAATCTGCAAGTCAAGTATCTGTGTAATTTATCTTCTAAACTGGGATACACCTGAGAGTGAAAGGGGGTGCTTTTAATAATTCCACCAGGGCGATGCATATAAACTGGGGCTGTCCTGGAAAAACTGGGATTACCTCATGCCAATAAGAATTTCTGGTCTTCCTATTTATAATCCATGTTGTATTGTAGAATGGAGATTTTTTTTCCAATGGGAAATAGGAAGCAGTTAACATGATTTATTCAGGAGAATGAAATTATCAAAATTGTGTTTTAAAATGATTATGCTGGTTTCAGGGTGGAGAACAGAGTGTAAGGCTGCAAGACTGGAATCCTGCAGCTAAGGGAAAGCACATGGGGGCACTGGCTAGGATGACACCGGCGGTGGACACAGAAAGAGCTAAATGATTTTAGGAGCTATTAATAATCAGATTTAATAGAATTTGATGAATTACGAGATATGAAAGGAAAGGGCTGGTGAAAAGTCAGAATTGTGAATACAAATTGAAGGGTAACGGTGTCATCTGCTTTTTAGTGGGGGAAAAAAGGAGGAGACAGTATTGAATGAGGGTGGGGACATTGGTCCAATTTGAATATTTTGTGTTGGTTTTTCCTGTGAGACCTCCAGATAGAAATAACCGGGAGGCAGTTGAACATACTGTTGCAAAGAGAAGTTTAAGTCAATGATTTAGGTAAACTAATTATCAGTTTATGTAGGACAACTTCATCCATGAGAAGAGATGTGACCACTCAGCAGAAATGAACATGCATAATGCAGAGAAAAGGCACTAGTATGTTTTAACAACATGGCCAACATCATCATGTGCTGTCAAGACAGCCACCGGATTTAATGACAAACAGGAGACTGATGACCTTGCAGGAGCAGTTTCAGTGACGTAACTGCAGATGTCAGATTGAATTGGGCATAGACATGAGGGGACAATAAGATTTTAAGCCTGCAACCAAAGAGAACTCTTTCAAGGAATTTTCTGTGAAGATATCATTGTAGGAGGATCAAAAGTACACGTGCGTGTGTGTGTGTTTGTGTGTGTGTGTGTGTGTGTGTGTGTGTGTGTGTGTGTGTGTGTGTGTGTGTAAAGAGATATGAGGAGGGAGGGAGGGGGAGAGAGAGAGAGAGAGATCAGCCAGCCAGTGATTTTGAAAAAAAAAATGAAATTAGGCAACGAAGAAGGAGGATGAATAAAGAGTGAAGTCTCTGAGGAGGACGACTAGGACGGGTCCGCAGTGTCAGCGAAGGCAGAAGCATTCGTTAAAAGGAAGGACACACTTTCTTTGTGACAGAAGCTAAATATCTGTCAGTTTGTAGGTGGTTTGGTGGCAAAATTTTAAGGAACTCTGATGGCATTTTTGTAATATCTTATTTGCCAACTTATCAGCTTACAGACTTTGTTCTGTATACCTAATCAGAGCTACCTTGTAATATATACATACATTTGAAATTACGCTTTGAAATTTTAATTAAAATTTGTATATTTTATTTTTAAGAAAGAAACTAATGGTATTTTCCAACTTGTTTATACTTACCCATGCTGGCAATTATGCTATGTACAGGTAACCTGGAAGGTCCATGATAAAAGGACCGTGACACATTGTTTTTTCTCTGCTGGTCTTGGTTTTTAAATGCTGAATTCTCTTCTTTGGTAATATTAATATAAAAACATATGTCTGTGGAATTCATAATATATCGAGGACCTGGATTCAGCAAAATGTTTTTATTATCTTCTCTCCTAACACCAATCAAGCAAACACCAAACCTTAATTTGAGAGAAAACAAAAGAGTTTAAGATGCAATTTAACAAAGGTCTTAATATTTTTTTAAGTTTACGTATATGAGAAAGTTAGCAAGTTATTATAAGGCAGGAGAAAATTAAAACTCCAAATCACAGCATTGTAAAGCTTGAAAGGATCTTTGATGTTCAAGATCCTAATTTTTACAGAAAAGGAAATTATGTTCTTAGGGTGCTGTGAAATCATTTTAGTTGATAATGACCAATTTAAGTATATATTTGAATGAAAGAAGAGAAGAGCTATGCAAAAATATCTTATAGACTTTTCTGGTTTACTCCCTAAACACAAATTATTCTGAATATTTTTACTTCAATATGTCTTAAAGTATTATAAAATAAATTATGTTTAAAAATATTTTTAAACAGCAAAAGTATATGTACAAACAGAATCATATTGAGATCCGAAGTAGAATGCAATAAATACTAGATTTGTGGCATACAATAGATACATTGTAAATACCCCAAATATGTTATATTAATATATTTATAATACAGATTATGTGTATTTTCATAATACACACATATTTTTATTTCATAGAAAACAATTTTTCTCAAAAACAAAGGAAAAAATAATGTTCCATGTTAGAATTAGAAGGAAGTATTATTTATTTTTTAACTTATTTCTCTGGCCAAAGCAAACGCCACCTTCAGGGTTTTTTTAATGCATGGTTTTTATAAATATTATTATTACTTTGTTTAAAATTTTAATCAACACTTTAAATTTTAGATGTGTAAAGAAAATTAAGTTTCATGTGTTTGTGAATTCTTTTCAACCACATTTACTCACATAAATAGCTCAGATAAATATTTGAAAATAAATCCATCTGTCTGAATTCATAATGGACTAAAATATTTACAAATGAGAGTTTAACAGTTGCTAAAGCAAGAATTCCTATGAAATTATAAATTACTCCTGATGATCTTAACTTGTATAGACTATGCAGAGGGCAGAGTTCAAATGTTTCAATAATCATTCAGAAAACTTGAAAATCATGACCACCAATATGGGCTGCATTTTAGAAAACTGTGTTTAAATGAATTCATTGACTGAATGATAGTTTAATTCCGCTCTGGAAGCAGAAACATACTTTTTGTGTGCATGGAAAGAGGCATATGTAAAACTCTTTCCTTCATATTCAGCAAAAAATGTACTTTCTTCCAAAACGATGTGATAGACTTCGTTCCCCGAGCATCTACCATACATCTTCTGCCACTGTTCTGGTGATTGCTGGCCTTCTCTGCAACAAAAGCACACACACATACACACACACACAAAGAAAAACACAGTGAATGTGGTTAAAAACCAGTTGTCACACAACTGTTTCCCATCTGTAAGAACTGGCAAGCATAATTTAAGAAGTATCTGCATGGTGCTCTGAACTCTGAATGATTACACGCAAGAGTCCCTGCAAAAATTTTGAAATTAGCACTATATGTATAAGCTTTAGGAATGCCAGATTCCTAGAAGTGGGTTTTTTTCCCCATGATCCAGCTAATGACAGCATTTACTCTGACCATGAATCAGTGAGATACGACATCTGATTTTTAGCCTCTCTTTATGTACGAGTATGCTGTAATGCACATCCTACATATAATACGTATGTTACAGACTCCATAATATGGCCAGCTTTACCTCATATATGATACCTGCTCTGCGTCTGCAGATATTTTATTTGTATTTAAAATTCTAAACATATCTATTTCAATTTATCAATTTGATATTATAGAAAATGTATTCTTCATTTCTGTTCATATCATAGCAATGGCTCTTTTCTACTTGTGTAGCAGTTAAGAAAAGACAATTTGTAATAACAGTAAGGGTCTCTACAGTGGAGCGAATGTTTGTGTACCCCCCAAATGCATATGTTGAAACCCTAATCCCAAAGGTTGGCACTTGGAAGTGGGGTCTTAGAGAGGTAATTAGGTTATGAGGGTGGACCCCTTATTTAAAATAAGCCAAAGAGCTGACTACCACTTTTTCTACCATGAGAGACTACGGCAAGGAGTCAGCAGTCCAGAGGACGGCCCTCACAAGGACCCTACCATGTTGGCACCTAGATATCAGGCTTCCAGGCTCCAGGACTGTGAGAAGTAAATTTCTGTTGTTTCTATATCACCCAGTCTATGGTAACTTGTAATAGCATCCTGAGCTAACAACGACAGTCTCCAACAGAGATTCTCGAAAGTATTTTCAAAAGAAAATAAGTTTACCACATTTCTTTTGTTCTGGAATGCTCTCCTTTGGCCCTCCTAACTAAGTAGTCTTAGAAAAATATTAAAAATTCAATTTATGAGAAATTCATAATGAAGGTATAAATACCTCTTTTGCCCCATTTTTTAACAATAAATTCATTTACTCTTGCTGAATAAAGCTTATGAACTTTACAAGTATAAGAAATAGACATCCTAGAAGAAAAATGATAAATATTCAAAAATCAAAATATTTCATCATAATCTGTATGGATTCTTAATGGATGAACGCAGATGACAAGTTGTAGCTACCATGTTTAGGATTTTAAAAGCCATTTTAAACTCTGAATATTGTCCAAAGTATTACTAGAGAGATAACATATATATCAACATTTTCGAAGTGTCAGTAAGTTAAAAAAATCATATATTCTCAAGGCGTGTTCTACTTGCTCCTCGGTTCTTCTTATGCTTCTGATTGTCTCATCTGAATCCCAAATGTGCAATCTTCGGTGAGTTATTTAACTTCTCAGTGATTCTTTATCTCTTCTGTGAAAAACAGTATCAGCTTCATTGGGTTAAATAAAATGAACTAACACAAAGAAATCACTTAAGAGACTGGAATCATAGAAAGCACTCAGTACATGTTAGCTGCCATTCTTATTTTACTGTTGTATCTTCCTCGTTGCTAAATTCTGGAGCCACTTTCAACATGCCCAGTCAACTTACCAAACAATAAATGCTTCTAAAACCTCACCTCTTCTTCCATAATGTTAATATATTTTTCAAAATAGAAAAACAAAATAAAACAAAACACTTTTGACAAAACACAATTGAATGCACATTGGCTATGTCTAACTATGTCCTAATAATGATTGTCCCCGGTGCAGGAAACTTCCTTTGGCAAACAAAAATAAAGTTATATTTGTTGTGTATGGCGTTACTCTTTGGCAAGATGGTACTTGGCAAAATCAGAAGCCATCTTAAGGGCTGGAACTGTAAGAAAAGGCGCCAGTAATCCATCACGGTTTGTTTGAGATCCAAAGGCAGCATGGGATAAATGACTGTCATGCAAGGGCACTAAAAGCTATTCAAGAGAATCATAAATCCAATTCCAGGAACTGAAGTAGGAATACAATGAGGTAACTTGAAGGGGAACAGAAATAAATGGGGTCTGACAAGGACAGTTCAGATGAATTTCCTTAAATCATTTGCTTGCTGTCTTGCTATTTTATATTGGTACATTTCACCTCAGAAAGCATTGTTTTTTCAGCATTTTGTTTCAGTAGGATTTCTACAAAAGTTTCTAATAGGTAATAAGTCATTTTTCCTGTAAGAGACTTTCATTTGTCTTCAAATTCCCATCCTACCCAAATTTTATATTTTTCTTATTATCTCCTTTTTTCGTATCTGGGTAGAATTAATACAAGGTTGTTTTTGAATGATGGGGAAATAACCACATAAATAAATAGATAATATACTTCCAAACCTTTTATGCAAGAAAATCCTTTAGATCTATCACTCGAGTGTCTCTTGAACTCATCTATTTGTTTATCCCTTTCTCTCTAGCATCAATTCTTACACTTTTAAAACAGTCCTAAATCACCTCCTTGCCTCCAGTGAATGCCCTTACAATCCATTTATTGTGCTGTAACAAGAGCAAATTTCAAAATCTCAAATCACCTCATGTCGCTCTTCCATTAAAAATGTTGATAGGGCTTCCTCCTTTCATTTTATAAGGTTTTTTTTTTTTTCAAATCATCATTACAAGGCCCTCCTGACCTATTCTCTGACTGTCTTTCAGTTTTCCTGTATTACTTCTGTCTTCTTATGCTCATGCGCTCTAGCCATAAACGGTCTTTAATTTTCCCTAAACAAGAGGCTCTCTGTGTCTAGGCTTTTTCACAGCACTGTTTCCTCCGTCCCGATGGCCCATTCATTCCTTGACCCTCAGCTTAATCACGACTTCCTCAGCTCTGCAGTAGTGCACTTCCTCTTTCATACTACTATAATATAAAATTGTATTAATCAATTCTTAGTGTCTTGCTTCCCTGTGAAATAAGTTCCATGAGGAAAGGGATCATGTCTTATTTGCCACTACATCCCCAAGATGTGACATCCATTCTGACACAGAGTACATGCTTAATAAGTGTTTTGTTAAACGAACAAAGAATAATCTAACAATGTTCTTCATGCTCAATTATGAAATGTGCTGCTTTTCTAATGATATAATTTCTTTCTCCTTCACCAGAATAATTTTTTTAGATCTAACAAATTACTTTACCTATGATGAACTTGCCATTAGAATTAAGGTTAAAAAAAAAAATCCTCACTGAGTTTCATAATCATTAGTGGACATAAAATGAAGTTAACATTATACCATCTGAATGTTATAACTAGGTAAGAACAGCAGTAGTAAAAACACAAAAGATATTTGGGGCAAAAATCACAGAATGGAAAGCTTAGTGAAAATTATGAAAAGCCATTTAATGAAGACTTAAGATGTGTTCACACCAATCAAACAAATATTTAGGGAAAATAATCGGCTTCTGTATTTACTTACTGTTAACCCTGAAGTATACACTAACCTGTAATAAAGTACAGTCTTTTGTGTATCTCATACCCTTATAAGGCCGTTCTACCATATTGACTGAAAACTGAACAGCAAAGAATCCTTCCTCTTCAGGTTTATGTCCACTTTCATTTTAAAAATAATTGAAAGCTACAGCTTTTTGTAAAGATGTTAATAGGATAATAAAGAAAAAAGGGTAGGAATATGAAAATAAAATATTCTAATAAGAAAATAAATGGTGTACACAATAACAGTATATGCTTGATATTTGAAAGAATCCCTTAGTCTGTATTTCCCCTGAATAAAGGAGCATATTCAGCATTCATGCACCCAGTACCATAGTCATGACAGCCTTAGAGAAACTTTGATGGGACAGCCTAGAAGGAAAAGAAACTTGTGTCTGTTATTCTCTGCATTTTAGACCCTAACCAAATTTCTTAGTAAGAAAAAATGTAAAAGAAAAAAAAATTGTAAAGAAAAAAAAAGGTGATAAAAACTGCTTAGGAGAAAGGAAAAAAGAAAAAGTTTAGTGAAGTCAATAAATTACAAACTCCACGTCAAGCCTTTGCAGGCTCCAGCCATGCAATTTCAAATCTCTCATTCCTGTCTTGTAATGATGTTTTGGGCAGATCTGATTTCTGTCTGATCGTGTTCAAGTTCCATTCAAGTGAAGCTGGCCCATCTGGTTTGAATCTCCAGTCTTACCATCTCAGGCTTGTTCTCTCTGGGCTGTTGTCACTCTCTGGACTAACTTTAATTATCATCAATGTTCTTTATGAAGAAGATTTCCATATGCTGGCTATCCCAGGGACATGAATATGCTCTGTGTGAAGTCAGGGGTGAGCCCAGGAGGGGTAGTAGAAAGAGAGCTCCAATCTTTTCCAAGTCATCCACTGGGCTGCAGGAAACGCGTGCACGGGAGTGCGGGCTGCTCTGCAGCTCTCTCTGCTCCCTGCCCTGCCGTCTCTCTCTCATTTTTCCTTATGTTCGAATAATCCAGAAAACCACCTAGGCAGATGTTTAACGAGGGAGTGAGATGCTCGTTCCACTTCCGGCAGACATCGTATTCTCCACGAGAAACAGGTAATTTTTTGAACCACATCTCGAGCGGCCAGGCCAGGGGTGGATGCACATGCGCTGTGCCCCTCTACTTGTGCCTCTCTTTTGATTGTCTCTTTTTACCGAAAATGGGATATCTGACTTTTCTTCATACTTAGTTTGGGTTATAATCGCCAGTCTTGGAACAATATGACAGTCCCACTCAACACAGTCGATATCGTTAAAAAAAAAAAAAAAAAAAAAAAGTATGATTGCTTTATTCTGCTAATTGTTCCCAAGTTACAAATATTATTTCTTCTAGGTAACTATTGGAGCGTACATAAATTAATGTCAACAACGGATTTTATTTTTCTTTCAAACACAAGTTGCACAGTCCTCATTAGTCCATGATCCCATCTTCAAGGCAAATGAGTATTTATTGCCAGAGAGCCAATTAACTCACATACCAGTCTCCTGTGCTTTGTGCCATCAGCCAAGTGGAACAAGGGCTGGACTTCGGTCTGCTCTTTGCAGAAGTGTATTTTAATACAGACTTCCGGAAGCAGTAAAAAAGATGTTACATGCCTTTGGTTTGAAACGTTTCCCCACGTCAAATTTAACCAAAGAAAGACTTTTATAAAGGATTTAAGTAAAATTTTCTGTTGCAGATACAATATGTTGAAACCTTATTATAATACACACTCTGTTCTTATTTCAGAAATGTGCTGAACTACCCTGCTCAGTAATGTAGTTTGCATTTAAAAAAACAGCATAAAAACTTATTCTAATGACAGCGTTCAATTTTTTTATGAAGCTGTATTTTTTTGTGAAACTCAGACTAATAAACGTTAGAAAGTAAAATTTGTTTTTTAACTTTCATATTCTTTTATGCATATAAGAATACCATCACACTAAGGTAACCTAAAGAGCAACCTTGGAGTTGAGAGACGCTGCCTTTAAACCTGTAAAATGTAGTCATTAGTGAGAATAACTACATTTCCTCTTTCACAGCATTGTATTTCTTGTCTTAAACACCTTTGCATTGTAATCGTTGGATTTAGTTTGCTAGTATATTCTATTCTCTTCAGTTCAAAATAATGTAGTTAAATATATGATAAATAATCAGTTTCAGATTTATCAAATTGACAGAAATTGTCATACTAGTTGCTTTTACATACTTATTTTTATTATCAAACTAAGTTATTTTCACATCAATGGGAATAACAAGCACCTTGTCATAAGATATCTCTGATATAAAATCCATTCTTCACTATCTAATAAACGGCTTCACATATAACAGTAAAAATTTTTGCCTTAGGACAAAAGATACCATTAGTTTACACTTGAATAAAGTAAATAAGTTGAATGAGTTAATTTTGAAAAATCTTTACTAATATTCTATTTTTAAAAAGATAAGAAATTTATTTATTAACTCATTATTTTGATTGAGAGCACATTTTAACAACTTCTAAAACAAAGGACCAAAATATTTAAATCTAAATAAAATCAATGCACTTGATGTGGTTCCCTACTTTATGAAAATAATTTCAGCTTTGTTCCAGTTAGTTGTTTATAGAGTTCACAGGGGATGCTTTTCTGCAAACACACATGAATTACACTAACTCATGATGATCTCAAATTTTGCTAAATGTTTACATTGTGTA
Source organism: Cynocephalus volans (assembly GCF_027409185.1). Taxonomy (NCBI): domain Eukaryota; kingdom Metazoa; phylum Chordata; class Mammalia; order Dermoptera; family Cynocephalidae; genus Cynocephalus; species Cynocephalus volans. The sequence continues at coordinate 129,511,222 of NC_084470.1, read as the reverse complement.
ATGATAAAAAAAAATTGAAAAGAAGGAAAAAATAGAATATTTAAATGGTATTACAATTTTGCCTTTACTATCAGTGTTAGGAATCTATAGTTTAATCACTGTAGGTCAAAGAAATAATTTTGACAAACTGTAGCCTGTGTCTTTGGAAACATGGAGGGTATACCTGGGTGCACAGAAGCTTCCAAAACAGGTGAGGTTACAAAATAAACAGATAACACATAGTTTTGTATGAACATTTTTTCTTGCTAGTCTCCAAATAGAACTGACTGTACAGATGTAGGGTTATCTTATCTAGAAAGAAAAGTATTAAAGAACTCTAGATAGAAAAAGTAATAAAACCAGAATGAGACACTTCAGTCTACCAGGAAGAAGCTATGTATCTTCTTCTTGAATAGCAGAACTTCCCGGCTTCTAATGTCATCAGACATCAGAATAGAAATCTGAGTTTTAAGATTAAAAGCGCAGACACAATATAGAGCATGACAATCAATTTTCTACCACTAGATGGAACCGGAAAACTGTTTGCTGTTCTCAGGATAAGAAAAATTGCTGCTGAAAGTGGAGAGAAAGACATGCTACCTAGTTTGCAAGCATTATTAAAAATGAACATAAACGATAAACAGCATTTTGAAAGGTATTTATTTAAGATAGAGGTTTAAAAAGAGAGCTCAAAAGTTAAATCTGGAAGGTTCATTGAACATGAAGGTGGCCCCAAATCACTGCCCTTAAAAGTTGGTTTCTCCTTCAATAACTCCAGTGTGGTTTATTTGAAGTGCCCATTGAATTCCCTTTAATTATTGTCTCCCCCCTCAAAAAAAATCCTAAAATTCTGTTAAGACTTTTCATCTACTTTTTAAACTGTCACGTAAGAAACCAAAATCATTTGTCATAATGAAACTGGGTTCTCTGCTCTTTAACTCCATCATTAAATTAAGCCATATCTCACTGATTTTAAACTGTTCTACTTCAGCATTAATAAAATTTTATATCTAAAATGCACATTCCTCCCCATCTCTCAGATCAGCAACCGCTTGCTTATGAACTACCACGTGCTGAGCTTCTGTTCAACTGCTTTACGCCCTGTGCACTTACAGTATATTGCTACATGAGGGGTCTTCAAAAAGTTCACGGAAAGATTGTATTAACGTTCCATTCCATTTTTCCGTGAACTTTTTGAAGTATACTTGTATCTGTACCTCTAGTTTAGAACATCACAGGAAATTCTCCAGGAAAGTTATAAATATTAATCTGTATGTCTTCCTTCAAAACATGTCTGTTCAGCTCCTTTGCCCACTTTTTAAATTGGGTTATTTGGTTTTTTGTAGCTGTGTAGCTGTTTGAGTTCCTTGCATATTCTGGATAATACTCCCTGTCAGATGCATAGTTTACAAATATTTTCTCTCATTCTATAGGTTATCTTTTCACTCTGTTGTTTCCTTTGCTGTGCAGAACCTTTTTATTTTGATATAATCCTATCTATTTATTTTTTCTTTTGTTGTTGGTGCTTTTGGGGTCCTATTCATAAAGTCTTTGCCCAGTCCTATTTCCTGTAGTATTTCCCCTATGTTTTTCTTTAGAAGTTTTATAGTTTCAAGTCTTATACTTAAGTATTTAGTCCATTTTGAGTTGATTTTGTTATATGGCAAGAGGTGCAGTTCTAGTTTTATTCTTCTACACACGGAAATCCAATTTTACCAGCACCATTTATTGAAGAAGCAATCTTTTCCCCAACGTATATTCTTGTTTCTTTTGTCAAAGATCAGTTAGTTGTAGGTCTGTGAGTGGACTTCTATGTTCTCTATTCTGTTCCATTGGTCTGAATGTCTATTTTTATGCCAGTGCCATGCTGTTTTGTTTACTTTAGCTTGGTAGAGTTATGCCTGCAGCTTTATTTTATTTTTTTTCCTCAGGATTGCTTTGGATATTTAAAGTCTTTTGTTGTTCAAATGAATGTTAGGATTGTTTTTTCTATTTTCTGTGAAGAATGTCATTGGTATTTTGATGGGAAATGCATTGAATCTGTAGATTACTTTGGGTAGTACGGACATTCTCACAATGTTGATTCTTCCAATCCAACAGCATGGAATATCTGTCCATCATTTTTCATCTTCTTTAATTTCTTTCTTTCAGTCATGATTTGTAGTTCTGATTGTAGAGATCTTTCACCTCCTTGGTTAAATTGATTCCTAGGTTTTTTTTTTTTTTAATTATTGTAAATGGGCTTATTTTCTTGATTTCTTTTTCTGCTAACCCAATATCACCTTGATACCAAAACCAGACAAAGATACAGTAAAAAAAGAAAACTACAAGCCAATATCTTTGATGAACAGAGATGCTAAAATTCTCAATAAAATACTAGCAATCAGAATACAGCAACACATCAAAAAAAATTATATAACATGATCAAGTGGGATTCATCCCAGGGGGACAATGATGGTTTAACATATGCAAGTCAATGAATGTTACATATCACATCAACAAAATCAAGGAAAAAACCCAAATGATTATCTCAATAGTTGCTAAAAAAAAAAAAAAAAAAAAAAATTGGCAAAATTTAACATACCTGCATGATACTCTCAGCAAATTAGGTATAGAAGAGAAGTATCTCAACACAGTAAAAGCGATATACTACAAACCCAGCACCAATATCAGCCTAACTGGTGAAAAGCTGAAAGCCTTTGCCTTAAAAACAGGAACAAGGCAAAGATGCCCACTATTACCATTCCTATTTAACATAGTGTTAGAAATGCTAGCAAGAGCAATCAGGCAAGAGAAAGAAATAAAAGGCATCCAGATTGGAAAAGTCAAAGTCAAACTGTCCCTGTTTTTGCAGTTGGCATGATCCTATATATAGAGAAACCTAAAGATTCTACCAAAAAACTCTTAGAGCTGATTAAAATTTTCAGTAATGTTGCAGGATACAAAACCAACACCCAAAAATCGATAGCATTTTTATTCTCCTATAAGCAATGTTTAAATTGTGTGCTATCCTGTGCTGATCACAAATCAGACCAATAGTCTATTCATCAGTCTGATAATAGACTATTGGTCTTATTTCTAATCACGATGTTCTCATGTTTGTATTTTCCAAACTCCTAACACAGTGTCTTGCACTGTATTAATGCATGTGATTACTACTTGCAGAATAAATGACCAAACCAAAACAATATTTCAACTCTTGATTGAATGTTATTTTTACCATTTTACCTCATTCATAGCTTAAATCTTTACCAAAGATAATTTAAAAAATGCTTCCAAATTCTAAGCTTAATTCAAAGAGTTTTAAGGTATATCTTAATAATATGTTATTAAGCAGCTATTATCTATTGACCTCCTTCTGTGAAACATGAGAGAAAAAATTTATTTCACAATGGATTCCCCCAGAGATGCTCATATAATCATATTGCTTTTTAAAAATTCCTCTTTTGTAGTGCTCTGCAATTTCAGTGTCTGTAGAACAAGTTTAGTAAAGTAAATATGTGAATCAGGTCAGATGTAAGACAATAAGGAGTTTTCAGACTTGAGGTGACTTGGTTATTGCATGTCCACTGAAAGGCAAAGTCAAAGAAAACAAAAAAATTGTTTATACCATATTGGTAGCCAAATAAAACCTATCTACTAGCACAATTTGGTTCCTTGGTTGTTAAGTCTCAACCTCAGATCTACTTATTACTTTTTAACTTAATATACTTAAAATGCTATTGCACTAACTTTAGATGTAATCTTGATTTTCCATTTTGTAAGCTAAGAATGAAATTTGCCCCCCTCTTCTCTTCCACTTCTTCTCCCTACATTTACTCCCAAGTTTTTTTATTTGTTGTATAGGTATTTTACATTGTTGAAGTTGTAAATATTTGTATTTTGTTTTCTGGCTGTAAAAAAAGCCCAGGGCTTCAAATTAAAAGTAGAAAACACACGAGCGGTGATTACATTATTATGATTGTTGCAGTAGAGTTCATTTTTTTTAATTTCAGCAATCACTTTTCTAATTTCAATAGGTCTTTACTTTCTATTTCTCCACCACAACTACTGTTCTTTATGAATTTTCCTGAGAATAATAGTTTAGTTACAATTATTTTAAGCTATTACTCCTCCTTAATATTGAAGAGAAAATCAGCTCCTCCAGAATCATATTCAACAGAAATTGAAGTTAAGTATTCTGAAAATTAAAAACTCTATAACCAAAAAAACCTATAGCATTTTATTCCTTTGAACAATTATCAGCACTCTTTTATAATCCTTCAATATTCTTCCGAACAATTATGTATACTTATCTACTTTGCAAATATACATTTGATCTCTTTTAAATGTATTTTTATTCCCAGTGACTAAAACTCTCCTTGTTTCCAAGCTATATATTTGATTCTCTGTTCAAATCTTTGTTTTGACTTTTAAAAAAAATCTGTTAATAGTGGTGAGTATAGATAAGACCCAACCTTCCCTAGAGACCCCAAACAATTCCAGTACAAATAGAAGTAGTCATTCTTTTTCTGACTAGATATATTCCCCTCATTTCATCCTGCATGCTGATATTATGCAAATAACAAGAGCCGTATTTCAATATTTTGAATATGAGATTTAGGGATGTTAAATGGACTCCTTTGTCCATGAATATGATTTGTTGAATGGCAGGTTTCACCTCACAGTGAGCAAGAAGGGATCAAGGTATTCAGTCCAGGGCTCCCCAAGTACCAGATTATACAGAGGGTTGGACCCCAACTTCAAATTATCTGCTAACATATACTTCAGACATTTTATTTAAATTATTTTAGAAAAAATCTGATTTTTCCCAGTGGTAAATATCTCAATAGACTTAATTGCAGGGAAGTTGTACTGTGGTGAATGGAAGAAGGGTAACTCGTTGTTCTGTACACAGAACTTTAATTAGTCTTTGCACTCTTTTTCTGGGAATCTTGCACCCAGAGCCTCACTGAGGGCTGTCACTTTGTCCAGCTGCATCATCCTCTAAACATATCCTGGGCTAAGGGTTTCATCAGAAAACATTCCTTTATTTATTTTCCATCTCTCAGAAATTCAATGAAATCTCTCACCCCTTCCACTTCTTTTTTTTCATTGATATAAGCTTATGATTTTTTATTTCTTTGTCATAATTTAAATAGAGAATCATGATGGAGAGCAGGTACATGCATATGGTTCATAAACTACTTTGAACCAAAAGCCTAAATGAATCATCTTCAATACATCCTTTACTTCATTTATTTAGCTAATGTTTATTGAGCATCTATGTTGTGAAAAATGAAACAGAAGGTTTAAGGATAGGTAAGATGTGTTCTCTACTGCAAACAAAATTACAGCCTAGTAAATAGGAAAAATAAATAAATAAATACACAAAAGGACCATACGACATGCTCTGGCAGAATATAATATAATTCTATGTGAATTCAGAGAAGAAAGGAATCACATTAAATTGAGGAGTTTAAAAATATACATGAGGAGATGGAATTTTTGATTTAACACAATCTTTTAGGAACTCAGAAGAAATGAATTCAAGGCAGCGGGAACAGCATTTAAAAAAAGATGTAGAATGAGGAAACCACAAAGTATATTTAGGATCATGTTATTTGGAGAACATGCTATATAACAGAATCATGGGAAATAAGGATACAAAAATAAATTAGCACTAGAGAAAAGAGAGCCTTAAGGAAATAAAATGGAAATATTTAGATCTAATTTGATAATGCATGCTGAGCTATTAAAGGCTTTCTATGCAGAGCATTACCAGACTAGAGCAGCATCCAGATTTCTCAAAATATGTTGAATAGAATATTGTTCCGGTTGATATTTTAATGAGTGTGCTTAGGAAAGCATTTCTCAGGTAGTCAAATACATTTTTGGATACACCTAATAAGATGCCTTTCTGTGGAGATTTTCAGTACACATTAGCTTATATAAAAGAAAAATAAGAATAAGTTTAAGAAGTGCATCATTTTCTTTCTTGTGATTACCTCCATTAATATCTCATCTTGTAGCAGTTTGGGTTTTGTTTGTTTGTTTGTTTGTTTGCCACGGAAGAAAAGGAAAAAGGACCATTAGGGATATATGAGGATACTTCAAAAAATCTGTGGAAAAACAGAATTAAAAGGTAATAGAAATCTTTTCATGAGCTTTCTGAAGAGCCCTCTTACGGACGATATCATCTTTCTTAATTTCCATCACCAAAGAAGCAAGCTTCTGTGGAACCAGCAAAAGTATTTGCATAATGGAAACAATCACAATTTGTAGATGTTTTCCAGTATGAACCCATGGTGCCCCCGACCTCCGCGGGTGTTATAGGCTGAAGTGTGTCCCCCCCATAATTCATAGGTTGAAGCCCTAACCCCCATGCCTCAGAATGTGACTGTACTTGGGGACAGCCCCTTTAAGGAAAGATTAAGTTAAAATGAAATTGGTAGGATGAACCCTAATCCAATCTGACTGGTGTCCTTATAAGAGGAAATCTGGGCACACAAAAGACACCAAATGTGGGTGCACAGAGGAAACACAATGCGAAGACACAACGAGAATGCAGCCATCTGCAAGCAAAGGAGAGAGGTCTCAGGAGACACCAGACATTGATCTAGAACTTCCAGACTCCAGAACTATGAGAAAATAAATTTCTGCTGTTTAAGCAAACCTGTGCATTTGTTTGTGGCAAAGTAATTGTTGGGGGCAGCCCTAGCAAATTAATACTGCAGCCAAGAAAACCCATGTAGTTTAGAGCAGATCAGTGCAAGGTGGGAACAAGTGGAAACTATTGTGTAGTTTCTCAGTGCGGTGAAATTCACACCCTCTAGTGGAAAGGAAGGAAAGGATATAGTACAGAAATAGAAAAAAGACTTTTCCATGTAGTCTGAGCAGCAGAAAGTTCTATATTCCTTCCCAGACTGTAGTTAGCTGAACAGCAGCCTATGCTGAGGAATGAAGCAGGATAAAAGAATCAGTTGATGCAGGCAGGTGGGAGTCACCATGGCATCCCCCACCACTCACACACAGGCACACACATGGAGATGAGTTTAGCACAGAAGGTATCTATATATACATTTTTCATGGTCCATTAATGAGCTAATGCATAAGCCTCAAAGGTCACCTGAGGGAGCCTGAGGAGACATCAGTGATATAACTGGACAGCCTGTCAGAGGTAACTCAGAAGTAGGTGGATTCCAGTGGGGCCATTCACAAGAAAGCTCTGTGAGATAGTAAGCACAGCAGATGCGTGCCCTCAGAACAAGCATTACAATGGAGCTGAAGGCTCACCAGGAAGCTGGCCAGAGGATGACATCAGCTGTTGTCAGCAGCTGAATAGTTGGAGGGCTATACCACCTACCTGAGCAGTTATATGAGACCAAAGGCAGCATGGAAACATTATGCAGCCAGTCACAGCCTTTGATAAAAGACATTTCCCTGCCTTGTTGCTGTGGGAAAGTCGCTAGGTTGTTAGTGGTTTGTGACATTGAGGGTGGAAAAGAAGCCTGTTCACACTTTCAAATCCAAATGAAACCACTGAAAAGCACACAGTAAACTATTAATGGAAACAGAGGCTCAGATTTAGGAAAGTGATATCAAATAAAGTTCAAATTTTATATATGAAGTGACAATCAGCTGATTTATAGCAATCAAACGTATTAAAACTTTCAATCGTGTAAATTGTGTGTGTGTATTTCACTCTAAAAGGAAATCAAGGTGCCTCTCAAGCTCACTGGTACTCTTTTATCCGCCTGCAGGAGCAGGGTGACTGAACCAGATTTGCCCAATTACAAAATACAGTCCTCAGTCACAGTTTTCTGAGTGTGAAGCTTCCAACGGAGCTAAATATAGCGCATCTGAGCATGCTCCCCCAGCCTTTCTTTCCTTTTTCTTTCTTGCAGTCAGTGTGGTATTTATAATCCCTATTACTTTTAAGAAACTTTTTCCTCCTCCCACATGGCAGCTGATTCCCTTGGCCTCTGTGACAAGCCCAGGATTCAAGAGAGAAACAGTCCCCCTTTGTTCCTGTACCTCCTTCCCTGCTTTCCTCCCTTGTGATCTTTCTTGGTCCTTTTGCTGGTGATAGTAGATGACATTAGATTTTCCTTTTCTCTCATCACAATGTTAAAAACTGGAGGCTCCGTGGATGCTGGGGTATAATAAGCAAGGGAGGGCTCAGAGCTAATTTTCATCTGAGGACACTGACCTAATGGTCAGAGAAATGCTGGTGGCGTCTGCATGGTGCAGTCCAGATCCCTGCAGTCCTGCCTGGGACATGGGTTCAAGGCAGTCGGGTACAACAAAGCATTGCTTTGCCTGTCATTTGCCTAGGTCTTTCTTTCCTCAAAATATATTTTTTCTTAAAGTTTTGCCGGGAGAAGTCCTCTAGACAAAATATTATCCAAAAACATTTAAAATGCCCTTAAATTAAGCTGATTAAAATACTTTAAAATACCATTTCAACTCCTCAATCTTTCCCTGTCTTTTACTAACTTCCCATTTTGAAGAGTATTGGTCAGTTCTTTTGTGGGATTCTCTCAGTCTGGATGTGTCTGATGCTTTCTCATGACTAGACAATGCTGGCAGGAATACCAAAGACACTATGCTATAACCTTCTTACATCACTTGAAGGGTTGAATAATGTCTGACATGTTTTTTTCATTTGTTTATCTTGAATCCTTGGTAAAGGTGTTTCCTGTTGGGTTTTTACATTGTAAAGTTAATTTTTCCTTTCATAGTCATTCAACATCTTGAGGAGACCACATGTCAAGGCCATACCATTATTTTGTTTCTCCACAAACTTCTATCCACAAATATCAGCACTCGTTGGGGGATCATAATTGTGACTGTCGTGTTTACATAATGTCGACTTGTATTCTTTCTCTTTTCTTCCACGTTTATTAATTGGAATTCTCCAATGAGAAGGAGCTATCTCTTTTCCATTTATTTATGTATTCCATTGTCAAGTTTATATCAGTATGGACTCCTGGATATTTCTTTTACTTGATGGGTTAAAATGTAATATTGTCATTATTTATTTTGCTGCTCAAATTATTCCATCTTAGCCCATTAGAAACTCCTCCTGGTTGATTCTTGTGTCATTCTGGCAAGCTCTCATACTATTCTGAGCAATTCCTTACTTTCCGGCGCCACAAGATTTTCCATGCTCATCCTCTGCATTTCCCTGCCCCAGTCTTAGAATCAAACTATACTCCAAGGAATCCTGTTCCTTTTCACTGGAGAATGATGCTTAGTTATCAAGATCTGAGCATTAAGTGTGCTCATTGCTGCTGGGATGCCATTGCTTCCAGGCTCTCGCAGAGACACAGCCAGGAATTATATGCACACTTACTAACAGACACACGCAGACACGTATCTATACTTCTGTATCTAACTATTTGTATATATGCAATAAAAGTCATGAGCTTATACTGATTCCAATATCACCCACAGGAACTCTCCCAGACTGGAGGAGGGTAGGGGAAATAACTAAATGCAATGCAGGATCTTGGTTAGGGTCCTGGAACAAAAAATACACATTGATGGAAAAAATGATGAAATTCAAATGAGGTTTATCACTTAGTCAATAGTACTGTACCAATGTTAAGACCTCATTTTGATAATTGCATTATGATTAAGAAAGGTGTAAGTATTAGGGGAAGCTTATATAAAATGAGTATGTTTATTTGTGCTATTTTTGCAACTTTTCTGTAAGTCTAAAATTAGTACAAATAAAAAGGTTTTAAAAAAGTTAAAAACATAATGTTTAACCTAGCATTTCTCAGTCGTCCTTGAGTACATAATTTGATTTTTCAGGAAAGATACTAAAAGCCATCCAAAAACATTCATTTGCCTTGGAAAACAAATATGGCAATTGCATGAAAACCAAAACCTCTCCTTACACATCACACACAAATTAATTGCACTGCATTTTGGCTTAATATGTTTTTACTGTGGTTGCAGATTTCACAAAACTATTAAGCAACCTCAGGTGAAATAATTACTTGAAAAAACCTAAAATTCACTTACAGTTTAAATGCTCATGATAGAAAGTTGAATAAGACCACGTCTTTATAACTTTATAAACACTTTGCACTGGATTAGGGGTATAAAGCTTTGAAAGCTAAGGAAAAAATATAAATCTGGTATTCTATTTTTTTCTTCCATTTTTAAAGACAATTACTTTGAAAACAACAGACAAAACTTAATAGTGTTTATAAGTTAGTTTTCATCTCACAAAGAGCATTGCAGCAATACCCAGATCTGCTGTTTGATCCCATTGATGGAAATAAAATACTTACCCAGTAAGTTAATGAAGGGTTTCTTATGAAATAAACACTCCTGAGAAACATATTCACAAAATTGCAACCTTAAAATTTTTTTTCTCCTCAAATATAAAAGCAGATTTGCTTTCCCTTGCTTCTAATATATGTTTAGGAATGTAGCATTGGAATTCTTATACCCGTTCATCCGTTCAAAATACTTAAAATATATAATTGCATCATATGCCAATTGATTAGAATTTGAAGCCTTCTTTTGTTTTTGGTCCCATAAACAAAAATGAAATTATTTCAACATATCTTTGGACGATGTGTTATCATTATCTGTATGTACTAACAACTATTATTTGCTTACAGTTATATAACTTAACCATTGTATTCTCTGATACCATCTCTTATTAATCTTTATGTATTCTGCTACATTTTCAAATAATTTTATCTCATTTAAGGCCTTTATATAACTTTATCTTATTTAAGTTCCTTTTATAATTTGTTTCTTCCACATAAATTTCTAAACAGTAACTTAAAACACGTATCTTTTAGGAGACAAGCGAGTTTTATACCTCTTATAACTCAGTTTGGCTTTCTTCTATAAAAATCTTCTATGGCTGAATAATATATCACTTAAGAATAGAAAGGTCCCACACTGTATGTATTTGACTCATCTTTTTCAACATATTTGATTTTAATTTCTTTAATGCTTGGCCACAGGGAAGATATTTGCCATCACTGTTTCTTGCTTGGGAGCATTCTAATATGTATTTGCTTATTAATGTCATTGTTCCAAAAATATGTAAATAAAGTTACAAACATTTATTATCTTACAGCCATAAGAATGACCACATTTTGATATAGGCCCAGAAATATTCTGATTCAGGCATAAAATACACATGTGCAAGGCCTGGGACTGTTTCCGCTCCATCACAAACACAGCATGATTGTGGATCTTCTGATTTGTCTTGAAAACATCTCTCCTGCCTCCCTCACAGTGTTAAATTTGACACCGAGTTGGAAGATTGGTTTTGACTTGTATAGAATCTGACTGACTTAGGTCAACAGAACCAATCGGAACACTAAAGGCCACCTACTACATTCAGTCATGGCTATATAACCTTCAGAATTATCCTGTGACTTGACTTCACCCACTTTCATGGCTTTAAATGACAGCCAAGTTTATATGTTTATTTATATCTTTAGTGTTGACTTCTCTTTCACCTCCAGACCTCTTACTGGAAGAATTTTTGGAAGTATAATAAGTTTATTAAACTTAACATGCCAAAAATAAGAATACTCCTTGTCTGTGGTCTTCTGTATTGTGGTAAAACTCAATTCTGTTCTTCTGGCTGCTCACTCCAAAGTTTCACAATCATCCTACACTCTTCTCTTTCTGTACTACCGCACGTGCCATCAGTCAACAAGTCCCGGCAGTACCTTCAAAAATATATGTAGAATCTGAGCACTTTCCATCACTTTCACATTCCCACCCTTGTACAAGACACTAAATTCTCTGGCTTGGATTATTCCATCATCTCTTAATTGGTTTCCTGTTTTTGCTCAACCAAGAAGCCAAAATGTTTGCTTCCCTTTAAGTCAAGTCTTATCACTACTCTGCTCAGAAACTTTCAATGATTTCTCCTCTTAGAGTGATAGCCAACAGCCTCATAATGGCCCAGAAGACCCTTCATGACCTGGCTCCCCGTTTCCTTTCAAATCTCACTTTTTACTACAATGTTACTACCTTATCCCTTCCTCACTCTGCTCCAGCTACACTTGTCTACCTGCTCTTCCTTGGATCATCAGATGTGCTCGCATCTCAGAGTCTTTGCTTTTCCTTCTACCTAGAAGACTCATATCTCTGGTATCTGCATGATCACGAACTTAACTTGCTCCTTAATGAGGTCTTACATGACCAGGTCATTTAAATTAAACCCACTGCTACATCCTTCCACTCCCTACTGTCCTCTCCTACTTCATTTTTCTCCTTAGCACTATTGTCTTCTGAAATATTATATATACATTCCTTGTTTATTTTTGCTTATTATCTGTCTCCTCAATTAGACCAAAAGCTCCCTGATGTCAGGGATTTTTCTGTTGGTTTCTTTGCTATATCTACAACACTTGGGATGGTTCTGTCACAGAGCAAACACTCGATAAATAATTGATAAATGAATGGATTACATTAAAAATATCTCAATTTCCATATGGAATTATAGAGAATTAAATGGGACATGTAATTGGCTCAGTGTTAGTTGGGTTAAACAGTTAGTGACTCAGACATCTCTGTCTGCTAAAACTGGTGTTCCTTCCTCTAGGCTACATGTCCTCCCTATATTTATGATTTCCATATACAGCAGAAACACTACAAAACAGAGGGAATTTTGTTTGTGATTGAGACATGTGTTTCCCAAAGAAGTCTGATTTTAGAAACTAGTTTAATGAGAGAAGTTTCTGAATTATACATTTTATAATAATAATAATATGCCTGGTTTTGGTTTTTTGACAGATAACATATTAAAAACTAATATAATGGAGTAACTAGCAAAAAAAATAATATAACAACTATACTACACATATACTTAATATTTCCTTATTCTAATAGTGCTGGATTTGCATCACCTGATTTGAGCTCTCTCTTTAATGACTAGCAATGGCCTTCATGGTACTTCACATATAAAAATTAGGCTATTACAGTTAATTGCAGGATTCAATATACCCCTGCTAAGATCCTTTAATTTACTTATTCATTCCTATGATTATAACCTGATGATTTAAAAAGAGTAAACATCCAATTCTAAATAAATATGTGTATATATTTTGCATGTGTATACATATACATATTTTTTAAATTTAAAAGTATTTACATTGCTAACAGGTATAACTAGAACCAAGCCCATATTCTAATACGCAAAATATAGCTGCATCCCTACTGCAAAAGTAGAAAGCAGTTTTATCACTATATGTAATTTCTAATAGTAATTACTGCTCTATGACAGAATGACAAAAATTGTATTGGCTACTCCAAAATCTTTCATAAACCACTCCTCCCTTGCCTTTTTTTTATTAAAGAAGTTAGAAATTGAAAATACTTGATGTCTCTGGATGCTTTATATGTACTTGTAACCATGTGACATGGTTCTGGTCAATTAGATGTTAAAATGCAATGAATGGACTTCACGGAAAGCTTTAAATAGCCACATCTGGGAACAGTTTGCCTCTTTGTCATTCTCCCTTCTTTCTACATAGAAAGAGGTAGCCTGAAGCAGGGCAGGTATTTTCTGATGACAAGGAGAGACTTTTAAAAAAATATTATTTATTGTAAGCATATTATTATTACAAATCATGATTTTTCTTTATGCCCTTTACCCAAACTATCCCTCCCCAAACAACACCCCTCCACCTCACCTTCATCTCTAGTACTCTGAAAGTTCAAGGAATTGTTTAGGTCTTTTCTTTTTTCTCTCTTTTTCATTCATTCATTCACTCTTTCTTTATTTCTTTCTTTCTTAGTGTCCAGTTATAAGTGAGAACATGCAGTATTTCTCTTTCCTTGTCTGGCTTATTTTACTTAACATATTTTTCTCCAGACTCATCCATGTTGCTGCAAATAGCAGAATTCTCAAAGGAAGACATACAAATGACCTACTAGTATATGAAAAAATGCTCAGCATCACTAGTCATCAGAGAAATGCAAACCAAAACCACATTGAGATATCATCTCATCCCAGTTAGACTGGCCATTGTTACAAAGAACAAGAACAACAAATGCTGGCAAGGATGTGGGGAAAGGGGGACCCTCCTACACTGCTGGCGGAGCTGTAATTTAGTGCAGCCATTATGGAAAATAGTATGGAGGTTCCGCAAACAACTACAGGTAGAACTGCCATATGATCCGGCAATCCCACTGCTGGGTGTATATCCAAACAAACAGAAATCATCATGTCTCTCTCTTTTTAGTAACACCCCACACATTAAACTACAAAAGCAAACAAAAATAAATAGATAAATACATACACACACACATGCACACAGAAAACCCTCAACATTTCTGTGCATCAGAGCTTTTACTGTTTTTCTTTCCCAGATTCACAAACAAACCTAATGAACTGGTCTCTGGCCAGGCTTCGCTTTCTTATCATCTTGTTATTTGTTCATCATTTCTCAAGACGAGAACAACTCCATCGTCCCAAAATGTTTACTCAGAAGTTCTCAGATATCAGTGGCCCACAAATTGTCTGCTCAGTCTCCACTTATCTAAAACTATCTACATTGTGAACTATCCAGTTCTTCTTAGAAATCCTTACCATTTTTATGCCATTTTGCTATACTATATTTGCTTTTGTTTTCTTCCATCTGTTTTCTAAAAGTAATAAATTCCCAAGGAAAAGTCTTCAGTTGTCATTTCTCCTAATCCCCACTTCTTCTACTCTCACACCTTTGAGTCTGACTAGCACATCCCACCTCAGGAACCAAGAGCGGCAGCAACTCCCACCGTCAGTTACATCAGTATTAGAAAGCAAATTTATCCAATGTCACACTCACTTTTACTTCTTCCAATCTATGTACTTTATAATTTTCTACTGCCCAGACCCAAAGTGTAAGGAGATCATCTTCTTTTTTTCTCTTTTCTACACTCATATCATATCAGTGGCCAAGTTCTGTAAATTCTAACTTTGCAATGTTTTTCTTGTCAATTTGCTATTTATCTTTTCCACTGATTATTACTGAGACCAAAAATATTCCTTCTTGGATGGACTAATTAAATATTTTCATGAAAATAAATTGTAAAGGAAAGAAAAAAATGAATTGTTGAATTTTAAAAATTTTGGTAAGGATGAAATGTCATCAAGATGGGTCTGTTAAATGTCTATGAACTGACCTGATAATTTGGCATTTTCCTGTTGAAATCATCAAGGTCAGTCCTTGCCCATTGCCTGCAGTAATTTTTTGTTTAAGGAATAAACTCATATCTTTTCAACAAGACTAATAAATAAATCAAATGCTAATTTAATTAACACTAAGATATACCACTGCTAAGAGTACTGAACCCTGAAATGTAAATAAAGGGAATAGATCTAAAAAATGAGAGGAAAAAATTGTGAAGCTTTAAAATACAGGATAAGCTCTTAATGAAGAAAAGGAACACACTTATGTGACCCCACCTAAAATGACTTACAGATCAGCTAGAACTGGAATGAGCATATTATTATGTAGGAAAAGAAAATATAAGATCATAAGTGTTAAATCTGTGTTGGGAGCTGAACTATATACTGGTTAAGTTGCTGTGGAGATGCCACAATACAGGATAGACTTTGTATATATAATTATAATATATGATATATAATATAAAAGTCCAGAGGTATGCAATTCATCCCTAACTGTGTCTTCCATTTGCGTTCCCATTTCCACATGGTAGAAGGCAAGGAGAACTGAGAAAACAATGACACTAATTAAGTGGCTCAGTCTGTACTGGGACCTCCGTTATTACTGTGACCTAAAACAGGCCTGTCACTAAAAGAGACGACTTTTGATCTCCAACTTCTGATGTGTTTGTCTATCCCATTTGTTTCAGAACTCACATTCATCTATTTTCTTGAAATTCCTACATCTAAATAGTACTTTATTTAAAAATATATTTTTTTAAAAATTTAGGTTTTACATTATATGTATCTGTGTTTGTTTATATTTTTTCACTTGTATCAACTAATAGAGTACAGAATAGCTTGTGAATATCAATTATTTTTAATAAAAATCACCATTTATTATAGAGTAAAGCGTTCATGTTATTCTCCTTTTTTAAATGGAGACATTTGAGAATTATTGTATAGCTTTGTTTTCAATTAATGGTTTTATAATAGCTTGATAATAAGTCAGTGACTAGACTATTCAACATTTTTTCTCATTGTACTACTTAATTCAGCTTCCAAGTTTGTTCTCCTATATTCAAATCAATATGTTTGAGCTTTCTAATTTCTGCTGATGCACAAAGGCAAATTTACAAATATGTTCTGTTAATAAGGGAATCTTGACTATATATTCAATTTATGTATAATACAGAGGATTTGATACAAATTAGCCAAAATAATTTTAATAAAGTGTATTAGAAATGTTATATTAAGTGACTTCCTGTTTGGATAATTATTTGTATTCAAAAGATGGCGTGTATCTAAGAAGGTACGTGTATCTAGAATGTATAAAGAACTCTTGCAACTCAATAATCATAGACAAAAAAAAAATCAGCAAAGGATCTGAATTTGTTTTTCTTCAAAGAAGATAAATGATTGGTTAATAAACATATGAAATGATGCTCAGTGTTATTAGCCATCAGTGAAATGCAAATCAAAGCCACAGTGAGACACTATTTCATGCCCACTAGGATGGTTATGATAAAAATGGCAGATATTAACAAGTATTGCTGTGGATGTAAGGAAATTGGAACTCTGATATATTGCTGGTGGGAATAAAAATGTTGCAGCCTGTTTGGAAAACATTCTGACAGCTCCTATAAAAGGCTAAACAGAGTGACCATACGACCCAGCAATTCCACTCCTAGATGTATACCTAAGAGAAATGAAAGCATATGTTTAAATAAAAACCTTTACTCAAATGTTAATGCAGCATTACTTGCAGTGTTAGAAATAACCCAATGTACATCAACTGATGAATGGAAAAATAAAAAGTGATATATACATGCAATGGAATATTTTTCAGTTGTAAAAAGGAATGAAGTACTGATGCATGTTACAATATGTATGAACCCCAATAGCATTATGCAACGTGAAAGAACCCAGACAGAAGACAAATAAAAAAACACATATTGTATGATTCCATTTATATAAAATGCCCAGAATAGGCAAATCTTTAAAAACAGAAGCAAATGAGTGGTTGCCTAGGGCTGAAAGGAAATGCAGGGTGACAGCTAAAGGGTATAGGATTTCTTTCTGGGGTTCTGGAATTAGATAGTGCTGTTGGTTGAAAAATACTATGAATAGACTAACAACCATTAAGTTGTAAACGTTGAATGGGTGAATTGCATAGTATGTGAATTAAATCTAAGTAAACCCGGTACAAAGAAAGTTACTATGGTAGGCTATCATTTACTGTGACACAGTTGTGAAATAACTTTTCACGACATTCTCATTTATTGACAATCCCTAATCATGCAACAACAATATCTTCAACATCATTTTCATTTTTAATAAGGCAAAATTCTTTGGATTATATTGGGAAAGGTCTTATTCTAAGGATCACTGAAATTCCTTTTTAACTTAGGTCAAGTACAAATTTTTCACCAGGCAAAATTGTGTATCAATAAATATTTACTGGGAGTTGCAGAATATAATTTAACTTGAGTCCATGAGTAATGAGCTGTATTAAACACTATTTAATGGACCTTGCTTTATCATTTGTATGTGCAACAATGAAGTTGGACTAGATATTCAGCGCTATAGTTGTATGATTCTACGACAATGATGGTATGGCAAAATAATGAACACAGATGATGAGTTCTATAAATGTTCAATTAGTTGGTATCAAAATAATTTTGTAATATTTTATTTAATTGCATCAAAAAGCTGAGTTCTTTCTGCAAAGAAGAAACAATTTCATTCACGGTCCTGTTACATTTTTTCTACTGCACAGATTAAAGGCTTGTAAATGTACAGAACAGAAATATTTGTATTTGAAACTTTGAGAAAATGGCTCCTGGGAAAGTCTTACCATTCCATTTAGGCGAGAAGAGGCAAGATAGTAAAATATACTTTGAAATACCACTGGGCATTTATTAGTTTTAAATTAGCAACTTACTCCATCTAGAATGAAATCCCAAGAAAGAATTTTCCTTTTCCTGGTTTTATTTGACTTGGCACTTTGCTTAAATAATTATCAGTTAACTTACTAAATTTAAGTAATTCATAACCACAAACACACAGTAAAAATTTACTTAGAAAATCAACAGTTTGTCTAAAATACCAAGTTATGAGTATAAAAAGTTATAAACACAGCACTTGTTTTTTAAATAAAAGCAGTGATTATGTTCACTGCTTATATTTCCCGTGACCATCCAAGTCAAAAACAACTTTTGTATTTTATGAAACTCTACCAAAATAAACATAAGAATAAAAAAGGTTCTGAAGATATAACTTTCTCCCATCTACCTTGAAAGGCATATCAAAAGTGATTTATACTGTTAACTAATTTTATACAATTATTTTGTTATCATTCTAAAATAATTTAAAATTCTAATTTTGAGGTCAATTGTGTACATAAAGCTTTAAGATAAAAACTTACTTCAGGAACAGAAAAAAATGGCTTTAAGAGCTTATACAAGTGACTGTCAGAATATTTTTTAAAGTTTTATTTGCTGCATAAGTATTAATCTTGAAAATAGAAACCATACACTAACCCTTGGCCTAACAAATGATGTAGACACTTATAATTTAGGATGCAACAAATTATCTCAAGATTACTGAGAAAAGACAGCAAATCACTGTCAATTTTCTATATGTCTTGGACCCCTTAACACGTCTCTAACTATCAGATGAAGATAACTCACACAATACAAATATAGGTACATATCAAGCTGTATACCTTCGCTTACTATATTTTTAAGTCACATAACTGCACTTTTATTATGTTTTTATAATTTAAAATACGTTATCTTAAAGAAAAAATATACTTACTGCCCTCTAGAGGTATGAACCAGTAGTGTAATAAGTGTAGATGTTGCTGGGCATATACAGTTTAAAGCTAACATGGCGTATTTAAACTCTTCTTCACAAACAACATGATCTGTTTGAAATAAAATAGGTAAATTAGAATAATTTACCTTGGGAGAGTAATATTTTTAAATACGAAAAATAAAACATACTGAATAAAATTGCAAAAGTCTCAATATAAACATACTTGTTTTAGAGATGTTTTTATAAGTGCAATTTTATCCCCAGGAAATATGTTTCATAAGAGAGAGTACTAGAGTATCGGTTAAGTGATTTGGGTGGAAATGGGGGTCTACCCTTAATTCTGTCTTTAACAAAATTGGCAAATTTTGGTAAAATTCTCATACTTCTCATACTTCTCATATTTACAAGGAGGTGAGTTGCAGGTAGTTTTCAGGTGCAGTCTGGAAAATATATCAAATACTTCATAAAGTCTCCTTTAGTTTTGATCATCCTATCATGTGAAACACAACACTACTGATTTAAACAGTATTGATTTATCAAACTCCTAAACACCCAGCAAAGATTTTAGAAAACAATTATTGAAAGATGTGGTAGAGAATATTTGCCTACCGTGGAAGTAATAGATTTTATACTATGAAAAAACCTATAATATTAATCAACAAAAATTAATGCTAAAATAAATTGAAATAGAAATAATTGTAGTTTAAGTCCTAATGGTCAAAAACTCAAAGGATGATAGGGTCCAGCCAAGAAAGATAATAAATGGCAACTGAGATTCAGTGACATAAAAGCAAGAGAGTGCTAGAGTTGGTGGCACATGGGCGCGTGCAGGCTCTATTCAAAGGGTACTACTTGGCCCGAGTATATTATAGTCATGCACGAATGAGCGCCAGATATAGATTTTCCGCAGCAGCCATTCTTACAGAAGTGATTAAAGTATTTTGTATTTTTTAAAAAAGCGAAAACAAAAAAACCCAAAAACTCCCTTCCCAAGTGAACAATTACAGCTGGTACTGGATAAAAAGACAATGTTTACAGTTCTAAGAGAATACATAGTCTTGGGCAAAAATAGTTCAAGCAAAATCAATGAATCAGTGGTTGAATTTGTGTTTGTCAGTGAGCCAGATCCATAAAATGAGCACATACAATTTATGAAGAAACAATTCATGGAAAAATGGCTCAGGAAATGCTTGAAACAGACAAGTATTGACCTTAATCCTGTTTTTATAATGTGATTTAACATATGAAAGAGCCCATTAATTTTTTTAAAAAATTTATTTCCTTATTTTTGAGATTTTTCTCTCACAATTTATGGAAGAAATTACATACTTTGTTTACATCTCAAGATTTACATTTAAAAATATCGAGAATCTCCTAATAATCTCTCTCTCTGTCTCTCTCTCCGTATCTCTTGGTATCTCTTGCTCTCTCTCAATGTTTGTCAATAAATTATGATGATCTTTAAGAAACAATTTTAAAAATACATAACCCTGGTATTGAATGTTTTGCAAAAAATGGCAAGCAGATTCTAAGTTCAATTCTGAATGTGGAGAGGTGCACAAAACATCTGCAAGACAGTGTCTTTAAACCACCATTTCAATATATTGCAAAATAACTGTTGAATATGCATGACCAATCTGTGAAAATAAAGTAACAAAACTGCTAAATGCAGAACGTTATTATTTAGAATCATATGGTAGCAATACATAGGGGATCCAGAAATTTCAAGCCCAAAATGAGAGCATATGACTTGACAAAAATATGTACATTTATTATGACATAAGACAGAAGTTTTAAAAATACAAGTTATAGTTAAAAATTTTGGAAGGCATGATTACCGTATATTTAATATCACACATAATTATTAACTTTCCTTTACTGTATAATGCATAAACCATAGTTCATCCAGTAGGGGAATGTAAGAAAGTGGTGTACGTGTGACATTTAAAAAATATCCCATTATATTTTCTTTCATCAGTTAAAAGAGGTAAAACAAACAAACAAAACTCGGTTCCCTCCTTTCCCTTTTGTCCATAAATGTATGAATCTGAGTTTGCAGGGGAATGGCTGTGGGAAAATTGTGTTGCACTGGTAAGTTTTTCAAAATCTATACTAATCAGTGGAAAAAAGAAGACTGGAAAAGACTCAAATATCAGGTAGCTATTTTTTTATTTGGACATGCCTTTTTCTACAGTTAGATGGAAGTTTTCCAGTGTCCATCAGCCCGTTGAGCTAAAAGTATATATACTGTATGTACTCTATTAATGGCGGCAATTTTACAAATAAACACAAAGCATGTTTTGCATTATTTTAGTATTTACTGAATTATCTAGGGACACAAATGCTGTGTAAGTTAAGTAAAGATGTACCTTATTCTGGTTAGCATTGTATGCGAGTCCTTAATACATATTTCAGATGTTTTATTACTGTACATCACAGGTGTCAGTCAGCATTTGTAGCTGGCACATAGTTATTGGTAAAAACATCTCTTTTCCATTGTATATTTTTAGGTATTCATATGTGAGCATTTACATATTGAAATGAATTTTTTAGTATTAATTATTTAAAATTCATGAGTATAAACAATTATACTTACTCTGAGTTTTATTCCAAGGTAGTAAAGAAAGAGTTGCAAAATTTTTATTGTAAAAAGGGGGTATTGGATCAGAGAGAATGAAAACCAGTCTTAGATAAATGAGTTAATATATAATTATAAAATTCCTTGTTAGATAAAAAAGTAATTTAGCATTCTTTTCATTATAAAAAAATCTATTTAATCCATGTGAATGACAGAAACAGGGAAAGGGATAAGACAGAATATTCAACTGGATAATAATCTTCACTTTCATATATTACAGAGAGCTGAAATTTAATCTGCAAAATAGAATTGATTTTACCTCTAGGCCTCTCCTCTCAGGTCTAAATCCATCCTTTCTCTTGGGACAGTTTTAATACTAACCACTAACTCTTAGCCTGAATTTAAAAAATGAAATTTTCTTTCATGCTGCTTAGTCCCTCATTTCCCAATTTTCAAATGACAGCCAAATTTTATTCATTATACCACTGAAGTCCTCTGTCTCTCTCTCTCTCTCATTTTTTTCCCATTTCTTCTCTTACTACTTACTACAGGTTTCTGAACCTTATCCATAAGTCATAAAAATAAAATATCAGATTTCAGAATAAAAAAAAAATTACAGATTTTAGAAAGGCAATATTCTTCATCTCCCAGACACTGTGTAATATATCCAGTGAGCAACCTGTTCCCTAAAACACTATTATTTTAGAGGTTAGATGTGTGAATATTTATACTAAATATTAAAAAAATAAAGGGTTAAATAGCTTCATGACAGTTTAGTGCACAAACTGCCACCAAATAATTTCAAGTAAATTAATATTTTACCACCAACAAGAAAATAAAAATATTTCCATTTTTTGGAGTTTTCTGGATTTTAGAATTGCAGCTGAGAGACCATGTACTGTAATTCGAACTCTGCTAGTCTGTTACCTAGGCTAATGCAGCAGCTTCCTAGCTGGTCTTCATGTCTTCTATGTCTTCAGTGTTCCATCTATTACCCTTCTAAAACTGTGCTGTCCAACAGAGTAGCTGCTAGTCACATGTGGCTATTTAAAAGTAAATAAATTAAAACTAAATGCAAATAAAAGTTCAGTTCCCTCATCGCACAGGCTACATTTCAAGAGCTCAATAACACTTGTGGCCACTGGCTACGGTGCTGAACAATGCAGACACAGGTATTTCCATCATCACTCATAGTTCCATTGGACAGTGCTGTTTGATCTGCCAAATGGATTAATGACCTTTCAGAAATCCTAAAACATACAGGATCTATTTCAAACTCCTTAAAATGTCATTCATAGACTTTCAGAATTTGGGCAATCTTACTAACATAACCTTTCTCATGCCCCTTCTTAGTCATATTGCTGCCAACATTGCTCATCTGTAATAATGTGAGTATAAATGCAAGTTGCTGGTAGACGTGTTGGGGAAAGCTACGAAAGTGTTATTTTTCTTCCTATGGTTCTATTTTTTTAATGAAATAGGTGGATATGATGATCAGCGAGGAGACTGGAGGTTGCAGGTTGTCTTTTGCTTGGTTTTGTTTCTTTGTTTCCTTTAGCCACATTCAAATGCACTCAAATGCATGGAAGTTAACTTCAGGAAGACAGGGAGTTAGATTTAATGAGGTGTGACTTTTGACAGACAAATCCAACTAATGGAGAGAGGGTCCAATTGAGGCTTAACTGAGGGCACGTATTATACTGGTATGTCATGAAATTCTAATAGGTTAATTAGGAAAGGGGGTAAATGACTGAAAATTTTGTAGGATGAATGAATTTGCTTAGCCCAGTGTGGACAAAACACAGTTGAAGTTCTGTATTACAGGGTGTGAGCTAAAAAGTTGAGAGTTGGTGGTCAGAGAGAGAGACACTAGAATTAGGGATTACAGAGGAGTCACATTTACTGGTAATGACATGATCTAGAATTTAATAACGTCATACCTGGAAGTGGTTGATGGGCAAGAACATTGAAAGAAAGGAAATTACAGAAACACATGTCTACATCACTGAGAGAATCATTCTCATGGATATCAGTATCAAGGGTTATGGCCAGCCAGTGTTGGAAAGAGTGACAGTGAGCTAGGAGACGGAGCGCTTTTCCAGAGTTAGAAGATACTTACATTTCCTTTTTGAGATATTTCAAGCCATAAACTTCCAATTATTATTAAATAATTTTCTAATCAAAAATAGAAGACAGTCATAAAATGTAAGTATTATAGAAATGAATAATGTAGAAATATATCCATGTCAGAAACTGCTATTTTCCCTTACTATCCAGTTTCCTCTCTCTACGCAGAAAACACATGTCTTTAGAGAAATGTCTGGAAAAGGTGACTAGAAAGGGCAGGAGTACTAATGTGTGTTGACAGCACCTTGCTGATTTTAGTCAGGTATACACAGAGAGAGGATCTGAGGTAAGAACTGACCACTTTGTAAGCAGAGAGAAAAGAGACTAGATCTCTCTTAGACAGGGCATTGTTTGCTTGCAATCAGAAACCTAATCAAGAGTACAGGAAACTGGACACTGGCAGAACTGAAAAAGTGAACTGCACTCTAGATAGCTGGATATGTCACTCTCCTTCAAGAGCCTTTATCAGACGCTGCCCATTTTGGCCAAACCAATAAAGCTAGACCTGTGGCAAGGATCGGATTAAAGCACTGTTCTGCCTTCCACTCGAACTTTTGTTTTAGATGATGTCAAGGTAGCTACCATTACGATCAAGAGGGAGATATGGATAGGGGCAACAAAAGCCAGTAAACGAGGCAGATCGAAGAAAGTTCTTAGAAAAGAACTCTGAGCACAGTCACTGACACATGGAACGGGTTGGAAGAAATCCACTTCAATTTTAACTTCAAGGGTGGCCACAGGGAATAGTGAACAAGGGACCATCCACATGAATAGGTAAAAGAGTTACTCTCAAAGAGCAGAACTGGGGGTTAATCAAGAAATTTACTATGCTGCGTTGGAGGTCTCTCGATTCATGTGTCACAGGACATGCTATGGACCAATAACTACTGTGTATCTCGCATTCTTCCCCTTCCCCCAAACAAATGCTGTATTACAGTCACCTTGCTTGACCATTGTATATCCACATAGGATGGTGGTAGAGGGGTCAGCTAGCAAATTTATGAGTATGTGTGTTGCTAGATTATTAGGTGCCATATCTAGATCTGACTTTGCATTATCCAGATATCCTAAACATGACCTGAATGCAGCATTTAATGGAACTTTAGAGTAATTTTCATTGGGAATGAATGGGTGTTTTCAATATACAAAAATGCTGTGCATAGACCCTTGGGCAGCCAAAGGTTTGAACTGTGGTTGAAATTATTACCTCCCTCATATCCATTCTTTCATTCTTCCTTTTAGTACTAAAGGCTTTTAATTTCCCTCATCCTACCTCCACATTTTAGCTGGATACATGGCTGCTCTGGTAGAAATTATATTTCCCAGCTTCCCTTTTAAATAGGTATGCCCACATGACTAAGGCCTGTCAGATGGGATATGTGCAGAAATGGGCAACTTCTGGATTATTCTTTGTAGACAAAACCGCTGTCCTTAAACTCTTTCCTTTTTGCTGATGAGGCCATATAGGTGGCAAAACCCGGCTTTGATTATGCAAAGATAAATCCCTATGAAATATCAAATCTGTCCATTTTCTTCCTATGGCTTCTAATTTCCTTCCCTTGTTGAAGAAAGAATTTTCTATTCCAAAACGATATGCATTTCACCTTGAATATCCTTCTTGTCCTTTCAAAGTTTGTTTTGATTTAGATCTTTCTCCTTTGTTGCTTGTTGACAAAGCATATGCACATGAGATCAAGTGGTGTCACCACTGAGTGTGCAAGACCATGGGCAAGTTTCTTCATCCCTCTGAGCCTAATTTGCCTTATCTCTAAAAGGTGAATAATGACAGTATTTACTTCACATGGTTTTCTTAAGAACAGAGTGGACAGTGAATGTAAAGTGCTAATCTTATCAGAAATCTAAACTAGTCTTATATATCATTACAATCATTCATTATTAAAAATAAAAAGATTTCAATAAACTATCTTGAAACAATGCCAATAATATATTTTAAAAATGAAAGTGGCAAAACAATAGAATTCTATTGTTGGACAATTAAAACATGATCTCATTTTTATAAAAAATGCTGAATTCTGCATGAACCCTCATGTGTACACCTGTATGTGTGCCTGAAAAAGCACAGAAAATAGTCTCTAAGGGTGGCATCCAACTGTTAATAGTAATTATCTCAATAGGTGGAAAAGAGTTTTGGGGGAATATGACTTATAAAATTATAGTACTGTGTGAGATTCTGGGTTTCTTTTTTGTTATTGTTATTTCCATCATTTTCAATTTGAAAGTTTTTAAAATAAACAATTTTAAATAAAGATAAAAATTTATAGATATGAATCAAAATTATTTTCAAGTCCCTTTTACTTTATGAAAAATGAAATTGATAATTGTTTTTAACAAGTCATTATTTTTTTAAAAGTCTGCATCACAGTATTTTCTGAGTTATACTATGTTTTTAAGTACTGGAAGCTTCTTTCATGCAGTTGCTAGGTAACAAGTCTTTGGAAAGCAGTAGATGTTGGAAAGTGCACTAAACCAATATAGTCCTGGGTTTTGACTTACAGAAATCAAATATCCCTTGGAAAAGAGCTTTAAAACAGAAACACAAACCAGGGTAAAATTTTAAAATTGAATGCTTATTCATTTTTGTTTTATGGGGAAAAGTTTACATAAACCAATTGAAAAAATTGCATTATAAAATCTCACATATTTTTTGCTTATCAGAGTTTGTTTATAAGCATGAGTGGATTGATTGCTAACAAAATAAGTTTTTCTTGTATGAGAAGAGATAATAGCTAGCAATCGAGTGCAATTTATTTTGATCCTGTTGCTTTCATCAATAGAATAACCAATCTGTAAAAAAGAAAAAAAAAAAACCATGCAAGAAAAAATAATCAATCTGTGTGTGTGCGTGTGTGCATGTGCACACGTTAGAGATTTCGCCAATTCAAGGATTGTGAGGCGTTCAACCACTAAATGGCTAAGAATAGATTTAAATAATCCTTTAAAAGCCATTTCATTTCACAAGATCTAAACATAAGAATGCTTATTAAATATGCAGATTCCAATCCAATTTGAGATTGGCAATATTCAGTAAAACAGATTCATTTCGCTTCTATAATACTGTATGCAAAAATCATGATTGTGTTTTTCTACTTGCTGAACACTTATTTTAATGAAGTAATGTTTCTTGTGTGCATCATCCTAATTAAATGTTCAAAAGGGGAGTCAAATTTTCTGCATCCTAGAGCAAAACAGTTTAAATTTTATTACCCTCCCTTTCTTTTATACTTAGAAAACTACAGCAGTCTTAATTTTTGAAAAATTATTGACCTCAGAATTCCAATTTTTTTAGGTTCTAACCAAAAGTATTCTTTCTTTACTAGCTTATACTAGTATAAAATATAGTTATTGAAGCTTTTTATTAGTTATATAATAATAATAATACCAAAGGATATTTCAGCTTTTAAGCTAAATGATACGTATGAGTATGTGTGTGCATATATATATATTATTAAACCTCACAAACACAGCACATATTGTGTTAAACAGTGTTCAAATAAGGAATCAATCAGTAGCATTTCTTTTCTCCAATAGTGAACATGCAGAACGAGAAATCAAGAAAGCCTGCCCATTTACAATAGCTACCAAAAAAATAAAATAGTTAGGAATTGAGTTAACCAAAGAGGTGAAAAATCTCTATAATGAGAACTACAAGCCACTGCTCAGAGAAATTAGAGAGGATACAAGAAGATGGAAAGATATCCCATGCTCTTGGATTGGAAGAATCAATATAGTGAAAATGTCCATACTACCCAAAGTGATATACAAATTCAATGCAATCCCCATCAAAATTCCAAAGACATTTTTCTCAGAAATGGAAAAAACTATCCAGTCATTTATATGGAACAATAAAAGACCACGCATAGCCAAAGCAATGCTGAGCAAAAAAAATAAAGCTGGAGGCATAACACTACCGGACTTTAAGCTATACTACAAAGCTATAATAACCAAAACAGTATGGTACTGGCATAAAAACAGACACACTGACCAATGGAATAGAATAGAGAATCCAGAAATCAACCCACACACGTACTGCCATCTGATCTTTGACAAAGGCACCAAGCCTATTCACTGGGGAAGGGACTGCCTCTTCAGCAAATGGTGCTGGGAGAACTGGATATCCATATGCAGGAGAATGAAACTAGATCCATACCTCTCACCGTATACTAAAATCAACTCAAAATGGATTAAGGATTTAAATATACACCCTGAAACAATAAAACTTCTTAAAGAAAACATAGGAGAAACACTTCAGGAAATAGGACTGGACACAGACTTCATGAACATGACCCCAAAAGCACGGGCAATCAAAGGAAAAATAAACAAATGGGATTATATCAAACTAAAAAGCTTCTGCACAGCAAAAGAAACAATTAACAGAGTTAAAAGACAACCAACAGAGTGGGAGAAAATATTTGCAAAATATACATCTGAGAAAGGATTAATATCCAGAATATACAAGGAACTCAAACAACTTTACAAGAAGAAAACAAGCAACCCAATTAAAAGATGGGCAAAAGAGCTAAGTAGGCATTTCTCTAAGGAAGATATACAAATGGCCAACAGACATATGAAAAAATGCTCAACATCACTCAGCATCCGGGAAATGCAAATCAAAACCACATTGAGATACCACCTAACCCCAGTTAGGATGGCTAAAATCCAAAAGACTATGAACGATAAATGCTGGCGAGGTTGTGGAGGAAAAGGAACTCTCATACATTGTTGGTGGGACGGCAAAATGGTGCAGCCTCTATGGAAAATGGGATGGAGGTTCCTCAAACAATTGCAGATAGATCTACCATACGACCCAGCTATCCCACTGTTGGGAATATACCCAGAGGAATGGAAATCATCAAGTCAAAGGTATACCTGTTCCCCAATGTTCATCGCAGCACTCTTTACAATAGCCAAGAGCTGGAACCAGCCCAAATGTCCATCATCAGATGAGTGGATACGGAAAATGTGGTACATCTACACAATGGAATACTACTCAGCTATAAAAACGAATGAAATACTGCCATTTGCAACAACATGGATGGACCTCGAGAGAATTATATTAAGTGAAACAAGTCAGGCACAGAAAGAGAAATACCACATGTTCTCACTTATTGGTGGGAGCTAAAAATTAATATATAAATTCACACACACACACACACACACACACGCACACACAAAACTGGGGGGGGGGAGAAGATATAACAACCACAATTACTTGAAGTTGATACGACAAGCAAACAGAAAGGACATTGTTGGGGGGAAGGGGGGAAGGAGAAGGGAGGGAGGTTTTGGTGATGGGGAGCAATAATCAGCCACAATGTATATCGAGAAGATAAAATTTAAAAATTAAAAAAAATAAAAATAAAATAAAAAAAAAACAAATAAGAAATCAAATGTTCTAAGGGGTAAAGTAGCTTGCCTAAATTCATTATATATTTAAATTTAAACTGCCTACAAAGAACTCTGCAAAAGCTATCAATTCTAAAATTGATTAACCAAGCATTTAAAATAGGTAACATAGTCTAACAGTTTTTTCCTCTCCTGAAACCACTTTAAAGATTACTACTTGTTACCAGATGGACAAATGGCTGGAGCAGCCATTAAATTGAACTAATGACTGAGAAAATACAACCACCAAGTTCCCCAAACACTCATCATGTAATAGTGAAGTTTGGGGGAAATGTAGGCAATTTTCCTCTTGAAATCAATTTCATTCCTTTTCAATCACAAAAAAACAAAATTGTAGCTGGCCTTAAAATGACTTCAATGGCTGATGCAAAGATTTTTTTTTTTTTGGAAAGATCTTCAGGGGGGTTATTAGTAGCAAATAAAGACTATAATAAATGTTAAAAAGGAACTAAATGCAGATTCTCCAAGAAGATATAAAAGGACACATCGCCTGCCCTGGAGGAATCAAAACAAGCATTAAGTAAATGATGTTTAGAATAAGATTTTAAGGATAATTACAAATAAGTTATTTGAAAGGTGAAGAAAGTCTGCAGAGGTAATTTTCTTAAAACTAAAATGAAAAGGTAAGAGTATATTTAAATGTTTATAGAAATAAATTTAACAAAGGAAGAGATTTGGAGATTGAGAAAAAAAGCATTATGAGGTTGCTGACGGAGTATGAGGTAACGGGATCCAGCAAAGAGATGAAAAGAAAAATCCTTCAGTTATAATAGGAAAAAAGCAGGAAGCACTAGGTGAAAATAAAGTGACATTTGGAAAACATGGTTGTGAAATATGAGGAAATTTTTATGTATTGGCTTTCCATATCTCTGAGACTTAGGAAATGAGATAAAATTTGAAATAATAACTGCGAGAGTAAGAAAGTGAGTTGATATAAAAAAATTCCACAATGTTAAGGAGTTCACTGAGCTGCCTGAACATGAGTTTATGGTAACACAAATCTGATCTACTGTGTGATTGTTTTTCCAGAGGTGCTCAGTCAAGGAGCAAGAAAAGAGAATCCAGCTATACAGAATTTTGTTTGTTTGTATATTTGTTTATTGAATTTACTGAATGAAATGACAGAAGATAGAGTTCAGATTGTTTAAAAAGGACAGAACAGAGGAAAGGAAACTGAGGCACAGGGGAAATCTAGACTGATGATGCATTAGAATAATGATTCTCCAGGTATTTTTGATGAAGAACCAGTTTTCTTTTCAATTTCCAACTCATTGTAGACACATACGCAGTTCTATTGTTTATGACTGTTATATAGCTCATACATATGTGATCCACCTATAACTTTGACATGACCCAAACTAGTCTATATGCTTCCCAAAGAGACAATCTTCCCAAAGAGATTATGCACTTGGATGTCATGGCAATGTCAAATTGCTATTAAATTTCCTAAATGCCTGTTCTCGATTGCTGTATTTATTATGCTGCAGCCTGACAAAAGTACATGGAATGTAACTGGTCTTCTTTAGGTCACTCTTTGAATAGCACTGCTTTAGAAGTCTGGATGAGGGAAAAGGACAGTGTTTAGAAAATACTGGGTGGTTGAGTAGACAAAATAGAATGACAGAATATTGAATTTGCATACTGTGAGGTCTGAATAGTGTAAATAAGACTGGCATCATTTGGTACGATAAAAAGGTCCAGGTACATCTTCTATTACATATCTTTTTTACCCTAACTCTCAGGCCGTTCTTGTCAATCAAATCAGAAAATTAATCTTCTAAACAAAGCATTCTATGAAGATTAAAATATAATATAACCCTGGCACTTGCAGAAATGCAATAAAAAGTATGAAAATGTAGCAAATGTTGTCCTGTAGTTGATTTAAAGAATCACTGGATTTGGAGTCATAGGCATGACTTTGAATCCCCCGTCTTTAAGCATGTATATCTTTGGGCAACTGCACCTGGAAACATATTAGATAAAAAGGCACAGTTATTTTTATCTACCGTATACGGCAATAACTGTTGTATAGATAACAATATTGTATTATATATTTGAAATTTCCTACGAAAGTAGATCTTAAATGTTCTCACTGTATATACAAAGAAGGAAACTATGTGAGTGATGGATTTGTTAACTAACCTGATTGTGTTAATCATTTCATAATATATATGTATATCAAATCATCAATTTTTACACTTTAAATTTATATAATTTTGTTTGTTAATTATACCACAATAAAGCTGTTAACTTCAGATTGAAATTACTCAGGAAGGTACACAGTAAGCAATAAAGTCTCATAACACGTAAAGCTTTTCCTTCTATAGAAATACACAATACGTGGAAATATGCACTTATATGACTCACACCTTTTCCTTACCACTGAGGAAAGATGCTGCAATATATATGATCCTCCCAGGTAAACGACAATCCATAGCCAAATTTATGATTGTCATGTATAATCTGTTACAGCTGTTTTTGGCAGCATAAGTACTCTGGACAAAATTGCAAAGGAAGCATCCTTTGTATTAGGCATTTAAGACTCACTTTTTGGTCACTGGTTGTCTTTTGGAAGTTACCCATAACAATCAAATCTTTCCCTCTCCTTCCAAAATATTTATTCATACCAAATTACAGATAGACAGACTGATTGACTGACAGATTGATGCTACTATGAACCTAGTGATCTGAATAAAGTGCAAAAATGATAGAAATTTCAATTTCACCAGGAGGAACATGAACTTTAGAAGGAACTTCTTAATACAAAATGAGGTTAATTTTTTTTTTTTTTTCTTTTTCATGACCAGTAAGGGGATCGCAACCCTTGGCTTGGTGTTGCCCGCATTGCGTTCAGCCAGTGAGCATACCGGCCATCCCTATATATGATCCGAACCCGTGGTGGGAGCGCTGCTGTGTTCCCAGCACCTCACTCTCCTGAGTGAGCCACAGGGTCGGCCCAAAGTGAGGTTAATTTAACAGCACAATTGAGCCAAAGGTTTTGTCTTTCTGGGTCTTTTTTATGGATTGCCCTTCCTCAACACTATGGACTTCAACCACCACCAAACAGCCCCCACAACTCTTCAACATGATATTCACATTAACAGATTCCAAGAAATAAAATCAGTTGGACATTTTATTCATTTACTATCCACACAATATTTTTGACCTTAGAGGATAATTCCAGGAGTTGCTAAAAATTCTGTCTTAAAGAAAGTAACTTTTGGAAAAAAATTTTGAAAAACTAATTGAACTATTAAATGGTAAGCCTATGGATAATCTAGAGGCAAAAACCATGAAGAACAAATTGATAGATTTGAAAAATTGATAAAATTTCCATTAGTTAAAAACACCATAAACATAACACAAAAGCAACTTGCAAACTAAAAAAAAATGCATTACAGTCAGCCCTTCATATCCATGGGTTCCACAACCATGGATTCAATCAAATGAGAATAAAAAATATTTGGAAAAAAAATAAATAAAAAATAACTAATAGATTTTGGACGTGACCTGAACCATTGTGCACACAATAAGCACCAGCACGAAATAGCCGCCAGCCTTGTCTTCTACTCCAGCACGAAGCCCCTCCCCGCTTCCCTTTACGAGATGCCTCCTAACTTAGAAACAACTTTCCGGCTTCCGCATCGGCACAGTTCTCCACTCAGTTAAATCAACCTAATGGTCCCTCCCCCCACCCATACATTTCACGCCCAACAGCTAATATAAACTCTCGCAAACCCATTTTTGCTGCTGTCCCCCATTTTCAGGGCAGCCCCAGGCTGTCCTCCACTTTGAGCACAGCCCAGCAGATTTCTTTCTTTAATAAAGCTTGAACAGTACCCAGCATCTTGGTTCACTTTCTTTCATTATGGTGCCAAAACCCAGGAAGGGTCTTGGCCAGACCGTTGGATGATCCCCCTCTCTCTCTTGGGTTGATTGGCTGCCCTTCCTGGACCTGCTGAAACTGGGTGACTCTGGGACTCTCTACTTTTGCCATTTCAGACCAGCGCATCCAACACTGGCCTCAGTTCAGGGTGAGTCAGTAGGTCTGTCCTGCCTCCTTCTACGGGTTCCCCCGACTACTCTCTACAACTCTGGTCTCTACAAAGCCCAGGTACCTGGCCAAGGAAACTCTTCTCTTGCCCCCAGCTATTGGAGGATACTCCTCTAGCTGGTCGGTGGCTTTTCTCTTGAAAAGAAGGACGCCCTTTGCTGGCATTCTTCTTCTACCAGGACTGACTGCCTTTCTCACCCTCTACATGGGATCCTCACAATCCAAACCTCCATGCTCTATGCCCTTGGGCTGTCTCCCGGCCAATTTCTTGGCCCCCAGGGAGACGTTAAACCTAAATGTCTCATTTTCTACTGTACTCCGCACTCCACACCTCTGTGCCATCTCCTGGCCAATTTCTCAGCCTCCAAGGAAACATTAAAACTCAAACGCCTCGTTATAATGGATCCCAGTGGCCACAAGATGGCCCTCTCAATTTAGATACTCACTGATGCAGCAAGACAGAGATTCCTTTATGTTCGAGCCTTCTCCTATCTCTGAATGCATTCTTCTCTCTGTCAAAACTGTCCTATGTCTCAAATTCTCCTAGCTCATGCTCGACCTCTCCTTCAAGACTTGAATCAATCTTCTGATCTGTCAGTCTTCACCTTTTCCCACTCTTCACTCTACCCGGTCTTGAGACTCTCATCCTCAGCCCAACTCCTCCCCTTCTCCCCCTTTGTCAGGTAACAACCCTGCCTCAGCTCCAGCTTTTTATAACCATTCTGTGAAGTGGCTGGGATGGAAGGAATTGTCCAAGTCCATGTAAAGGGAGCAGGTCTGGATGGTGGCTCAGGTACATGCTCAAAATAATAGGCGACCTGTGGGAGCCATTGCTGTTCCTTGCACAGATCCCAGTTGGAACTACCAGGCTGGCCATGGGGATCGAGATCTCCAGGATAATATGATTCCACACCTACCTCATGGCCTCCAAAAGGCTACTCACAAGTCAGTCAATTATAACAAGCTTAGAGAAATCACACAGAGATCCACTGAAAATCCCAGGGAGTTCCTAACCTGCCTCTCTGAGGCTTTACATAAATACACACGTATAGACCCAAACTCCCCTGCAGGCATGGCCCTCTTACACTCTCATTTCATTACCCAATCAGCCCCTGACATTCAAAAAAGCTATAAAAGAGATCAGGCCAAATACCCGTTCCTGGCTAACACCATACTTGGCTCACATACTCCAAAGCTGTCTGCCTTAAGAGGCAAGCCACCGGAGAACTGCTTAAAATGCAGTCAACCAGGCCACTCGGCACAGGGCTGTTGTAACCCCAGGCCCCCTAACTGGGCCCTGTCCTCACTGCAAATAGCCAGTCTCCCCAGACAGGGAGTGGCCCAGTCCCCAACCTACAGCCTTTGGCTTCAAGGCCATCCCTACCTGAGCTTCTCGGCTTTGCCCAGGAGAAGGACTGAAAATGCCCAGGGCCCGAGGCCCCCAAGGAAATCACCATGCATGAGCCCAGGGTAACTCTGCTCATAGCAGGTAAGCTGATCTCTTTTGTCATCAATATAGGGGCCATTTACTCTACCTTTCCTGAATATGCAGGACCAACAACCCCATCGTCCAACACAATAGTAGGGGTCATGAGATCAGAATACCACCCACAGATCACTCAAGCCCTTTCCTATACCCTACAACACACTCAATTCATACAAAAATTCTTAATAACGCCTCAATGCCCACTCCCCTTACTGGGATGGGACATTCTTTTCAAATTCAAAGCTACTCACCCTAAACACTTTAACTCCAGCTACAATACTCCTGTTAGAGGCTGCCCCAGACCTGGGCCCTGGGGCTTCCACCTACCCTCCCCCTTGGACAAGGTTAATCCTGTAGTAGGAGACACTTCTCCCTCCATTGCTATGCACCATTCCCCTATCCTTGTTAAATTGCAGAACTCCTCCTTGTTCCCTGATGTCCCACAGTACCCCATTGCTAACAAACACCTAATAGCCTTAAAACCCATCACACACAAACTCCTTTCTTCTCATCTCTCAAGGCCTACCCACTCGTCTTGTTATAAAGCCTAACTGCTCATATCATTTATTACAGGATCAATCCTGACATGCATCACTCCCAACAACTCATGTGGATGGTACCACCTCAGGGGTTTTGTGATAGCCCCCACTTTTCCAGCCAGGCCTTAGCTCAAGACTTATCTGAACTTCCCCCAACCTGTAGACTTTTATACAATATGTGGATGACCTCCTCCTTTGTAGCACCTGCTATGAGGATTCACAGGCCCACACTGTTGCCCTCCTAATTTCCTGGCCTCCAGGGGATATCAAGTGTCCCCCAGCAAGGCCCGAATTTCTTCTCCTTCAGTCACCTACTTGGGAATCCACCTCACCCCCAACACCAGAGAAATATTGGTGGATTGCAAAAGTCTAGTTACTGAACTCCCTACTCCTACCACAGAGTGAAATCCTGTCCTTCCTGGGGCTTGCAGGGCATCTTCGTCTATGGATTCCTAACTTTGGCAGCTAGCAAAGACACTTTATGGGGCAGCCAAAGGGAATCCTGCCATTCCTTTAGACCCCATGAAGCCCATTCATTCTCCCTTCCAGCGATTAAAAGCTGCTCTCCTCACAGCCCCAGCTCTCTCTCTCCCAAACTTATCTCATCCTTTTATCTAATGTGTCGTCAAAACCCAAGGACTGGCAGTCGGGGTTTTGGGACAAGAGGCAGGAGATATTGTCTCCCCAGTTGCATACCTCTCTAAACAACTAGACACTGCAGCTCGAGAATGGGCCCCCTGTTTACAGGCCTTGGTGGCAGCCACCCTTTTACCACAAGAAAGCTGTAAACTAATTTTTGGACAAGAAACAGTCAAGACCTTCACAGCCATAAAGAAAATTCCGTTTTCCTTCAAACCGCACTCTCCCTTAAAATCCAGCCCCTCTCATCCCCAAACATTCATGACCCTTAGAACACAACTGCATGGAGGCTTTAGACCTCTTTCTCAACCCCTTTCCACACATCTCCCCCCACATCCCATTACATGGTTCATAGATGGGAGCGCCACCTCCACATCCACCCCCCGAGGCGGGTTATGCATAGTAAATCTAACACAAGCTATTGAGGCTGCCCCCCTCCCCCTAACACCACTTCCCAACAGGCAGAACTCATTGCTCTGACCCACGCTCTCACTCTGGCAAGTAACAAACGAGTCAGTATATACACTGACTCTAAGTGTGCTCACCACATCCTACACTCCTGCACGGCCATATGGAAGGAGAGAGGATACATGACCACTCAGGGAGGGCCCATAACTCCCAAAGGAGGTTGGGGTTATACACTGCAGAGGACACCAAACTTCCAACGACCCCATAGTCCAGGGAAACAAACTGGTGGATCTAACCACAAAACAGGCTGTTCAATCAATAAATATCACAGCTCCAACAGTTGGGAGCACAGAGGAAGGACAACTGGTATACTCTCTCCGGTCGCTATGTCCTCCCTACCACACAAGCTGAGCAAATCCTTTTAGATTTCCATAATTCAGTTTGATATAGGCTATGAACCCCTATTACACCTTCTTCAGCTCTTATATTATTCTCTCCACAAAAGGGCACACTATCTTCTAACCCTAGTAGATACATTTTCAGGTTGGATTGAGGCTTTTCCCTGCACTTCAGAGGATGCTACAGCAGTAATGCATGCTCTCACCTCAGAAATTATCCCTCATTTTGGCCTCCCCACCAGTCACTCACTCGCCTACGGACTGCGCCCTGCAAGCCCACAGGCCTCAGCCCCCTCAAACTTATGTACGGCAGACCCGTCACTCTCTCACCTCTCCCTTCCAGCTCATCTCCTTTAGGCCAGTATCTCCCTACTCTTTCACTCATTGGGGATCTTCTTGGGGAACAGGCCAACCTTCTATTACCTCGTACTTCCCCACCACCCCCTCAGACTTTAAACTGAGCCCGGGACAGCAAATGTATATTAAGACCCAAATCATAAAGCCCCTCTCACTATGTTGTGAAGGGTCTTATACAGTACTTCTCACCACCCCCACCGCAGTAAAAGTACTAAGCAAGGCCCCGTGGTATCACTTATCCTTGGTAAAACTAGCACCTGAGACTTTACCCAAAAATCTGTTAATACCAAGCCAGAGGGGTCCCTCTGCTCACCCCCAACCCAACATCTCCTTACACTTCATCCATTTTAGGACCCACAAAACTAAAAATCTCCAGGACCTCCACTCTTCCCCCAGTCCCAGAAGAAGGATGATCTTTCCCCTGGTGATTATCCTCTCACTCTTACAGGCACACTTCCCTTCGCATCCTTTCCGTGTTTTTCCTCCTATCTCAATGCTCCCCCCTACCTGGAACATGGAGGCTCCAGGTCCGCAGGGACGATGCAGTCCTCAGCTAATCAGACTGGTCCCTGAGCAATTCATCTGTCTCCCACTTCATGAGAAAATTTTTGTGGTCACCCCCCTCCCTGTCAATGCAGCCCATGATGTTTCCACAAACGTCTCTTCACTTTCCTCTAATCTCACCTCAGTGGGGACTGTCAGCGTTGTGCCCACACTCTGCCTCACTAACACCAAACGCTACCACTCACCTACCCCCTCCTCATCCATGCCCTGAAACCAGAATATTATTCCTTCGTAAAACTACGTTACCTGTTGCCTGCCCCCTAACTCGATTTCTTGAATATTTATTTGGCTCATCCCTGACATCACCATCCAGACAGAGGGACTGGGACTAACTTCGGCCCCCCCTCTCAGGAAGTGCACCCCGCTCCCATAGGGCACTAATTGTACCTTTTAATTGGGGCAGGGATCCTTCCTGCAACTGGGACTGGCATAGCGGGCCCTGCTACTGCCTCCCAATTCTATCAAAAACTCTCAGAATAACTAAGCATAGACAGCATCTCCTCCCTCCAGTGACAGGTCACCTCACTCGTGACAGTCGCTTTACAGAACCGTCGGGCCCTTTACTTCCTTACAGCTGAGAAGGAAGTCACCCGCCACTTCTCGGGGGAGGAATGCTGTTATTACATGAATGAGTCCGGGGTGATCCAAAACAACTTAAAGCATTTCACTGAACCCTTGGATGCCCTGGCTTACGCAACTACTAGGACCCCTAACTGTGCTGGGACTCATCCTGCTTTTTGGTCCCTGTCTCTTTTGGTGTTTCTCTAATTTCTTGCAGAAACATACACAGGCTTTCACCAACCAAAAGCTCACTGAATTGTTCCTGTGAGGGGGATATCAGACCATCACGATCAGCGACCCTTCCCCAGAGGAATACAGCCTCCCCACACAAAACCAATACCCCGCCACCTAATTGTTTTACCTGCCACCATAAATCTTTTATTTTTTTCATATCTTTGCCCATCTCCGGCAGGAAGTAGCTTCAGAAGAATGAGACCTTGGCCCCTTTTCCCTTCTTCTTATACTTAAAAGGCAGGAATGATGGATTTTGGAGGTGACCAGCACCATTGTGCACCCAATAAGCACCAGCACGAAATAGCCGCCAGTCTCATCTTCCACTCCAGCTCCAAGCCCCTCCCTGCTTTCCTTATGAGATGCCTCCTGACTTAGAAACAACTTTCCGGCTTCTGCATCGGTGCAGTTCTCCACCCAGTTACATCAACCTAATGGTCCCTCCACACCCCTGTACATTTTGCACCCAACAGCTTATATAAACTCTCACAAACCCAGTGTTGCTGCTGTCCTCCATTTTCAGGGCAGCCCTGGGCTGTCCTACATTTTGAGCACAGCCCAGCAGATTTCTTTCTTTAATAAAGCTTGAATGGTATCCGGCATCTCAGCTCACTTTCTTTCAATAACCACAACAATAAAATAATTAAAATATCAGTTTTAAAAAACACAGTATAACAACTATATTTACCTAGTATTTACATTGTGTTAGGTATTATAAGTAATCTAGATGTGATTTAAACTCTATGGGAGGATGTGTATATGTTATATGCAAATATAATAAATAGATAAAATAATGTATTAATATTAATATTTTAAAATATATTTAAAATAATATATATTTAAAATAAATAAAATAAAATATGTAAATATAATAAATACATTTTATGTAAGGAACGGAAGCATCTGCAGATTTTGGTATCTATGGGGGTCCTGAAACCAATAGGTCACGGATACCAAGGGATTTGCAAAATGTTAGTAATTTTAGAATATGAAAAATCACTGTAATTTACTAAGAGAAAAATAATCACCTCTGTCACAAATAAGGGCACAGATATGTATTTTATAACAAATGGATACACAGATTAAATTAGCAATAGAGACATGAAAATATACAACTCTGTTTAGTAATCAAAGATGGAAAATCATAATGAACCATTAGAGGTAATATCACAGATCACTTAAGAGCACACATTCTGGAGACAGTGAATGTGGACTGAAGTCCTGACTCTACTATGGCACCACCAACATTTTACTAAGTATCTTTGTATATCAGTTTCCTCATCTATAAAATAGGAACAAAAATAGAATCTGCTTGTGGTAGCCAGCTGTCAGGACAGCCACTAATGTTTCTAACATCCTGGTATTCATGCCTTGTGTAGTTCCCTCCTACACTGAATAGGGCCGATGTATGTAACTAATAGGATATTGCAGAAACAACAAAGTGTGACATTCAAGGGTATGTCATAAAAGACATTGTGGCTTCTGCCATGCTCTCCCTTGGATCAATTGCTCTGGAAAAAGCCAGCAGCCACATCATGAACACACTCAAGCAGCCCTAAAGAGAGGTCCACTTGGTAAGAAACCAAGACATCCTACCAACAGCCAGTACTAACTTGCCAACCATGTGAGAAAAACACCTTGGAAGCAGATATTCCCGTCCAAGTCAAGCCTTCAGATAACTGTAGCCCCACCTGACATCTTCCCTGCAACATCATAAATATCCTGAATATAAGATAATAAATGTTTATTGTTGCTCATATCACAAAGTTTTGGGGTAGTTACAAAGCAATAGATAACTAATATGCTACCTCATAAGGTTGCAATGAGAATTGAGTTAACCTATGAAAAGTGCTTTACAACAGCAATCTTTGCACATAGTAAGTACTATGAATGTTGACTACCACTATTACTATTATTATAGTATTATTATTATAGTTATATTAGTTCTCATCCAACCAAGGGGCAAAACTTACAAGAAATGTTACCCACTTGTGCAAAGATAAGTTATACATTTCTGGGGAGCAAACTGTTACTGTGTATTTAAAATCATAAAAGTACACATACCATTTAAACTAGAAATTTCAATAATTACATTTGCCTTGATGATTTTTAAAAAGTACCTATCACTTTTTAAATTTCGTTATTTCTGATTCCTTATTAGAAGCTGAGTTAATGCTCTCAACAAGAAAGTAGCTATTGGCAGATTCATCTATTTTAGTACATATCATTTATTACATAGAATAGTCTGATGGCTTAGATGAGAATTTGGCACCAAAGAAAGTGATAATATTAAAATATTAAATAGGATTTGATCATGAGTTATAAAATGCATCAATATGCCAATTGTACATACTCATAAATTTATATACATTATCTTTTACCAACAGTATTAATGTTTCAGTTCACATAAACAATTGCTACAGTCTACAAAGAAATAACCACTAGTTGTAATTAAGTGAATAATATGTTCCCTACTTAGAAATTACCATTCAAATTTTATCATGGAATTAATTATGCTTAATAATTTGGACCTTGTGGAAAAAAATGTGAAAATATAAAAATTTACAAATAAATTAAAAACAACTATCATCAACAAATCCACTGTCTATGTAGTATTACATATTCCTTTGTAAAAATGACATATAATTTCATGTACCTGAATATTATTAATAAAATTGTTATCCTACTTCAAGAAATTTCATGTCTTCCTTATTTCACTTACATTATCCTTTATTTTAATATAATTTCTAATACTGATTATAGTTTGATAAAACTAAATCCCATATACACACCGCATTTCATGTATCTATTGTCATATGGCTAGATATTTTCCTTTTTCCTACACCTATTCTTACAACAAACAAAATCATACTGGATGTCTTTTTATTTAAATTTTATGTGCAGCTCATGGGATTTCCTCATGAAACCTGCATGTAATTTTGTAGACAGACTTTAGCTGATGTCTTTCTCCTCTTTGGATTTCTGCATATGCACCTTTTTACTACATTCTATAAGAAATACACGCACGCCTATGCTCCCTGTCAGCACTTGTCAACATCACCTCCAGCGTAGCATTATAAGAATACACATCTTAATGTTACATGCTGCTAGGAAACTATTCAGTGCCTTCCCTTATCCATGTGTCCAGAGTTCTTAAAGTGGATTAGAGACTTCTCCATAATCTTATCTCTGCCTTGTTTCCCAACCCCAGTTCCTACTATCCTCTATTTTGCTGCAGCAACATTACACTTTTTCTGCTTTTGAGAGCTCTCCACATTTTCACCCATATCTGCATTCACCTACATGAGATCAACCCATTTCTGTGTCTGTTTATACCTTACATCTATCATAGCTCTACGGTCTCACTGTTTTAAGCTTTCCTCGGCACCTGCATTGTTTTCTTTAACAGTCATCGTACAGTGACTTGTTCAACATGATCTCCCCCACTAGAATAAATGAAAGCTGCATGTGAGGGTATGTGAGCTTTAGTCACACAATAATGAGAATCCTTTTGATCTTTACCATTCTGTGAGTGTAATGGTATTGCATTGCAATTTTCATTTTGCTGGTATTAGTAACCCTGGGTACCTTTTCATGTGTATAGTGGTCATTTGTATGTCCTTTTAGGTGTGCAAAGTGTCCATTCAATTCTTCTACTTATTTTTATTGGTATCTCTGGATTCTTAATAATGAATTCTAGGAGTTATATATATATGGATACAAATTTTACTCAGATACATTCACTGTGAATATTTTTATCCTAGTCTGGGGGCTTGCCTTTTTCTTTCAATAGTGTCTTTGTGAAGAGTGGAAGGTTTAATTTTGATTAAGGCCAAATTAACCTTCTTTTTCTTTCTTTTTTTTCTTTTGTGGTTTGTCTTTTTTGTGTGTCCCAGCTAAAAAATATTTACCACCCAAGTTTGTCAGAATATTCCCATATGTTTTCCATTTGGTATTTTGTAATCTTACCTTTTACGTTTAAGTTTATGATCTATTTAAAGTTAGTGTTTAAAATATGGTGTGAGATAAAGCTCAAGGTATATTTTTTCTTTCTAAAAGGATATTCATTTGATTCAGAAATATTTGTTGAAGACTATCACCTCCCCAAGGTAATTGACTTAGCATTGAAAATCCATCGAAAAGTGTAGGTGTGTCTACTTCTGGACTATATTATGTTCCATTAATCTGTCTATCCATGCTTTCTTGAATGCAATAGCATCAGAGTAAAACCTCCAGAAATGTATTATAGACCTTATGACACTGATCTTTTTCATAGTTGTTAGGGCATTTATAATTTCTTTATATTTTAATATCAATTTTAGAATAAGACTTAATTTTTCAGAGAGACTGATAATATTTTAATTGAAATATTTATTGAACCTATATATAATTAGGGTAGAATTAACTTATTAATATTGAGACTTCAAATTTGTAAAAAGGTATATTTCTCAGTTATTTAATTCTTCTTAAAATTTCTCTCAGCAATGTTTATAGTTGCATTGTATAAGAATTCTTGTACATATTTTATTAAATTTTCCCCTAAGTATTTCATATTTTTGATGTAATTGTAAAAGTTATATTTAACTTAAATTTCTAATTTATTATTACAAGAACAACAAAATTGAAAACAAAATTGACCTATGCATAAGAAAGATATTTTTGATCTTCCTAACTCATTAGTTCTACCAGCTTTACTATAGATGTATTACCATTGCTATAGAAGTGTTTATTTAGTCTATGAATAAAGACAGTTTTACTATTTCCTTTCCAATACGTGTGCTTTACTTATGTCCTTTTCTTGCCATATTGCACCTTCAGTACAATGGTGAATTGAAGTAGTAATAGCAGACATCTTCGACTTGTTCTCAATATTAGAGTTAAGTATTCACCCTATAAACATCAAGTATAATAAAAATATCATGCTAGTTTCTTTCTATTTTTAATGTGCCTTAAGTTTTTGTCAGGAATGCATAATGACTTTTTTCAAATGCTTTTATTGTATCGATTGATAGTCATATAGTCTATTTTTCCCTTTAACGTATTAATATGGTGAATTGCTCTGATATTTAAATATTATATGACCTTGGCAGCACTAGGACAAATCCCACTTGGTCACAATGTATATATTACTGAATGTGATTTTTTATTAGTTTAAAGATTTTTAGATTTTTGTTCATATGAAGTATCAGTCTGTAATTTTTGAATTTTCTCATGATGTTTTTGGTTGGCCTTGGTCTAATAAAATAATACTGGCCTCATAAAATCAGTAAGAAATTGTTCCCTCCTCCTTTATTTTCTGAGAGTCAGTTTGTGCAGGACAGGTTTTATTTCTACTTTAATTACTGCTGGTTAGAATTTCTTGCTTAATGACATGTCTTATAATTTTGATTTGAGACTGGCCAATGTAAAAAGTACCTTATACAACGTTTACATTTTTTCTTTCTCTAAACATGTGGTGCTTCATTTTGGTAGGATTCGTTTGATACCTCGAAAGCCTGTTCTTTAAGCCTTGCAAGAGCAATGTTGGTAGACAAAATTCTACAATGACCTCCAAGATTCTTTGCTCTTGTGTTCACATCCTGTATAATACCCTTGAGTGTGGGTAGTGCATGTGAAATGACTGGATTAAACACCTGTGATTAAGTTATGACATATAACCAAGGTGACAGTTGACTTTGAGCTATTAGAAAGGAAGGTTATCCTTGGTGGGCATTAACCTACAAGGAAGGACTGGCCCTTCCTGAAAGGAGAGGTTCAGAGTTGTAGCACATGTTCTGTTGGCCTGAAGAAGCAACTGCCATATTGTAGAAGCCACGTGGCAGAGAATGGAAAGCAGCTTTTAAGGCAGGAGCCCCAGTTCTATAACTGCAAGGAACTAAAACCTGCCAACAACCAGTGAACTTGGAAGACCTGGCCTCAAAAGAAATTATAGACCCATCAGATATTTTCACTGCAGACTGGTGAGACCCTCACCAGAAAATCCATTCCTGGAATCCTGACACACAGAAACTTAGATATCATATTTGTGTTGTTTTGAGCTGAAAAGCTGCTGGTAATTTGTTATGT
This sequence comes from Cynocephalus volans, assembly GCF_027409185.1. Taxonomy (NCBI): domain Eukaryota; kingdom Metazoa; phylum Chordata; class Mammalia; order Dermoptera; family Cynocephalidae; genus Cynocephalus; species Cynocephalus volans. Next base: position 129,466,868 of record NC_084470.1, on the reverse strand, counting down.
ATAAAGAGAAAACTAATACTGATCAGAGCAGCCTTCACTCGAGGGATAGCTCAACTTTACTAGAAACCAAGTCTCTTATAAGATTCCACATGCTTGGTCTGATCACCAAGGAACCTCCACTACATCCGGCCAGAGTGTGAAAGCTTCCCCGACCTGGTTTGGGAATTGTCCTACTTAGGATTTCTTGGTTGTTTTTAGCCTGGCCTTTGGAGTTTCATTTTATGCATGTGTGACCTAATACTCAGAAAAATTACAGGGAGCCATGTTTAGACTTCTGGTGCTTTTTTTCTGTGTCACTCTCTCCTCCAGAATTTTTTCTTAGTGCAATATAATGGAACAATTACTTGCATATTTGCAAACATTTCATACATTTTAGCATATTTTTATTTTACTCAATTATAGTATTTTTTAACATTCTTAATCTTTTAAGTTTTTTATTCTTATACTCTGTACAGTGTAGCAACAGATGCTATGAGACAAGCACTGTGCTATAATTGGAGATAATGAAGCACTTGACACTCATTCTAGTGTTAAACAGTCATCTAAGCAATGATAAATCAATTAGTTAGCTTCTACCGTAGAATTCATATTAAACGTGAGGATACACAAAACTCTGGTTCGATCTCTCAGTATCTCTCAGTTAGCTTCTACCATAGAATTCATATTAAACATGAGGATACACAAAACTCTGGTTCGATCTCTCAGTATCTCTCACTTCAACAACTATAATAGCTTCCTAAAACATCACTCCTATGAGGTTCTTTTTGTCCTCTCAACTGCATTCAATATTTCCTCTAAAATTACTTTGTTATCTAGTTAAAATTCTATGTCTTTATCTAATACATTCACTAGTCTCTTATTACATCTCCAACAAAATTCCAACTCCTTAGTAAAATCTAATACACAATCTAATACACATGCACACTCAGAGACACACATTTATTTGTGTGTGTGTGCACAATACAAAATTCTTATACAGTATGACTTGAGGCAGTGATAGATTAAATATTCCATTATAATAACTGTCATTTCCAATTGCTGGCCAACCTATTACTATTAAAGATATCATTCTTTTGTGGTTATAAATTGCATTTTAAGAGACTCTTTCCAAAGCAAAAGGAATTACTTCATGGATGGGGGAATTATTTTAAATCATAAAAGCCTTAGCAGTCTATTGTATGCCCAGGAGATTGACTAAATTCCTCAAGCAATATCCTGTGAGAGTAGGGTATAATTGGAATCACAAGTTTTGAGATGCATGGAGGGTGGCAAGGGCAGGAAAGGGGGATTATAAAGTTTCAACTGAAGCTCTGTGTAGAAAAAATAGGCTCAGGTGGAGTGGTATTCTTAGACAGCAAGTAAAAGCACATTTGCTCACTCATTTTCAAAGGATGATAGATAAAGACAAAGAGAAAACCTGCTACTGGAATAGAAAGTCTATCTTGTTTTTCATCATATCACTAGTGCCTAGAACAACAAATTGCTCACAGTAGGACTCAAGAAAATGTTTTGAATAAGTAAATGACAGAGAAATGGAACATACCTATTCTTCCTCATAAAACATTTCTAATGAGGAACTAATTCACAGACTGAAAACCATAGGTCTAGGATATGGTAGAATACATCTGGCACTTTCCAAAGAAGAGGAAATATTCTACTCCGGCTTTCAGGACCATGAAATTGAGTGTACAAGAAATATACAACCATAAGAATATCAATGAGGTCATGATGATGCTTTGAGTTAATTAAATCGTAAGTTGCCCATAAGAAAATGGCTCAAAATAATTAATGTTCAGTGCCAATTTAACAAATGTCAAAGAGAATAAACAGAAAAGATGGTTTGGCTGCTTAATGGACCTATATATTAAAGTTTGAAATGCTACAAAAAGGGGGAAAAATAAGTCATTGAAAAATTTTGTTAGGAAAAGCAAAACCCAAGAACATATTTCACTTAAAAATAATCTATGCCAGTGTTAAATGCCTGTTTTGATGAAATAGACCATGGTTGTGTATGATATTAACATTAGGGGAAGCTGTGGGACATAAAAGGCACATGAGAACTCTCCGTCCTATCTTTACTACTCTTCTGTAAATCTAAAACTTTGTCAGTTTAAAAAACTGCATTAAAAATAAAATTTTGTTTTAATACTGAATTTAAAAATACAGTTTCAAAGGACATATTGGATACAATTAACAACATCTGAATAGGAACCGGATCCTTAGAATTATTGTTAACCCTCTTAGGTATAAAAATGTTAGTGCGGGTATGTAGCAAAATTTACTTATTCTTGGGAAAAGCATGTTGAAGTAAAAATGTGCATGCGTGTATGTGTGTGTGTGTACAGAGAGAAGATGAAGCAAATGTGGCAAAATGTTAACAACTGTTGAATGCAGATGGAGCGAATACAGGCTTTCAATGTATAATTATTTTAAACTGTGTAAGTTTGAGTTTTTCAAAGTAAAAAATAGCAGAGACAAAAAAAATGTAAAGACTCTCCAGACACTGCTGGTTTTGAACATGGCCTAACGTTAAGTAGTTTCTCATGATCTCTACAATAATACAAGAATCAAAGAGAAAAGATTTTCATCCCCCCCCCCCAAAAGTGAGAATTTTCAAAGGTATGGTATTCTATATTTTGAAAATATAAAAATTCAAAGCATTATCTTCTTCAGTAGGTTGTAAGAATGAAGTTCAAAATGATGTCTATGTGAGTGTTAAACGGGAAATGAAGAAACCATTCAGCATGAAAAACTAACACTTCACCATTTGGTGAAAGTCAAGGCTGCACATACATATGTTATTTAGAAACAGCTAAGATAATTTCCAATATTTATGTTGCTAGGAAATATTTTCCCACTCTCTTTTGGGGTTGGAAAAAGTGAGGCATTGGAATGTCTGGTGATTCAGTAAAAAATAGATGGTGGCTAAGATGAGACAAAACCTTCATAATTTGGGCCAAATTATTTCTCTAGGATGTGTGTGTGTGTGTGTGTGTGTGTGTGTGTGTGTGTGTGTGTGTGTGTGTGTGAGAGAGAGAGAGAGAGAGAGAGAGAAAGAGAGAGAGAGAGTCTGTGTTTGTGGTTCTATCTTAAACAATCTAGTTTTTTATAATGGTAGTCATACTTCCTACTAAAAAAGATATATGTTTACACAGTATTGTCTATGATATTGCTAAAAATGCATTTACATTTGTTTGTGCTTTTAACTTTTTATTGTAATTATTATTTTTTAATTGCTCGAAGAACTAACTCCTACTGTTGTGATATAATGATTCATTCTTCTAGGCATATTTTAATTATGAATTAGAAAGTATTTCTTTCAGTCAACACATCACTATAGAGATTTTTTTTCTTTCATTCATGAACTATAATCAAATTGCTATATATAAAATACCGCAATAAAGGCAAGGGAAATAACATTCATAAATAATTCACAATTTCATGTACTAACTGATTTTTCCATTATTTACTCCTGCTTGTGGGTGAAAACTTATTGATTTGATTTTTATGTCCTCTTATATCTGTTAAAATGAAGTGGGAAATTTTCAAAGGACCCAATGATTGAAAGAAAATTAGATAAGGAAGCAAAGAGAACTGAATGCTCACAGATGACGTAAGACTTTATGTCGGGGGAGGGGGCATGTAATGAGGATAGAGTATTAACCTTAATTTAGCTATTAATTTACTCCTACAACATGAATTCACCTTCCACTGATTTTCTGAGTAACTTCATCTGACCAGGAGACAAATAGCAAACTTCTTTCGGATAAAATTGATTAACTGGAGAAAACAGTTTAGTTTTAAAGTTCATTCAAGGATTTTTAATAAAAGAGTTCTCTTCCTAGTGAAGTACACATCTTTTCTTGTTTGTTTGTGTTGGTGCATGTGTGCGTGTTTAATTTTTGGAATATAGAGTGGAGGAGGAAATATGGGTTTGATTTTTAGTCATTAAATTTTGAGCTACAGTAACGTGTCTAAAAATTGAACTAGCATAATTTTTTACCTTTTTCATCATGGTTTTGCAAAAAAGAGGAAGCAATTTATGAAGGACTCAACAACATGGAGGCATAATTTTTTTCTTCAGGTGATTTCAGATCAGATATTTGGCTGGAGAGGCTTTTCTAGAATTGCTATCCCCACAAAAGATTGACAGTGAATAAAAGAGGTTATAAAACCATATTTTTGCATTAGCCATAGCTATGAAGCATGGCCATTACCACTGTCATATATTTCAGTACCAATTGCCACCTCCTACAAAAATATTATATTGGTAAAAATGTTTCTCACTGGAAGAGATTGAACACAACACAAACTATATTACCATTTGAATTTTGAACAGTGAAAGTTGAAAAAGAGTAATCCACAAGAAGTAATTAATTCTTTAAAAAAAATCATATTATAAAAGAATGTTGGCATCTGTATACTAGAAAAAGTAAACTAGTGAGTTTAGGCTGATATTGGAGGTGTGAAGATGTAGCTGCCACTGTAACACACAATGGCAATCACTATTGCAAATGTTCTAGGTCATATGAAGAGAAACTACTGTTTCTACATTTATAGATACAATTTGTGAATATCCAGGAAAATATAAAAGGGAATCTGTGTGTGTGTATTTTTTAATTTTTATTGAGACATAGTGAGTGTACATATTTAAGGGGTACAAAGATGTATTTCAGTACATGTATACAATGTATGTTGATCTATTCAGGGTAATTAACCTATTCAATCATCACAAAACTTAATCATTTCTTTGTGATGTGCACATTTGATCTCCTCTCTTCTAGTTGTTTGGTTATAGGCAATACAACATTATTTATTGTAGATTTCTGGGTTGACTGTACACCAATAAGGTTTTTATTTTTCCTATCTTGCTGTACTTTTGTAACCACTGATAAGACTTTTACTATCCCTCTTCCCTCCCTTTTACTGCCTCTGGTAACCATAGTTCTTCTCTCTCTTTTTAACAGGTAAAATTGCTATTTATTTTTGTTTGTTTGCTTGTTTTGTTTTGGTTTTGTTTGGTTTTTTAGCTATACATATGAGTGAGAACATGCAGTATTTCTCTTTCTGTGCCTGGTTTACTTCGCTTAACATAATTTTCTCAAAGCTCATCCATGTTTCTGCATATAGTAGAATTTAATTCTTTTTTTACGGCTGAGTAGTATTCCATTGTGTATAGGTACTATACTTTCTTTATCCAATCATCTGTGATGGGCATTTAGGTTGGTTCCATATCTTGGCTATTGTGAATAGAGCTGTAATAAACATGGGGTGCAAGTATCCCTTCAACACGATCCTTCCAACTGCAGTAAGATGGTATCTCAATGTGGTTTTGATCTGTATTTCCCTGATGATTAGGTATGTTCAGTATTTTTTCATATACTTGTCGTCTATTGGTATGTCTTCCTATTGAGCTCTCTGCCCAGTGTTAAATTGGGTTATTTGTTTTTTTACTATTGAGTTGTTTGAGTTTCTTGTATATTCTGGAAATTAGCTCCCTTTAAGATGCATAGTTTGCAAATATTTTCTCCCATTCTCTAGGTTATATCTTTGCTATGCAGATTGTTTTCTTTGCTTTTTAGTTTGATGTAATCCCGTTTTTTAATTTTTACTTTTGTTGCCTGTGCTTTTAGGTCTTATTCATAAAATCTGTGCCTAGTCCTACATCCTAGAGCATTTCCCTTGTGTTTCCTTCTAGAAGTTTTATAGTTTCAAGACTTACCTTTAATTCTTCAATCCATTTTGAGTTAATTTTTGTATATAGTGAGAGATAGGGGTCTAGTTTCATTCTCCTACACATGGATATTTAGTTTTCCTGGCAAAATTTATTGAAGAGGCAGTCTTTTCCCCAATGTATGTCCTTGTTGCCTTTGTCAGAGATCAGTTGGCTGTAAGTATGTGAGTTGATTTCTGGGTTCTCTATTCTGTTCCGTTGGTCGAAGTGTCTGTTTTTATACCAGTACTATGGTGTTTTGATTACTAAAGCTATGTGATATAATTTGAAATCCAGTACTTGATATGATTTCAATCTTTTTAAATTTGTTGAGATTTAATTTGTGCCATAATATGTGGTCTACCATGAAGAAATGTTCTGTAAATGCCCGTCAAGTTCATTTGGTCTAAAGTGACATTTAAATCCAGTATTTCTCTGCTGATTTTTGTGTAGTTGATCTGTTCAGTGCTCAGAGAGGCATATTAAAGACACCAACTATTATCTTACCTCTCCCATTAGATCCAATAACATTTGCTTTATACATCTGGGTGTTCCAATGTTGCGTGCATATATGTTTTGGATTGTTATATCTTCACGCTGCATTGATCCTTTTATCATTATATAACTTCCTTCTTTGTCTCTTTTTATACTTGTTGGTCTAAAGTCTATTTTATCTGATGTAAGTATGGCAACTCCTGCTCTCTTTGGCTTCCATTTGCATAGAATATCTTTTTCCATCCCTTCACTATTAATCTGTATGTGTCTTTATTGGTGAAGTGAGTTTTTTGCAGCCAGCATATAGTTGGGTCTAGTTTTTTAATCCATTCAGCCAGTCTGTATCTCTTCAATGGGAAATTTAATCCATTTACAGTCAGGGTTGTTATTCAATGGTGTTGTCTTATTCCTGCCATCAATTTTTAATGGTTATTTATATTTTTTAATGGTTATTTTATATTTCATTTGTTCCTTTCTCTCCCTTTTATTGTTTGGCTTTGCTGTTCAGTGTTTTTTTGTTTGTTTGTTTGTTTGTTTGGGTTTTTTTGTAGTGATAAGATATACCTTTCTCTTTCTTGTTTGTATATGTGCTCTACCAGTGGTTTTTATTTTTTCTTGTGTATTCATGATGATAGTTATCACCCTTTTGATTCCAGATGGAGGATTCCCTAGAGGATTTCTTATAGGGCCAGTCTAGTGGTGGTGAATTCCTGCACTTTTTGTTTGTCTCGGAAAGATACTATTTCTCCTTTATTTGTGAAGCATAGCTTTGTTGGCTATAGTATTCTCAGCTGGCAGGTTTTTTCTTTTAGCACTTTGATTATAACATTTCACTCTATCCTGGTCTGTAAGGTTTCTGTTGAGAAGTCTGCTGTTAGTCTGATGGTGATTCCCTTATAGGTGACTTGATGCTTTTCTTTGGCTGTTTTTAGAATTTTTTCTTGGTCTTTGACTTTTGGTAATTTGACTATAATGCATTTTGGGAGGTCCTTTTTGGGTTGAATCTGTTTGGGGATCTTTGAGCATCTCGGATCTGGGAGACCATCTCTAATATGGTCTTTGGAACTTCGGAATACTTTGGAAGTTTTTGGCTATTTCATTAAATAGTCTTTCAAAGCCTCTTCCTTTCTCTTTCCCTTATGGAACACCGATAATAAGCATGTTTGCATGCTTAGTGTTTTCTGACAGATCTTGTAGGCTTTCTTCATTTTTTAAAATTCTTTCTTCTTTTTATGGTCCAATTGGGTTAATTCAAAAAACCTGTCTTCTAGTTCAGAAATTCTATCTTCTGCTGTTCTAGCCTGTTGCTGAAGCTCTCAGTTGTATTTTTTATTATGTTGAATAAATTCTTCAGTTCCAGGATTTCTGCTTGCTTATTTTTTATGGGTTTCTATCTCTTTATTGAATTTCTCATACATGTCCTGGATTGTTTTTGTTTTCTTCATTGTGATTTCTATTTATTTTTTCTTTGATCATGTTGAGTTTCTTAAGATTGCTATTTGGAATTCCTCTTCAGACATTTCACTGGTTTCCTATTTGGGATCTGGTACTAGGAAATTATTGTCTTCTTTTTGGGGAGTCATGTTTCTCTGTTTTTTCATGCTTCTTGTATCTCTGTGTTGATGTCTGGGCATCTGTTGGTATAGACACTTCTTTTAGATTTTGAAGAAGTTTTTGATGGGAGAGACTCTTACATGGAGCAGTGTTGTATATTTTTAGTCAGGTTGGATGTCATAGATTTAGTTCTGGGTGAGTGTGGTAGCAGGTTCTGGCTTGTTCTTGGCTGGTGTGGGCAGGACTGCTGTGTCAAGTGGGCCTCTAAGCTCTTGGGGAAGGTGGGCATGGATCCAGGTGACCAATGCAAGGGATTGGCATACTCCCTGCTGACTGACAGCCTGGAAGGAATGTGTTTTGAAATAGCTTAAATGAAAGATGACCATGGCGTGACCTAGGATTGTGGCAGAGATAAGTCTGAGATATTCAGGGAGCATGACTTTGAGAACATTATGATGGGTTGGATGCAGAGGATGAAAGAATGACTTGTATGTTTTAAGTTCTAAGTAGACAGTTCTGGGAAAAATGGGTGAGAAACAGGTTTTTGATCAGGGAAAATCAGTAACTATGTTTAGATATCTTAATTTTGAGATGGCTATTAGAAACCTATTAGGAGATATTTACAATGCAGTTGGAGACAAACCTAGAACTCAAAGTGGATATTGAAGGAGAGATTTAATTTGGGAAATCATAAAAATGAATGAGATTCTCTAAGTAAAAGGCATACAGGGCAAAAAAAAAAAATCTCTTTAATTTTCTTTGTAGAGAATCTGATATGTGAACAACGGCAATTTTATTTTTCTGCATTCTGATGCCTATTCCCTTTTATTTTTCCAGCTTTACTTCAATCCTTAGGATTTCCAGAAAAATAATGAACAAAAGTGGTTTTAGTAGATACCTATGTTTGTACCTAATCTTAAGGACAGACTTTCAATACGTGATCTTTAAATATTATTTTTTCTCTAGGTTATTTTGAAGGCAATTTTCCTTCGGTTAAGGAGTTCTTTGTTCCTAGCTTTTCAATAGGTGTTCTTTCTTTTTTCTTTTTTAAATTGTTAGTAAATGTTAAGTTCTCTCTCAAATTATTTTCCTGCATCCAGAGAAATGATGATATAGTTATTCTTTTCTGTAACTTGATAATCTACCTGTGTAATAACTTCAACTTGGTGATGATATATTCTTTTTAAAAAATATTACTTACTTTATTTTCCTAATAATTTTATATAATTGTTAACTACATTAACCAGTTAAATTACTCTCTAAATGTCATATCTAATACTATCCTCGAATTTTTTATCAAGGCTATGTTAGTCACATAAAATGAGTTGGGGAGATAACTTTCTTTTTCTACTCTATGAAAATGTGTGTAATTCAGAATTTTGAGTTTTTTGAACCTCTGTAATAAGCTGTTTGTAAAACATCATGGGTGAATCTCGACTACTTCTTCTGGAAACAAATATAATACAAATTTGTTATGAGGATGATAAATAGGCACTCAATGATTAATAATCACTTTCACAGGTATTATTTAGTAGTGGTTGGTTTTCTTCTGAGTAGTTTTAAAATCATTACACTATAGGGTAGTGTTTCTTATTATCTGCATCTTACAAATTGAAAAACTCAAGCTTAGAGAGATGAAGAAACCTGAGGTCTTGCAGTAAATACACAAAATAACAAAGACTTCACCAAGCAGTGTTCCATTCCAGAATTTGCAGTTTTAACTACTTTGACAAATTTATTATAAAAGGGACGAACTGCTGAAACTAAACTCTGTACCTCTGTGAGTAACATTTGTATCTTTTCTTTGAAAATTTGTGATGATGAAAATAATCAAATCATCTGAGAATTATATTTTTATGTTGCTAGAATCTCACTGTAATTTGTAGTAATTGAGTTTATATTCAGAAATCTCTTATCATGACTATTATTCTACTGAGTATTTTATTTTTCTTGTTTATCTCAAAGCTGATTTTTTTTACCTTCCTTTCTTTATATGAGTAACAGCAAATTTTTTGTATTGCTGAGATCACATCCATATAGATTTTTCCCCTTTGGATCTGATCAAAGTATAGAAGCTATTTTAATTATAATTAATAGTATAATAATACTATAATTCATTCAAATAAAAGTGAAATAATTTGATAACTTACTTTAATGAATGCCTATAATTACTTTGTTCTGGATAAAGTGATCCATAAAAGACATGAATGATAGATATGCATAAAGTAATGGTTGCTATAGTGTTTTTGCTTTCTAATATTGAATACATTTATAAACTGAACTTTGAAATTTCTCTGTTCCACGCATCTTTTAATAAAATAGGTTTACTTTATTTGGTTTTTTTGGTGGCTGACCAGCACAGGGATCTGAACTCTCGACCTTTATGTTACCAGCACCACACTCTCACAAGTGAACTAAGTGGCCAACTAGATTTACTTATAAATTAAAAATTATAAATTATAATCACAGTATGATTTACACAATTTAAGGTAAACTGGAGAGGCTATTTAAAGAGATGGAAATACAAATGTCTCACATGTCATGATAATTGCAATCATGCATAGTTAATACTCATGAGGATACAAGAACAAGACGATAAATAAATACTGTCAAGTAAATATTACTTCAAATAAAGCAATTATTATTTTATGGCAAACAATATTGCTAAATAACAACACAAAACTTATTGATTTCCAATAGCCACCATTTTATTTCTCAATATTCTGTGGATGAGCATGATTGCCTGCATTTGCTGGTAAGTTGGGAGCCAGACAGGTGGGCGCTGGGATGGATGAGGCTCCCTTTCCATGTGACTTTTCATCCTTAGAGAGGCCGACCTGGGTTTCTTCAAATGTAGTCTCTGGGCAGTGCTCCAACAAAGGGCAAGCAGAAGCTGCATGGCCTTATGAAGCTTAGCTTCTGAAGTCGTACAGTGTAACATTTGTTACATTCTATTGGTCAAAACAAGCCACAAGGCAAGCTCACATTCAAGGGTGAGGAAATGTATTTCATCTCTTCATGGACAAAAGCTGCAAAGTCGCATCAGAACAGGACACAGACACAGGGACCGTGATTCCTTGGCAACCATTATTTTTCAACAATCTACCACACAAACTGACAGCTTGATATACTGCCCTTTGAAAGGTTAAGTCCACAATCTTTTTAACCTCATGCTGAGGTATAAAATATACTATGTTGGTTTCAGAGTCTCATATATCTCTCCAAACTCTTTCGATGGCACTTTAATGGAACTAGGTGATTTCATCTCTATATAAGAAAAGCTCCTCTGGGATGTTGTAAACTCAGCCATAAAAGAATGCTGACACTATTACAAGGAATTTCAACAGGTGTCAAAATGAGAAATATTGAGATAAACTACTCGGATAGAATTTTAAATAATCCATTCATTCTGATGGGTTTATCAAAGTAATGGCAGAATTAGAATTTGAAAAAAGAATTAAGGCAAATAGTCTCTATAATTTTTGGTTTATAGAAGTAGACTAGTTCAGCGAGTTTCATCTACCTGTGGGGAGAATATAAATGGCTTGCTAAAGAAGGAAGAAAAAACGTGAAATCTGTTCTGAATTTTAGTTATGACACAATGAAAATTACAAATTGTTTTCCCAAACTGCTTATTGTTTTAAGATCCAGGTTTATTACCTATTTATTGAACATCTAATATATTTCAGATATTATTTATTTAATCCTTACTGCTAACCCTAACCAATAGCAGAGACATCACATATTATGGCATTTTAATAGAGAAAAATAGGACTCAGAATACTAAACTGCCTACCCAAGTCTTAAGTGGTGGCACTCAAATTTAAATTTACATTTTTAGGACTTTGCCTATTGCTCATGTCATTACTGCCACCCTAGAAATTTTGTCACAGCAAATTATTAGCAGTTATAACAAAGTTTTTTCAAAAATATTCCTTTTGCTAAATAATAATAATGACAGCTTAGTTATAAAAGTCATTTAGGTAAACAGTTGGCATTTATTGAATGCTAATTATATATAAGTAATAGGTACTGTTACAAGTATAATTTTGGAGTACCTTATGTTACATATGTAATTTATGTATTAATGTACACTATGTTACAAATATAGTATGTATATGTCATAGGTATATTATTACATAAATTATATACATACATTGTAATTTATAATATGTGTAATGTATGCATGTAGTTTATGTTACATAAAATACTTACATTACTTATAATGTAAGTATTACATATATAATTATGAAGTACTTTATGTTACATATATAATGATAAAGTACGTTACATATACTTTTTCCATTTAATTTTACAAACTCTCTTACAAAAGAGGTAATTTTTACTTTCAGTTTAGAAAATAAGCTTGAAGAAGCCCTGGCACTATCTTGGAACATTTAAGTCTGAATCTCTATGATCAATGTTTTAAAAACCTTCCAAAGATATCCTAACATGAAGTCAAGGATGAGAGTCATTATTTTAAATTGTTTACTACACATTTAAGATAAATTGATGACATTGTTTGTCAAAAGGCTAGATGATATAAGACACAGCAAACTGAATAGCAACAATTTCATATTTTCTTATTGTTTAAAAATGTGCTAGTGTTTACATTTTTATTTTAATACCATATGCTAATAGGTAAGCATTTTAAGATATGTGAACACATTTTCTGAAGGAAATACATTTTGCTGACACATTGCTAAAATTATATTTTAATGACTTTTGAAGCTTTAGACTATTAAGATGGAATATAATATAAAAAAGAAAAAGGTTATTATGTTTGGGGGGGAAACATGTACATAAATTACTGACTTAATCAAATTAGTTCCTCTCTCCTACAGAAACATTGGAGAAAAAAATAAAATATCATTTTGCTGTTTAATTTCTTAATAGTTCAAAACATAATCTCATGTGATCAGTTATTTTAAAAGCAGTGCCTCCAAAAATAATTCATATGTATCTTTTTCTTGAACTCTTTTCAAATTCTATCCCCCCAATTAAAGCCATTTAAACAGACCTGAATGCATTTTAATATATTACTCTATTGCATGTTAAACATATATGTGTTTAACATATAACAATGCATTATCTATGTGTAAGATAAGTATAAATCAATAGATGTACCATTTGAAACCTCTGTCTACATTATGCACAAATCTACCACTGCTAATCTACTTAGGCTTATTAAGGCATCACAAAAGCTCAGATGCTAGAATCACAAAGGTATATAAAAAAGTAAGGACACCTCGAAATATTATTTTGTCACAAATCAAAGAAATCCTCTTATAGCAAACAATAACAAACAAGTAAATGATAAAAAAAAGAAATCTTTCTCAGCTCTATACAATTATGAATCTATTAAGTTGCCACTAACTTCAGAGATAGAACTCTTACATCACAATGGGAATTTGAGGAAATTCAATGGATCTCATTCAAGATAAAAACTTACCAGCAAATTTGATATGGAATTTATTTTCAGGCTTTAATATTTGGACATATAAAGGGCAATTTGGAGCAAAATCTTTTACAGCCCATGCTCTCAATATTGTTTGGTGATCCTGAAATAATAAAAATAAAATGCCATGAGATGTAAAGTAAGAACCATCAAGTAGTTTGTTAAATGGTCACATCCACAGTTAAAAATTAAATGTATAAATAATGCATTGTGAGAAATTACTCTAAGGTGACATTATTTCTATAAAAGAGGGTGACAATACCTAATTCAATCAGTGCAAATTAGCAGCACCAAGAAAATTAGCAGGGATTAAGAGGGGAGTAGCAAGACACACTGAAAAATAATTTTCCTAAAAATTTCCTGCAGGTCAGAAGCCTTCAGAAATACAGCATGACTAATAGTTTGTGATAGAAATTTCCATGAAAAAGATGAACTTAAAACATTAACGTATTTAGAAAAATTGGTAAAGGGAAACTACTACAGTGACCATACAAGTAGAGAACACATTGCTTGACTTTTTTATATAGCAGTAAAGGTAAGAGGATTTTGGCTGTGTGTGTGTGTGTGTGTGTGTGTGTGTGTGTGTGTGTGTGTGTGTGTGTGTATTTGAAGAGATAAATAACTCCTAGATATAATAAAATATATTTTTAAAAAGATGCTAAGACTGAGCAAGGAGATCAAAATTATGCTTAACATGAAAACTTACACATAGTAGTTATGCCATAAATAATTATTTAGTAAATTTAATAACTCAAGGCAAATAATTAGAGAAATATGCCACAAAAGTAGCTAATAAATTTTTAAAGGAAGCACAAAGATACTGTAGCATAGTACTGTCCATATAGTGGCCACTAGGCACATACGTTTGCTTAAATTCAAATTAACTGAAATTAAATAAAATTAAGAAATCAATTTCTCAATTCACTTGCCACATTTCAAGTGTTCAAAGCTATATATTGCTAATGGCTACCATTTTGAACAGCAGAGATATAGAACAATTCTAGCAGCATAAAAAGTTCTATTTGACAACACTGTTAGAGAAAGAAAAGGAAGATCAAAAATGCAGGTGGATATGAGGGATTGTTTATCCAAACGCTGAAAGAAGAAGCAGTTGTTGATAGCTGGTAACTGCTATCCACTGAATGTTTTACAGTGAAATCTTAACCGCCATTGTGATCACAATAGGAGATGGGGCCTTTTCCAGGTGATTAGGTCATTAGGGATACACACTCATGAACTGGATTAGCACCCCAGAGAGCCCCTTCACCACTTCAGCGATGTGAGGATGCAGCTGAAAGACAACCATCTACAAACCAGGAAGCAGGTCCTCACCAGACAGAGAATCTGCCGGCTCCTTGATCTTCAATGTCCTAGCCTCCAGAACTGTGAGAAATTAGTCTCTCTCATTTATAAGCCACCCAGTCTATGATATTTTGTCACAGCAGCCCAAACTAAGATAATAACTTCCAGTTACATAAAAATTGATGAACTGTAGACCAGAATGGCTTAAGTGGATCTTAATGAGAAACATTCAAAACATGATGAACCTAATGCCACTATGACTCATCTAGTGAACACCTGTTAGTTCATGTAACATGATTGTAAATCTAAGACTGCAGGGTTAAAGATAAATTAATGATTGCTTGCTTTCATTTCCCTTTCACTAGAAGTATAAAATTTTAAGTGAAAAAGAAAAGACAAAATAACTCACTATCTAAGTAAAAGGATACCAAATACAATTTTTACTTTATTTTATTTCATTTTGTATAGTGTTGTGTTAAAATAATGGGCTATTCTAGGGTTTTTACTGTGCTTTGTTCCTCAATATCTAACTGAACTTGGACAAGTTAGATTACCTCATTCATAAAATGTAAATAAATACTTTTTATTTCAGAAGATGGTTATAGTGAAATACACAGCACATGTAAAGCTTTTAACAGAGCTTGGCAATTAGTTAATGTTGAAACAGCATAAGCTGTTTTTCTTATTATGTGTACCATCTTAGAAAGAATAGAATACATATCATTAAGGATAAAAGATAAAAGAACAAAGATAAATTCCTTAGCAAGAAAATTTTAAACTGAGATTTGCCTGCTGACACAGGCAACAAATGTAACATTAAAAAGAGAAAAAAAGGTGAGGTGAGTCTCTTGTAGACAGCATAAAACTGGGTCTAACTTTTTAATCCAATCAGCCAGTCTGTGTCTTTCAAGTGGGAAATTTAATCCATTTACATTTATGGTTGTTACCAAAGGGTATCATCTTACTACAAGAGTGAAGGGATGGAAAAAAATATACAATGCAAATGGAAGTCACAAACAAGCAGAAGTAGCTATTCTTCTACTAGATAAAATAACTTTAGGCCAAAAACTATAAAAAGAGACAAAGAAGTCCATTATATAATGATAAAGGGATCTATCCAGCAAGAAGACATAACAATCATAAACATACAGGCACCCAACATCAGAACACATAAATATATAAATCAAACACTATTCAATTTAAGGAAAATGAAAAACTACAATACGATAGTAGTCGGGGATCTGAATACCTCTTCTTCAACAGTGGATAGATAATCTAGGCAACAAAACAAAAGAGAAACATAGGGTTTTAACCACACTTTAGATCAATTTGACTTGGCAGACATCTACAGAACATTCCATGTAACAACCACAGAATATGCATTCTTCTCATCAGTGCATGGGACATTCTCCAGGATAGACCACGTGTTGGCTCACAAATCCAGCTTCAACACACTTTGAAAAATTGAAATCATTTCAAGTATCTTCTCAGACCACAACAGATTAAAACTAGAAATCAATAATAAGCAAAACTCTGGAAACTATATAAACACATGGAAATTAAACAATATGTTGCTCAATGACATACAGATCCAAGAAGAAATTAAACACGAAATGGAAGAAACTGTTGACATTAATGAAAATAAAGACACATCATACGGAAACCTGAGGAACACCGCAAAAGCATTTGCATCAAAAAATAGAAAGATTTCAAATGAACAACCTAACACTACACCTCAAAGAACTACAAAAATAAGAACAATACAATCACAAAATTAGTAGGTGGAAAGAAATAGTTAAGAACAGAGCAGAACTAAATGAAATAGAAACCAAACCAAACCAAAACAAACAAAAAACAAATAGAACTCAAAAGATGGTTTTACTGCTGAATTCTATAAAACCTTTAAAGAGGAATTAATATCAATTATCTTCAAACTATTCCAAAATATTGGGAGAGAGGCCATTCTCTTAAACTCATTCTATGAGGCCAATATCACCCTGATACCCAAACAAGACAAAGATACAACAAAAAAAGAAAACTATAGGCCGATACCTTTAATGAACATAGATGCTAAAATCCTCAATAAAATATTGGCAGATAGAACACAGCAACACATAAAAATACACACACACACACACACACACACACACAATATAATCAAGTGGCATTCATCCCAGGGATGCAAGGATGGTTCAACATATGCAAGTCAATAAATAAGATATACCTCATCAACAAAATCAAGTACAAAAACCATATAATTATCTCAATAGATGTAGAAAAAGCATTTGATAAAATTCAACATACCTTCATGATAAATTAGGTATAGAAGGAAAGCATCTCAGAACAATAAAAGCCATATAATACAAACCCACTGCCAATATCATCCCAAAAGAGACAAGGATGCCCACTCTCACTACTCCTATTTAACATAGTTTTGGAAGTACTACTCAGAGTAATCAGGCAAGAGAAAGAAATAAAGGGTATCCAGATTAGAAAAGACTAAGTCAAATTTTCCCTGTTTTCAGATGACATAGTCTTACATATAGAAAAGCCTAAAGACTCTACAAAAACAAACAAAAATCCTCTCAGAGTTGACAGATGATTTCAGTAAAGTTGCAGGATACTAATTCCCAACAGAAAAAAATCTGTGGCATTTTATATTCCAACAGTGAGCTAGCAGAAAAAGATATCAAGAAAGCTAGCCAATTTATAGTAGTCACCAAAAAAAAAAAAAAATACACACACACACACACACACACACACACACACACACACACACACACACACACACAAACACAGGAATCAATTTAACCAAGGAGGTAAAATATCTCTAAACTGGAACTACAACTCACTGTTGAAAAACATTAAAGAGGACACAAAAGATATAAAGACATTAAATGCTCTTGGATTTAACATTGTGAAAATGTCCATACTAGCTAAAGTGACCTACAGATTCAATGCAATCCCCATCAAAATGCCAATGACATTCTTCACAGAAATAAAAAAAAAAATCCTAATATTCATATGGAACAGCAAAAGACCCCAAATAGCCAAAGCAACCATGAACAACAACAAAAAAATAAACCCAGAGGCATGACACTACCTGACTTCAAAATATACTACAAAGCTATAGTAACCAAAACAGCATGGTATTGGCATAAAAACATACAATAGGACCAATGGAACAGAATAGAGAACACAGAAATCACCCCACAAATTCATCATCAACTGATCTTTGACAAAGGCATCAAGAAGCTACAGTGAGGAGAAGACTGCCTCTTCAATAAATGGTGTTGAGAAAACTGGACATCCATATGTAGAAGAATGAAACTAGACCCCTGTCTCTCACCATGTACCAAAATCAACTCAAAATGGATTAAAGACTTAAACATAAAACCTGAAACTATAAAACTGCTAAATGAAAAGATGGAGGAAATGCTTCAGGAAGCATGACTGGGAAAGGACAACAAAAGAAAAAAATAATCAAATGGGATTATAACAAACTAAAAAGCTTCTGCACAGGAAAAAAAACAATAGAGTGAAAAGATAACCTACAGAATAGGAGAAAATATCTGCAATCTGTGCATCTGACAAAAGATTAATATCTAGAATATATAAGGAACTCAAACATATTAACAATAAAAATAAATAAATAAATAAATAAATAATCTATAAACAGTGGGCAAAGGAACTGAATAAGCATTTCTCAAAGGAAGAAACACAAATGGCCAACAGACACATAAAAAAAATGCTCAACATCACTCAGCATCAGGGAAATACAAATCAAAGCCACATTGAGATACCATCTCACCCCAGTTAGGCTGGCTATTACCAAAAAGATGGAGAATAACAAACACTGACAAGGATGCAGAGAAAGGGGAATCCTCCTACACTGTTGATGAGGTTGTAAATTAGTGTAGCCATTATGAAAAACAGTATAGAAGTTCCTCAAAGAAATACAGATAGAACTTCCATTTGATCCAGCAATTCCACTGCTGGGTATATTCCCAAAGGAACTGAAATCATCATGCCAAAGGGGTACCTGCACCCACATGTTATTGCAGCTCTATTCACAATAGCCATGAGTTGGAACCAACTTAAATATCCATTGTCAGAAGACTGGATAAGGAAAATGTGGTACATATAAATAACAGAATACATTCTGCCATAAAAAAGAATGAAATTCTGCCATTCGCAGCAACATGGATGGACTTATGTTAAGTAAGAAATTTAAGTACGAAAATTATGTTAAGTAAAATTGCCAAACGCAGAAAGAGAAATACCGTATGTCCTTACTGATAAGTGGGAGATAAAAAATAGACAAATACATTTTTTTAAAAAAGAAAGAAAGATACAACAATCACAATAATACACTGAACTTTCAAAAGGAGAGAAGAGAACCAAGGGTAACAGAGGTGGGAAAGGGGCAGGGGGAGGAATGGTAAGGGAGGAATTAGTGAAGCAATATGAAAAATGATTACACTGTGTAATGTTGAATATATAGATTATCCTGATTTGAGCATCACATATTGCACACACGTATTGATACTCAACTCTGTACTCCACAGATATGTGCAATCAATTATTTTACAATTAAACAAATAATAATAAAAAGAAAAAGGAATAGAGGAGCTTAGGAGATATACCAATATGGAAGAGTAAATTCCTAACAAATTATCCTTCCTGCAGATAACAAGTAGAAACTCCATATAAACTCTATAAAACAATAACATAAGTGCTCTAGAAAATGAATAAAATTAAAAAGATTTTAGAGGGGAGGTAAAATATGAAGGAACGACTTGCATGTCATCATTTTCCCCTTTCTGCTGCTCTGACCCAAGGGCAGCTGTGGTTACCACAGTGGCATAGCTTGGTAAAACTCCATTGCAAACGTGACAGAAGAACTAGGGAATAGAGCCTGGGACAGCCAGTGCCACTACAGACTGACGAAAAGGTAGAGGCAGAGAAGGGAAATCACAAATTCTGTGTATAAATTTGGATGTTTGGCCCACATCTGAACCATGCACACACAGAGAACAAACGCAATCTGAACTGACACTTGGAGAACTGCCAACGTCAAGGGTGATCAAGTTTGCATTTTGCATTGAACCAAATTATTTGCCTGCTAAAAAAAGAACATCAGCACTCTTTGGAGGAATATAGGAGAATCCAAGTCTCCACAACATAAGACAATATCCAAAATACAATGCAAAATTACTCAATATATAAGGTGCCAGAAAATGTGACCTATTTTCAAGGAAAACAAACAAATGAATAACCAATAGAAGTTAGCCACTATATGGTCTACATGTTAGAATTATTAGGCAAGGACTAGAAGCTGCTACGATAACTCTGAACACTGAAGTAATAATGGAAAGTGTTTGTAGTACATAAAAAGAGAAAAGTTTAGCAGAGTAATACAAATATTTAAATAATTAAATAGAAAAACTGAAGTTTATGAAAAATATTCACTTAATAGGCTCTGAAGTAGAATGAAGATGACATATGTCAGTGAGCCAATAGAATTTACTCAATTTCAAAAGCAAAGAGAAAAGAGAAGAAAAAAGAAACAGAATTCAGGCACTTACAGGACAATGTAAAAAGGTCTTACATAGTATAATTGGATTCCCAAGAAGAAAACAAAAGAGAATAAAAGGGCAGAAAATGACTTAAAAAAATAATGGCTGGAAACTTCCCAATTTTGTGAAAGACATATATTTTAAGTTCTAGGAGCTCAGCAAAATTCAAACTACATAAACAAATAGATAACCATGCCTAGCCACACTGTATTCAAACTGTTGAAAACCAAAAATAAAGACAAAATCTGGATGGCACCCAAGGAAAAGAAGTCATATGACCAAGGACTCTCATAAGAAATTATGGAAGGCAAACAACTAGAATAGGAAAGGGGAAACAGAGAAACAGAACTCAGAAAGGAAAAAGAGAAAGCAATTTAGGTATACCTAATATAACCATATTAATAATGATAGTAAATGTTTATGGACTAAATATATTAAAACACAATTATCTGGAGGACAAAAAAAGCAAGACCCAACTATGAGCTATTTAGAAGATATGTATTTTAAAGTTAATGTTACGGATAGGGTAAAAGTGGATGGTAACAAGAAAATAAACACCTCAATTTAAAAATGGGCAAAAGACCTGAACAGACACATCATCAAAGAAGATATACATATGACAAACAGGCATATAAAGAGATGCTCAACAATGTACGTCACGAGGCAACTTTAAATCAAGGCAATGAGATACCACTATACACCTATTAAAATGGCTAAAACCTCAAACACTGAAAACAGCAAACACTGGTGAGGATGTGGAGCAATAGGAAATCTCATTCACAGTAAGTGGGCACGCAAAATAGTACAACCACTTCGGAAGACAGTTTGGCAGTTTCTTACAAGACTAAATATACCCTTATCATATGATCCAGCAATTGGGCTCCTTAGCATTTGCCCAAATGATTTGAAAATGCATGTCCACACAAAAACCTGCACACAAATGCTTATAGAAACTTTATCCAAAATTGCAAACACTTGGAAGTAACCAAGATGTACTTCAGTAGGTGAATGGATAAACAAACTGTGCTAAATCTACATAATGTAATATTCAACAATGAAAAGTAATGAGCTGTCAAGCCACAAAAAGACACACAAAACCTCAAATGCATAATGTTGCTAAGTGAAAAAAGCCAATCTGAAAAGGCTGGATACTGCATGATTCCAAGTACATGACATCCTGGAGCAGGCAATGCTATAGAGACAGTAAGGAGCTCAGTGGTTGCCAGGGGCTTGAGAGACAGGGAGAAGGGAGGACAAAGAGACGTAGAGGTGGAGCAGAGGGGATATTTAGGGTAGTAAAGCTGTTCTGTATGATATCATAATGGTGGATACATGTCATTATACATTTGTCAAAAACTGTGTAACACAAAGAGCAAACTCTAATGTAAGGTATGGACTTTAAATAATGTATCAATATTTGTTCATCAATTTTAATAAATGTAACACACTAATGTGAAATACAAAGAATGGAAAACATGTAGAGGAAAAAATATGAAAATTCTATTTTTTTGTCCAATTCTTCTACAAACCTAAAACTGAAAAAAAAAAAAGTTTAGTTAATTAAAACAAACAAAAAAAAAGTAAGTGGGAAAAGCATGAGCTTTAGAGTCACAAACTCCGAGCTCTAATCTGCACTCTAGAGCTTATAAAATGGGTAGAGAAAATTTACTATAGATCTGATTCTTCGAGTAGAAGTTTTGATTGTGGTTATAAAGTTGATGTGTAGAGATCACTCTTCTTATTTGACTTGATCATTTACGACATTTGACCTGCAGACCATTAACAATTCAAAATGTTCTCCTTTGGCCTGACAAGCCTGTCAGACACCACACCCTTTGCTGCTCTCTGACATTCTTACCCCTAACTGAACTCTTCCTGCTGGTAATCCTTCCTTTCCCCAGAGGAAGATACTACCTACCACATGCCAAATGCTCAACTCTTCTGGCTTACCCTACATTTATAAGTTCTCAAGTCTTGTTGATTATGCTTTCTAAGCATTTCTCTATTATGTCCCTTCTCTCCAGCCTGGTGCCACAATCTGAGTCCAAACATTTGTCATTTCTGGCTTGGAGCAAAGGCAACAGCCCCCAGTTATCCTATCTCATGTTTTATATTTTTTTCACTAATTCTGTATTCTTATCAGGTGTACTATTCTTTCAAACTAATATCTAATTGTTTTGCTTGGCTGTTTAAAATCTTAAAGTGGTTTCATTACTTTTAACATCAAGTGCAGACTTCTTACCAAGGCTCATAAAACCCTTTATCAAACTGTCTCTGAACTACTTCCCCAGCCTTTGTACTCTTTACGCCAGCAATAATGCACATACTCTGCTCTTGAGCACCCACATTTCTGACATGCAACCATTCGTCCAGAACATTCTTTCCTTGCTAACCTATACTCATGACTCTCATCCCCACTAAAGAGTCACTTATCTAGGAAGCCTTTTCTTCTGACTACCTGTAAACTAGGATAGATGCCCACATTAGTTAGTCCCACTGAATTCTGTATTTACCCTGTGATTAGCATTTTTTAAGTTGATCCTCACTTGACTGTGAGCTTCTTGAAGGCAAAGACCATGTCTACATTTTGCTTTCCTAGCTTATCCCTTCTACCTAGCATTCATTTTCAATTCACGGATGAATAAGAAAAACATTATTTACTTCATAGTGATACTGTGAGCATTATATAAGAAAATATAAAGAGCATAAGGCACATAGAAAGCATTTGGTAAATATTTCAATATAATGGGTGAATAGATGGGATGAATTGCTTATCCTAAAGGCCCATAAATCTCTCTTCTTTTATTCACATTTTGTGCCTCCCCAAGACAGAACAAACATCAATAATCCTGTGAGTAAATCATTAAGTGAAGAAAAAGAAAAAGAGCATATATTATGGCATAAATGTCACAGGAGGAACAGAAAATAAATATTTTCCCCATACAGATAATAAAACTAGCACAGAAATGAGATTTTTAAGTTACTTTTCTAAAAGAACAGGAAGACACTAATTTTTTTGACTTTACTTGCTGAAAATTCATTCTTAAATAAGATGTATGTTATTTAATATGCATAATATTCATTCTTAAATAAGATGCATATTACTAACCAAAAAGTAAAAGTACTGATTGTGATAACCTTGAAATATGGAGTCTGTAATAATAAAGGAAGATAAGACGAGGCATTAGCAGGTCGTCTAGGTGTCTATTGCTTCTGTGAAAACAGAACATTTCACCCAAAGTCAGTTTGCCTAAAAATTAGATCAGCAAAAATTGTCTCCACAAAACTTAATTTTTATAACTTGAGGTATCCAAAATTTATTTGATGGTGTTCCAAGGACTTAAAATGAATCACTTTACCTATAGTGGGGATTGTTTTACTGAAATCCAAATGACTCATAGAAGAACTCAGGCATTTTAGATAAAATTTTTTACGTGAATTATTTACCACCCCATCCATGATTGTAATTTTGATTAGATTCTCAAAGGAAGTCTGTGACCCAGAAAATAAGACATTGTTCTGATCAAAGTCACTTTCAACACAATTTTCAACTTATAAAATACATCTGCAGCACTTGGCAAATGATACACTTATTTTGTATACTTTGAGCATATCTTCTTAACTTATCTTTATTATTAAGATCATTAATTTTCAAAGTTAAACTGCTAAGTACATACCCAAAGGAATGGAAATCATCATGTTGAAAGGATACCTGCACCCCCATGTTGAATATACTGATTATCCTGATTTGAGCATCACAGATTGCACACTGGTATTGATATTCAACTCTGTAGCCCACAGATATGTACAATCAACTATGTTACAGTAAAAAATAAATAAAATAAAAAATAAGAAAAGAAAAGAAATTTTAGCCATAATTAATAAAAAGAATTATAAAACTTAAAATAATATATGTACATTTATTTGCCCTTTATTTATAGACAATCGAACGAAGTAATCATGAACATTTATAAAATAGAGAGTAAAAAAGGCTTATGGGAAAATAAAGAAAAAATCTCTCTTGAAAACACTCAAAAATATTGCTTTATAAGTAATTCTTGCCAAATATAATACTTGCCCAGAGAAAAATTTATTTAGAGAAATCTCTATAAAGATTAGACTCAAAAGCACTTTAAGGCCAGTGCCTATTATGCTCACAATTATGTCACTAAGGTCTAATAGGTAGACTGATAAAAAAAGTATAAGATTAAATTACATACATATGTATCTAAGAATTTCAAAAATGGGAGGTAATTCTGATGTAGAGAATCTATAATATCTACCATTTACAATTTAATGGCTTAACTTTATGACTGAATTAAGAGAATGACAAAATTGTAGTTGATTGTAATTGATATCTTCATAGATGTATGCTTCAAATTTGATATATGTTATATAAATACAATAGTAATTCAGAAGATCTCTTAAGTAAAATATTTCAAAAGAAACATGTAAGCAAAATCTTTAAGAGATACAAAACCACTAAAGTATGTTGCATTTTCAAATAGCTGACTATTAGAAAGTAGAAAAGCAGGCCAAGTAGTTTTAGTCAAATTAAACTACATCTCTCACCCACACATTTAGCCTCAGCAGTGACTCATTCCTCATGAACAATCTACACCCGAGTGAAGAAAAATTAAAGTAGTCTTGGTCTATCTAGCATTCTGAGTCTCAGCATCACAACTCATATGGTTGTTAGTATAATTTTATCCTCCTTTAAAGTTTAAGCAGAAAGGATTTTACCATATATCTGAGGCTGAAGCATTACTTTGGATTCCAGTTTCTAGATTACTTATATTTCCTTGGTCTTTCCAGTGATCTCTCAGGGATTGTAATCCTGCTTTTAATTCCCATTCTGGTAACTGAAAATGAACTGCCTCTTAGAGATACTTAATGACAAAATCTGCTTGCCTATCTGAATATCCAGATATAACATATTCTCTAGAATCTTACCAGAAAATTTGGGACTGAGGAGCAAGTCAACATTATTGTCAGTTCAAAAGCTAACTTTTTTTTCTTTCCTTATAGAGAACCAAAGCTTATTTTGTGCTCTGAAAGCTGAAATCTTGCATTATTTCCTAGTGCTCAGCTAGAGTTGGAGTAATTTGTCATGAACTCTGCATTGTTTAAACTGTGTCTTTTGCTTACTTTAGTCTTCTTCCAGGTTTTGGAGGAAACCTCCTCCAACACCAAATTCATTTCCAGATCTTAATCCTCTTGAATCTCCCCTGATCTATTTTCTCCATCTAACAAAACTATGACCACACTATCCTAAAACCTCACAAAACCCATTGGTATGCAGATGACAAATAAATAATGAAGTGATTTATAAAAAGCCTAGGTTATCTTGATAGCATACAGTTGAAGTCCGTTGATGTCTATCAAGAATTTACCAAAAGATATTTCTTGGTTTACTAAAAACTGAGTACACCAGTGATCTCAAGGTATCTTTTCAAGTTTAAAATTCTGTGATTTTTATAAGTTGGTCAGAAAGATCTTTTTGAGAACAGGTTATTGACCGTTAGATTGAATAAAAAGTGAAATGAAACTGCAAAATCTCCCTGAAAAATTTAAGGCACATTTTATTAGGAAATGACATAGTAAAAATGACTATGTAACACTTAAGTCTTTCAATGACTGAAGCGTACCTAGTTAAAATGAAACAAACTTGAAAAGAAAGAGAAAGCTTACATTGCAAACATTTTATTTCAGCTCTTTTGTCATGATGTTTGAAAACGGTCATATAGAAAAATCACCATTGGAGCACTCAGTAATTATTTGTTTTCTACTGTAAGATTTTATATGTTCAAAAATTCACATAATAACCAGGAAAAAAAATACATGTCTTTGGCATTTAAGAAGAAAGTCAACAGACTTGTTTAAAATATTTTTTTTTTCTGAGTGTTATATCTTAGTCTTTGGAGTCAGATGACTAAGATGGCCTTAAAGTTCCCCTCAGCTTCACTAATAGTAGGTTCTTCCTACTATAAGCCCCTGACCTCCCTCTTCTTAGAGCATTTACTTTAAAAAATTTTCTAATTATAAAATCTTTCCCTGCCTCTTTGAGGTGGTTAATCTTTCAGCCACTTGCCAGTCTTCTCCAAGGGCTTGGGAGTCTCTCTTTTCTCTGATGATCTCACCTGCTTTTTCACTAAGAAAATAGAAACGATAAGAAAAAACAAAACAAAACAAAAAAACCCCACAAGCTCACCCTATCACACTGAACCACATACTTGCCTCTGCATCTCTATACACTGTTTCCTTTATTGTTAAAATGGATGAATGTTTTACACACTTATCAAAGGAAAACCTTCCATCTGTGCACTAGATCACGTGCTATCTTGTGTATTTTACGACATTATTTTTCTAATTTTTCTCTTTCCTGCATCATCTATTTTACTATCTCTGGTAGATTTTTTCTTTTACTTGGTGAAATTTTTCCCACTTAAAAATAATAAAAAGAAAGAAAAGAAAGAAAAGCAAAGAAAGGAAGCAAAGCTTTCACTGAGATCAAATATTACCCATCAGTTACTGCCCAATTTTTCTGATCCATTTACAGAAAACATTTTTAAAGTCTGCAATTGTTGTCTCTAATTCCTCTTAGCTATAAATTTTATTTATTTTATTTATTTATTTTTTTGTCCTTTTTTGTTACCATGCTCAGCCAGTGAGCGAACCGGCCATCCCTATATAGGATCCGAACCCGCGGCGGGAGCGCTGCTGCGCTCCCAGCACCGCACTCTCCCGAGTGAGCCACGGGGTCGGCCCTTAGCTATAAATTTTAAACCTTCTTTTCTAATGCAAGAATTTAAAGCTACAAATTTCTCTCTAGATGCTGCCATAGCTGCATTCCATAAATTTTGCTATGTTTCATTTTCATCATAATTCAATAAAAATGTTTCTAATGCTCTTTATTTCATCTTTTACCTATGGACTTTTCAGGAATGTATTTTTTTAATTTCCAAATATTTGTGTATTTTTCACTGCAGTTTAATTTTTGATGTCTTAATTTAAGTCAGTTGTGATCAGAGAACATATACTTTAGGTTTTTAATTCTTTTAATTTTTCTGCCATTTATATTCCAGAATATGGTCCATCTCTGTGAATGTTCTATATGTATTTTAAAACTGCACCACAATTTTTGAGTGTAATATTCCATACGTCAATTAGATCTAGTTGGTGATAGTGAGATCAAGTTTGATTTCCTATCTACTTGTTCTATCAATTACTAAGAGAGTAACACAGAAAATTCTAACAGTAATTGTAGCTTTTCACTCCTCCTTCCAGTTCTGCCATTTTATACTTCATGTATATTGAAATTTTATTATGAGGTACATGCACATTTAGGAGTGTTATGTCTTCTGGACACATTGATCCTTCAATCAATCCAAAATACTCTTACATGTCTTTGGTAGTTTGTCTTTTCCTAATTATTGTTCTTTACCTGGCCTGTGAAGTCTCATCCTGCATATATGTGTTGCATTATTCATTCAACCAACTCTCAAAGAGACTCCTGTGCAGATCACTGGAACATTTTTTTTTTTTAAATGCAGATTACTGGAACTATTTTCTCCCTCCTCTTGATGCTCTGATTCACAAATTCCTACCTTTTCAGACCTTCCTTCAGCTCACATCTCTGTCTTCTCAGCTCAGTGAAACTGCCAAGAACTGCTTGGATTACCCTTTTCTGCAACAGGATATGATAAATGCCTCCAGGAAGAAAGTGGGGTTTGTTTTAGGGCTGATCTCACTGGTTTCCTTACCCTTATAGATCATAGTCCCACACTATTGGTTGTTCAGTCTGCATATAATTGTTTTGTATATTTTGTTCAGTATTCTAAACGTTAATGTGGAAGGGCTATTCCAGACTCAGTACTCTCATATGTTTGGAAGCAGGAGAATTTACTACTTTCTTTTTTTATAAAGTTATTTATGTATTTATCCAAATTGACACATTGTATTTGCACAAGTTTATGGAGTACAATTTGTTGTTTTGATACACATTTATGTTGTATGATGATCAAGCCAGGGTAGTTAGTGTATCCATCACCTCCTGTATTTATCATTTCCCTGTGGTGAGAACATTCAAAAGCCTCTCTTCTAGCTATTTTGTTTTCTTTTAAGCCTCTTTCGGGCTTTAGTCACTTCACTCAAAACTGCCTTTACTGTGGTCACCAGTAACCAGTAACCTCCATGTTGTTAAATTGAATGGTCAATATTCAGTGCAAAGCTTTTGAAATATTTCTTTCTTCATGAAACATTTATTTTTACATAGTTTCCAGAGCCCCATGCTCTGTTGAATCTCTTCCTTACTTATTTTTCTTTTTAAATATTCTTTGCTGTATTTTCATCCTCTTTGTGACCTCTAAATATTGCACCTGAGTTCAATCCAAACACTCCTCTTCTCTAGCTGCATAAAATCCCTATGTGATCTCCACCCGCCCCCAGACCTATGGCTTTAAATTACATGTATATTTTTATGACAACCAGATTTATATCTTAAGTATTATATATCTCACTTGAGAGACAAACGTGTACAACCTAATATCTGCTTAATATTTCCAGCTGGTGTCTCACAGACATTTCAAATTTCATATTCTGAAAATATTATTTATTTCCTTTCCAAAATCTGCTTTTCCCAAATCATTCCAATGTCAACAAATGCCAACGTATTATTTACAATTCACATGACCTAGGACTTATCTTTGTTTCCTCTATTTTGAAACTTGCATCCAATAGGTTGGCAAATTACGATAGCTCTACTTTCAAAATATATCCCCAAATCAACCCTCTTTCACCACCTCCACTACCACCACATTAATACAAGCCACCATTATCTTTCACCTAATTTACTCTTTTTGCACTTCTAACTGGTCATCCGTCTTCAGTCCTCTCTCTTGTGCTTCTTATATACTTAGTCTGTTCACACAGCAACCAGAGTGATCTTTTAAAATGTAGGACAGGTCATGTTACACTTCAGAACCTTCTACTGTGTACCTCTCTCCTTTTCCATTTTACTATAAGCAGCAAGGAGAAACCAGACTGTGCCTTCAACTCTTTACTTAGAAATCTCAGCTAAATATTTAAGTTCATCACTCTCAAGTTCTACTTCTAATCAATAAAAGACAATTCAGTCAAGTCCTCTGCCACTTTACAATGATCAACTTTTCTCTAGTTTCCAGTAACAAGTTCCTCAGTTCCATCTGAGACTTCATCAGAAGTACCTTTATATTCATATTTCTACCAAGATTCTGTTCCTGATGATATATGTATTCTCTAAGATAAAAGAAGCTTTCTATACAGCCCCTCCTCTTTTCTTTGTAAACCCTGTCCAAATCTCCTTTCAATGTCAGTACTTCTACCAAAAATTTTTCTAAAACAATCTAGGCTTTTTCTGTCACTCACGTCAAAACTCTTTCAGTCTCTACTCATTAACCAATTCTGAAACTAATTCCATATTGTTAGGAATTTGTTTCAGCAGTACCCTGCTTCCAGTACTAAAATCTATATTAGTTTGCTATGGCTGCTGTAACAAAGTGCCACAAACTGGAAGGCTGAAAACAATGCAAGTCTCTCATATCATGCTTCTGGAGGCTAGAAGTCTGAAATTACAGTGTCAGCAAGGTTGTTCCTTCTGAGGGTTGTGAGGAAAAGATCAGTGCCAGTCCTCTCTCCTTGCCTTGAAGATGGTCTTCTTCATGTTCCCATGGCATTTTTCCTGTATGTTTCTGTCTCCCAATTTTTCCTTCTTGTAAGGACACAATTAATATTGGATTGAGGTCCACGACAATGACCTTATTTTGACTTGATTATTTCTGTAATCAAGTAAGATCATGAACTCAACTACCATATTCAAATAAGATCCTGATCTCAGCTACTAGGGATTAGGTATTTCACACAGGGATTTGGGGAGCAGGGGATACTGTCCAACCCATAACAGCTTTTAGTTTGACCTTGGGTACTGGTTATATTGTCCAGAAAGAGGTACAGAGGATCTATTGAAAAGTGTCCCAAGGAAATTACCCTGGCTATTAGTAATATTTAAAATACTTGAAAGGGAGGAGCATTTAAAAGAAAGTGAAAATAACTGGCCTAAGAGTTAAAAGGGAATTCTGCAAAAAAGAGAGGGCACAAAAGCAAGTGGAGAAGAAAATACCAAGAAGGAGAAGACAGACACCAGTAATGACTGAACAAAGTATGGCAAACAAGTAAGATAACGATCTCCACTAGTGGACCCTTGCTGTTCTTGGAATGAAGAGCTTTAGTGGCATGGATGGGGCACAAGCTGAAATGCAGGGGTCTAAGAAGGTCAAAGGTTGGAATAATCAGTGCTGCTTTTTTTCAAGAAGTTAGACATAAAGAGGAGAAAGAATGGGTAGGACCTACATGAAGAAAAGTAGTTTGAAGTAACAGGCTCCATAAACACACTAGAATGAAACAAGCATACGGTGGTATGTGACGTGTTCCCAATCTTAATAAGTAATGACCTTTATGATTACATTTTAAGTTGATTTTTCAAATTTCTCAATTAATGATTTAACTTAAAATGTCTGCTTCTGCCAATATTGCATATGCTTCTTACCCAGTATTCTCTTTTTAACACACCACTCTCTAACATTTACTTAATTACTATATTGATCATAACTTCTACTAATAGATAAACTCCGTGAGAACAATTTTTTTGTTTGTTTTTTGTTTTTTACTATTACATTCCTAACTGTATATTCAGCTCATACATCAGTGTTTGGGCCATTGAACACTCAAAAAATATTTGCTGAATGAATGAAGGAGTAGTTTGAAAAAATGGGGATAATGTTATACTGTGCTGCTTTTTGTTCTTGTGTAAAACACTATGCTCAGGTATAAGTAGGATGAAACAAATTATATCTGTTAGCCTGATGTAAATTTGAAGCTAGACTAAGGCATAGAAACATGACAATGTAAGCAATAAATGGATGTATAACAGATAGTAAGTGGCAAACAGCAGATCCCTCATATAATAACAGCTATCCCTCACCACCCCCCATGTAATAAATGGAAATAGACACCTGAAATGTCTGGCTGATTTTGAAAATTTGGGGGGCAAGCAAAACAAACAAACAAACAAAGTGTAGTCATGGCGATCGCTGGGACTTCAATGAACAGAATTTAAACAGTCACACAATTGATAATATTTATTTGTTCAACATTTAAAGTCAATAAATAGATAATGGTAGAAGACTTAATTTTGGCTATAGAACAAAAGGTCTTCAATTGCAAAAATATAAGTGCAAGAGATCAAAATTAAAAATGGAAAATTGGGAATGAAAGCTGAAGGAAAGAAGAGGGAAGCAAATGTCATTTTCTTACAAAGCAGAGGTACAAAAATATATTAATAGTTTAATGGATACAAAGTAAATATGTTATTCTAAGGGACAGACTAAAGATGGGAAGGAGTAGAGCAGAGAGCTGATGCCTAAATCCCTGTATATATGTTATTCTGCTTATAATTTTTAAACAGTGGAACCTATTTATTTATAAATGTGTTATGCCATTTGGATAGTAATCTATATTTACCACAAGGAGCAGTTTGTGGTAAAGGAAAAAGTTTTAGAGTCAGACTGACCTGGGTAGAATCCATACTGTGCCAACTCTGGGAAATCTAATTAATCTAATTAATCTGAGCCTTGGTTCTCTTATCTAGGAAACAATTATTGTCTTAAATGACAAAATGTGCACAAAATGCCTGACCATATGAAAGCTACTCAATAAATATCAAATCCATTTGGTTCCTTTTTTCATTTTTTATTAAATGGACTTGAAAAATTGATCTAAAATATGTATACTAACAGTAGAAATGTTTACTAAAAGTTAACTCTATAAAAACATGCAAGATTTTTGTAAAAATTAGTATCATCATGTCATAAATCTTTAAATTTTATCATTTTAACAAAAAACTGGGCATTTTCTTTAAAAAGCTTGTATATGTGCTTCATTCTTTTCCAATAAATTAATCTAGAATAATCAAAAAGAATTTTGAGTTCAGTGAAACCACACTTAATTTATTTTAAAATAATTTTGATCATTCAATACAAAGAAAGAAAAAAAAACATTACTGAGGCAGCTGCTATGGCACTTTCAATTTCATGATTACCCACTGATTTTCTAATAAAAAATATAAAATTTTGTAGAGGTATGTATTTATTTTTATAAAATATTGTTAATTCCGTAGCACAGTACTTTGTAATGCCTATTAATTTTTCATTTTGAGGTTATTCACAACTCCCACTTCTCTCCAATCAGAAGATTCACACAAATCAATTCTAGGGTTGGCAGTGCTCTCTCTGGTTATGAAACTGTAGTTATTAAAACAACAAAAGAACTTAATCATTTATATTTGCAAACTCAGCAAAAAGAACTGAAAATGTACTTTTCAGAAGTAGTGTGCAGTCAACATTTTTCAGAAGTTGTACTTTGTCAGGGAAAAAATATTTTTAAAAAATTTTACAATATGTCACATTGGGGAAAATCCATTAAGTTTATGACTAATATCAAATATTTAGTTTTACGGATTTAAAAAATGCATTTTTTACATACAATAGATTAACCTGATTCAGGTATGCATAAGTATAGCCAGAAAATATTGCAAGATAAATCTATCTATTAAAAATAATTTTGATAATGTTCTCTGTAGGAACAAACATTTTAAAGTATTTATCCTTGGAATTAAGGCTAAGGGAAAAAAAA
This sequence comes from Cynocephalus volans, assembly GCF_027409185.1. NCBI lineage: Eukaryota > Metazoa > Chordata > Mammalia > Dermoptera > Cynocephalidae > Cynocephalus > Cynocephalus volans. The sequence goes on along the minus strand of NC_084470.1, from coordinate 129,434,041 downwards.
CTGCCCAATCTTTCTAACAAATATTTCTCTAAGGTTCAATGTGTAACTGGCCTTATATTTTTGTTCATTTTCTAAAACAAAGTAAAACTTTTTCTTTTATTTCTTACTGTGTCGGTAAAATATGGATGTACTTGTTTCTTCTATATAAAAGTGGTTTCAACATAATTTTCAACCCCTGTTGAAGATTATGATGCCTAGAAATGAGCTTTGACTCATTATTTATCCTTGTAAAATGGATAAATAATTTCCCAAAAGAATCCCCTATAATTTTTTTCCATGTGGTTCAATTATTTAATGTGAGTAAACTTGATTAAAATTAGAGAGACCTGACAATCCTTAGCCAAGTGAAGTATAATTATATCAGGTAAGAGAATACATCGTGATTTCAGACCCCCTCGCCCTCCTAAGACCCTCACTATGTACTGGAAGGACATGAAAATGACAGTGACACTGTCTTGATCATATCAAGGGTGAAAGTCAAAAGAGATTATTTTCCTCTAAATGAAGATACAAAAAAATTTTACTGCGTGTGGAATGGTTAAATTGTAGCAGGACTGTATAATCACAAAAGAGAAATTACTTATTTTCTTCATCCACCTGCCTCCCAAACACAACTTTCTCGGGGAGAGGCAACTAAATTAATTTGTCTGGGACAAGCCCGCATGTATTCACCACATAGTCTCTACAAGAAGATATAAACAAAATGACTAGGTGTAGATATCTCACAAACTGTGGAAAAGATGTGTTCTACTAACCTTTTGGGAATCAAAGAGCAAAGATTTCAATTCTCGTAAAAGGTTTTAAGCCAAACGCTGGAGGAGGAGGGTGTGGATTGTGGGAATTATTCAATCAAGCTTTGTTTAGGACATAATGTAGTGTTGCTTGCATCAGTAACTATGCCAGATCCTTCCTAAGATATAATACGTAACGAGAGAATGTAAATTACCAAGCAATATGGTGTCCTTTATGCTAACATTGTTAGTTACGTAATGCATAATTTGCCTAAGTTTCTATATTTTTTTTCCTAAATAAATCTTCTTTACCTGGGTCATTGTGCCCATCAATATGTAAAGATGGCTTTAAAAAGATGAGTAATAGCTTATTAGTGTTTCCGGATATGAGCACAGTAGGAACCATCTGCTTTCCATTTTGTAACCAAGTCCCTGAAAGTTTCTCTCTCTCCAAGGGCTGTAGACACTTCCATGAGTCTCTATAAACCCAAACATAAAATACTTGAAAGACTTTCCAGTCCTTGCCAAAGGAGCTAAGATACTATGTACATTTAGTGCCACTCGTGAGCATTTGTTTTTCTTCCTTATCCTTTCTATCAAGACCTAAATTTCCACTCAGTGACCAAGACACAGTGATACTCAATTTGTGTCCGTTAGTTCAAGGTGCCCTAACTCTGACATTAACTTTTCTGTTGAGTTTTAAAGGATTTTCTTCCTTTCCCTATACCAACTAACCCCTTGCTACTTTGCTAAACTGTTCACAGCTATAGTGTGCTACCTCTGTCACCAAACTTTTTTTTCAAACATACATCTGTTGAATTCTACCTGTTTTACTAGGCTTTACCTGGCATGTCTTGTATCTTCTTCTACTGAATCATAGGTATGAATAACAGAATAAATTCATAAAGTTTTTGGATGAAAGTTGAATTTAAAAATAAATACATATTTTAAAAATGTATGCAGGTCAATTGCAAATTTACCCATGCTTTTACTGGCATTTCAAGGGTTACACAAAGCTGATACGAAGAGGAACCTGTTTACCTCCTCGCAACAAAAAGCTAATTTTTTAGATTTTTAAAAAAATTTTAGATTAATTTTTTCCTAGACAAAGACATATCCTAAATCTCACTTAGTTAAAAATATTATCAAACCTATACATGTACATAGTTCCAAAAGACAAAGCAGCCTCCCCATTTTATCCTATGGCATGAGAACACTATGTTTCCTTTCCACAGAGGCAGCCACCTTAAAGCCCTAAACTGATTATTTGCTTATTTGCCTCCATATGTGTAAATATGACTTTATTGCTATTTCTCGATTTTTCAGTTTAACATTATAAACTGGCTTCCTATTATGGCATGGAAGGGCATAGCTTTCCTTCCATGCCCCAGCCCCTCACCTTCCCTTCTCCCCTCCTGTGAATATAGTTCAATAGTAATTTAGATGGGATCACTACTTGGTGTTCATATTATTATGATTATTATTAATAGTAAAGCACAGTGAATGGTGTGGTCTGTTTCCCTCAAGAGGTAATAGTTGTCTCTTTTAGCATTTGTTTAGTTTTCTCACCACTCATCACTATTTCAAAATATACTTTTTCTGCTTGGGCTGCCATAAAAAAATACCGCAGACTGGGTGGCTTAAACCACAGAAATTTATTTTCTCACAGTTCTGGAGACGGGCAGTCCAAGGGCCAGGTACGGGCACAGTTGGTCAATGTCTAGGCCCTTGACCTTGGCTTGCAGACCGCTCCCTGCCTTCTTGTTGCCTCTTCACACGGTTGCCCCGTGTGTGTGCCCACCTGCTGTCTCTCTGCACGTCCTTACCTCCTCTCCTTGTAAAGACATCAGTTAGATTGGATTAAGGCCCATTTTTAAGTTACCTATTTAAAAAAAATCTATATCCAAGTATAGTTAAATTCTGAAGTCTTGGGAGTTAGGGCTTCAAGATATGGATTTCAGGAGACATAATTCAGTAAAAAATAACCGCTCCAAAGTGGAAATCTCCTCTCAATCTATTCGACCACATCGGGTAACAGAAATTTCATCTTTCCCCATCCTTCAGGCCCTCTGAAGTGCTCTGCTCTGGTCTGACTGCTGGCCCTCAGAGCTCACTGACAGCTGTCGGCCCAGGATCCACTTTCACATGGCAGATCCCATTTGTCTCTTGTGTTGGATCCCTCGAGTCATTTTTATCTTTACTCATTCCTCGGTTTTGATGAAACCCATCTTCCAGAGGCTTTTTGAGAGTTGTGCATTTTTTTTGTTTTTGAGATCCTTAATATTTATGAACAACTTTCTACTTCCTTCCTTGACTAAAATTTTTTCAGGATACAGAATTCTAAATAAAACATATTTTCCTGCAAAATTTTGAAAGCATAGTCTTATTGTCTTCTGGTTTCTGGCATTCCTGTCGAGAAGTCTGAAGATGTGATGAATGTTTCCTTCTTTTTCTCCCACTGTCCTTCCTCCTCATGTTCATCCCCTGCCTTCTTTTGGCCCTTGTCTTATCTTTTTCTCTCTAGCCAGTGTAGGTGTCTTCTAGTCCTTATTCTACAGGAGGGGACCCCTTTAATTTCACAATTCTGGCCTTGGAACTTTAATTCCATCACCGCTTTGGTAGCATTCTCCTTCACTGTTTTCTAGATTTCCTTCCTTAAACTCCTGCTATACAGATATCGTTTCTCCCTGACTCCTCTGATTTTCTCGCCTTTTAACTCTTCTTTTTTATTATTTGGTATTATTGTTCATTTTATTATTCTTCATTCTTCCAATGTTCTTAGATTTCTATACTAGGCATTTAACTAAATTTATTTGTTATCTTCTATTTAATTTCTAGGAGCTCTTTTTGGTTTGATGAATGTTTCTTGTTTTGTTTTGCTTTCTTCTGCTCTGTGTGTGTGTGTGTGTGTGTGTGTGTGTGTGTGTGTGTGTGTGTGTGTGTGTGTGTGTGTGAGTGTATTTGTATTTATATTTATATTTATTTGTTCTCTCTATATATTTGTTTCAGTATACATGAGTATAAAACAAGAATAGTAAGCCTACTAATTTTATACTCATATATATAACATCTTCTCATATTACTGAGGATATTTATTAAATATACATTTTAAAACTGATTTCTTCTCCCAAAATCGTATGGTGTTTTTTTGCCTCTGAACTTCTCTTTTCTGTATGCTGTTGTTTGTTTGTTCAATCATTCTTTCTCGTTCTTGTTAGTATTTCCTGAAATGTCTGGTGATCTCTGTTTTCTGAACATATGCAGGAGTAAAGCACTCAAAGCTGTTGGGAACTGAGTGAATGGAGATTTCTCCATACAGATTTCACTGTAGGGTGATCCATCTGGGATACTGCAGTAAGAAACTCCAGACTTTTATATCTTTGAACACATATACACACACCACGCACATGTACTTGATATAGATAAAGGTATAGATGTATAGACCTAGACATAGATACAGACATACAGATATAGATAGATAGATAGAAAGCATTTTTCTCTTGTGATGGAACATTTCCCCAGAAAAAACTCCTCCAGTCTTGTGTCAACGAAAATGTGGAACAGGCTGTAAGAGTTTTCCAAACCACTTACATCACTTACATTCGGTGAAGCCACTTGCTCTTAATTCCCTTAATTTGGCATGACACCTAGACCTTTAACTGCACCTAGTGTCTCTGTGCAGAGGGTATCCCTGGATCAAATTCTCCAAATAGTAACACGTCTTTTACCAGGGTTGGGAAAGTAACCAGAAATGGATATGTGGAGAGGTTCAGAAAATCAATTTCCCTTACATACTTTTAACTGGTATTCATACATTTGGTTCTACACACAACCCTACTTTCAGAGGTATCTGTTGCTTCTATTTCCTGAGGCTTTGAGTTCCTTTGCAAACAGCAGCCTGCTTCTGATTTATTTCCTCTCTCAGTTTTAAATTTTAACTTCCTTCTGTCTAAGTCAGTTGCCACTCATCCATCTGCTTCTAGCTTCCAAAATCCTGTTAGTGTTGTGTCATCTACCAAACCCTTTGTCTTTATGCATGTAAATCATTTTATTCATTTCCTGTCAATTTAGTAGAGTGTCAGTAGAAAATTGGATGCATTTGTTTAACTAAAAGATCCCAAAGTCACATGGTGAAGTTTACTCTGGAAGACATTATGTCTTTATTTCCTAAACTTGTTACACAAAGGTATTATAGATACTGGAAAATGGCAAGTATTTTAAAACAATGTTACCACTCAAGTGGCACAAGATTCACAATTAAATAAGTCATATAATTATAGAAACACAAGATTATGTTCACTTCAATTTCATTTCTTCAGTAATTATGCTTGGAGTACATATTATGCCAAACCAATTAAGAAACTACTGAAGTAGTGCTTAATTGAACTGAACAGAGTCTGGTCTGAATTAAGGTAGTAAGTGCAGAAAAGAAGGGGAACAGATACATTTTTTAAAGTATATATTTTAAAAATAAGTAGTTTGAATATTTTAAAACTATTTCTTTGGCCTATGTCATTGTATTAGTTTTCTAGGGCTGCTGTACAGAGTACCACAAATTGGGTGGTTTAAACAATGGAAATGTATTGTCTCGCAGTTCTGCTGGCTACAAGGCTGAGATTAAGGCACTGGCAGAGTTGGTTCCTCCTGAGAGCTGTTCCTGGCCCCTCTTGGCTTGTGGGTAGCTGTCTTCACATTCACATTGTGCTCTCCCTGTAGACATGTCTGTCTCCAAGTTTTCCCTTTTCGCCAGGACACGGGTCATATTGGATTAGAGCTCACCCTAACAACCAAATTATAACTTGATTACCTCTGTCAAGACCTTATCTCCAAATAAGTTCACATTCTGAGGCACCGGGGTTAGGACTACAGCATAAGAATTTTGTGGGGACAGAGTTCCACCCATAGCAGCCCTCTTCACATGAGGATGAGAATGTTGGTTTACAAAGTTCTTAAATGAGTAAGAAGTTTAGGTAAATTAGAGTGAGGACAACACAGAGCTTGCCATGTTCGGGGCTTACTGTCCTAAATTAATGTAATAGAGCATACCTGTTGGATGCTCCACAAAAGGACGAAATATGTACCTGTGCATATTTTGCCTTTTTCTCCAGTCGCTATAGAAGCTACTGAATATTCTCATTTGTCTGTGCATCACAGATGCGGCTAGAGATAGACTCACTGGCTTAGAGACACAGGAGGTAACACCACTAACTCAACACAAAATAATGAAGCACTTTTTAAAAATAATAAAATTGAAATATTTTTTAAAGTTATAATTTGATAATTTATACCATTTTATTTAGTCATAAGTTTGTAGGACTTTAGACCTAATAAATATATCATAAAAATCATATAAACCAAAGGTAACCAAATTCAGATGTGTTTCAGGATCACCTGGGGATCTTTTTAAAACATACAAATTCCTGATTTCCACCTCAGATATCTTGAATAGAATTTTTGACAATGCATAATTTTAGAAACTCTCCATTTGATACTAATGCACCCTACCTGATCCATCTGCCTTGTTTTAGAGTTGAGAAAATTGAGGCCACTTTAACAAAATTACATATTGTAGGACAGGAATAATTAAAAATGATATAGTTCTGTTTATATATGACTCCTTTTATTTTAATCAACAGAAAACTAGAAGATTTCTACAAACTACTTCAAAAACACTTCTGCTGACACAATCCATGATGTAACTACTCCCATGTTATGGCAAAGAAGCCAAGAAATATTTGCTTCCCTTTAGTAAAATTTTAAAGTCATCAATATTTAATGTTGGAAATTTAAAAAAAAAAAATTTTTTTAAATGTTCTCAAGTGGAATGCATAACTTACTAAAGAAGATTTAGAAACTTACAGATGACGTCCTATCTACTTCACAGCGACTGCTCAGAATAAAACAGGCCTCAGCATCATCCATCCTAAATACAGACAGAAAAACAAAATAATCACACACTGAAAAATCTACATATTTTCTGAAAAACAGAATTTCAATGCTTAGTCCATATCTTGCACAAAAAGTACATGTAGACCACATTTATCCTTAAGCTTAAATGAAAGTTGAATTTCTAGCAGATCGTGACTGTGTTTGACTCTGAACAAAACACTTAGTGTTAGGTTGTCTATAGAACTCGATAGTTTATGACAAAGGTAAAAAAGAATGCCAAACTTTATTTTCTCTTTTATGATTTTACATATTTTCACATATGTGCTTTGAGTAAATTATGGGGGTGGTATTGACCTTTATTCTCTGAGTAATTACATTTTAACTGTACTGCCTCAATTAAACCAAGAGAAATGGAACAGAGCTGTACAGTACTAATAAGTCAAACTCTACTGTATATTTATATTTCCTGGAGATGATTCATCATCTTGTTTCAAACTCCTTTTCTTCATGCTCAGGTTCTATATTTTCTAAATTTCATGATAAAGAAACAGTATATTGCAGTGCTTGATGCATACTGTTCTGAAAACATAAATATTTATTTTCAAAATGAGGAACGATTTATCTTTCTGGTTCACTATAATAAAATAAACCTTTTCCAAAAAAAATATTTTCTATGGAGAGGAAAGATAAAAGACCATGAAATTTGACCAAGCCAAACAGTTCTGGGAAAATGTTGAGCCATGGTTACTAAGACAATATGAGTATTGGATAACATTTTCTAAACATCATTTTCCACAAAGCAATTCAAAACTCACTGACCTTTAGAACTTGTTTGGAGAATCCTACTCCTTGTTCCTTGCACGGGGAATTGCGTTGAAGAATGTATTAGTTAACATTAAATCCCAAGTCTTTTATATGAAGTTAGGATTAGAAATGAACATAAAAATGGATACTGTGTCACTCTTTTTTTCTTAACCAAGTTTTCTGAGTCTTACCAGCCAACTATATCTCTCCCTCAGTCCCTTCTCTTTTTTTGTTTATCCCTATGGAGGACTGCTTCTTGTAAATGTGATTGCTTTTGCTAAGAAATCATTTTAATACTATCAATAATAAATTAGTTATGTTAATCTTAAATAGTATCTACATTAGACACTGATAGCTAATACTAGTAGCTCAGATTAATTTATTAGATAGAAACAAGCCTGTATCACACAAATCCATATTGAACATAATATAGGCATTATACATGCTTATTGTGTGAATAATCAACTCTTATACAATAAATAAAGCATATTGATTATCAACTCAGGTGAATATATTGATCCAGATTATATTTGTCTCTAAGCAATTATTCTTCTAGAATACCCAAATTATGAGTATAGATAGCAAATAGCAAAAACCCAAAGCAAGGGTTTACTTGAGGTGCTGGGAAAATGTGATAATTTATAGAACTCTTATATACTAAATGACCACATACATAAAGTATTTAATCCACGAAAAATACTAATATATACCCTCAAAGAAATTTAATTTTCCAATTGTGTACCATTCATAACATCTTAATAGTTCCTGGTGACTTTTTTTGTTTCAGAAGTTAAACCACTGAAAAAACTTAGTTTCACTGACTTTATTATATAGATATCAATAGTAACGTCAGAGTTCCTGACTAGGTATCTACCTAGTCATTGCTTGCAGGATTAAGCAGCAAAAAGGAGTCTGGGAGTCTGTTCCACAAGGCATTTTACTTTTCTGTTCTTTTTCATCACCCCTTGTGAGCACACACACACACAGAGAACATGTACAAACACATACACAAAACATACATAAACGCATAAACACACTCACACATCATACTTGGGCCATCCAGAAAATAAATAAATAAATAACACACACTATAAAATTTAATGAGGAGACTTTTGTATCTACAAGTGTATGTAAGATACCACAAGGATAAACATCTTTAAAACTTGAAAAGCACTAAAAATATTGGGCAAAACCACTGCTGCTAAAGATCTCTTTTGGTTTCTAAACTAAGGATGTTTTCCAGAAGCCCTGATTCCCTAGTGTTCACAGTCTTCCCAACTATGATCTCACTCTGCTCATGTGGTATAACCCCATGACCTGTAACAAGTGTTTAAGACTATGTCACCTTTAAGCTATGTTCGCTGGCACATGCCAAAAAGAGAGCAGTTGCCTGGCACAACAAGAAGAAGGCAGCTAAGGAAGACCAGTCACCTTTCTGATGCAGTCCATATTGCAAACTGTTTAAAATTCAAACCCTGACACACTGCTTTAGTATCTCACATAATGTTCAGCCCAAGATTGTTATTTGTGGAATAAAAACAGTATCCAGGGATTTGGAGACTACTCTATCAGTGAGTTGAAAATCTTAGCCTATCTCTAACAGCTTGAGATGCTTATACATGCCACCTTTCTCACTGTGTTGTGTAAACATGGTCTACTGAACAACTTTGGGAACGTTTTTCCTAAAAGAGACTGGAAAAGTAGGGCAAACACACTACTTTTATATTTTTAACCTTTCAATTTGACCAGCAGTAGAACTAAAGCAAAATTCTATATTAAAACATACTTAAGCACATCTTGCAACACTATAAATAACTAAAATTTGGAGGAGAGAAAAGATTAAAACACTCAAAACTGTAAGCTGCAAGGTAACAAACAGATAGAAATACCTACTTTGCTCTCAATAGATCCTGATCTTTAAGGGCTGAACCCTGAAGGTAGATAACTCTTTGGGACCACATTGGAATCTGTAGTACCCTTCGAACTTGCACATCCATTTCAGTAGGGCACAGAATCACCACATAATAATCCTATTAAAAACAAAATGGGCAAAGGGATAGAAACAATAATACTTTATGTTATATAAAATAAGTAAATAAAAGATCTAAGAAAATTTTGAAATATGATAATAAATGAAAGTTCACATTCAAAACCTGAAATACATTAAATATAGCATGCTATAATAAACATAACTGAGACATTAAAAAACTCACAAATCAATAAATTCATACTAACCTATTTCAATCTTACTAGTACCATAAATGGAAGGTAATCAATGGTGTAACCACTTTCAGCCTCTGAAGTTTTTAGTTATAACTACAGAGTGATTCTAAAATATACATTGAACACCAACTATCAATTCATACTTAAATTGCTACTTTTCGAATCGAAACTGCGATAGGATTAATATCACTTGTTAATATGAGTATCACTATGAACTGATAATTTTGAACAATTTCTCATGTATATTTCAATGGGTAAGGATTCATAAAAACATTGAAAATCCTGACCAAGTAAATTAAATAAAAGTTTGAGTTCAAAATATTTCAAAATATATGGTCCTTTGGAGAAAATACAAAAGTATTCTGAATATTCAAACAATTTTAAACAAGTAATTTATATAAATTAAAATTCTCTGGTAAACATTCACCATTTTATCACTCTAAAATGTATTTATTAGGAATTTTTGGATTTTAAAAATTCTCTATATTGATACTAGGCAAAATTAACTACTATGGGATCAAATTTTTCCCTAAAATAGATTTTCTTAACGAGTCATAATGAGCAAGCTGAAAATTATTCAGTACAAATTTAAAAATCCATCAAATAAATATCATGCTTCTTCAAAAATGCAAATTAATTTATATGAAAACAAGGGAACATAATATATAATTTAAGGATCATTTATAAAGTAGGTATTTTAAAATAAAAAATATAGTATTTAAAAAGAGCTCCAAAATATTCACAAATCAATGATTTTAAGTTCTGTAAGGAAGAAATAATTAGATACACTCAGCACTGTCTTGATCTCTAGGACTATTTAATCTCTTGACAGAAATTTATTGAGAAAATATAGGACCTTCAAATAACTCTTTGCTCTTTGGACTAAGTGCCTTAAGCAGGAAAGGAGATTACCTGCATCTACACTGGCCCACTAGCACAGCAAGTGGAAGAACTATTTGAGGTTTTTATCTGTACAGACTGCTGAAGATATTTTTCTGAATTCATATTCTCAATTCAGCTTGTTCTTGTCCAATTTTGGGGCACTTATTGCTAATATAAACAGAAGCTAGTTATACTCCATGCGACAAAACAGGAAAAAAAAAAATCTTTCAGATTTCCACATTTCTATCAGCAACACTTGACAAACTCTATAGTATTCAACTGAGAAGATGATATTAGTTTCTCCATTGATTTATTATATTTTAAGTTAAAATTTATTGTTTCATAAAAATATCATTTATGCTTTACCAAAGGGAGAAAAAAGCAAACAGAAAGATTCAAAGAAAATCTTTCTGAGTAGCATTAACATAATTCCATCTGTCTTTTAGTGTAGATACAGAAGGAAACTTAAAATACTGCATATTCCTCCAGCATTTTTTCTATGTTCCTGGTTATATTTGTAGTTCTTCATTTACTCTTCCTAAATTTGAGTGTATAAATAAAAATCCCCAGAATGCAGGCTGCACCATCAGTTAACTGACTTTGACAATATGTTAGTAGGCATGATCAAGTAGAGTGCGTAATATAATTCAAATGTACCTGTAGTCTTGGATGAGCATAAAATTCATTTAAAAAATCCATAAGTAAATCAATCTTCAGTGAGCTGACACACAGAACAACATGTTTTTCAGTTTGAGCTCTATGTCGACTGTAGTTTCCACCTGACTTTTGTCTCTCCATCCACAAATAGGCCAGCTGTTCAAACTGTAATGTATTTTCCACATGTGAATGAAAAACACTGGACATGAAAATAAAAAATCAATGCAGTACATCTATCGTTTATTGGTACACTCAATTTCTTAGATGGAACTCATTGAGATTCAAATTATTAGTCTTCCCTTCAACAACAGACTTTCCTTATGATTTCTGCAGAGATTGCAAATGCCTCCCAGAGTCTCAGGTCTCCAAGGAAACATATTAACATAATTTTGCTATTCTATCATAACAGGCCACTAAAAGGTTTGTGCCTCTGCTTTAAGTCCAGTAGAGTATGATACGATATGCCATGTGCTGAGTGAAAGAGAAAAGCTCATTGGCATTTCTCCACATGCTTCTGTTGAATTCTGCCCATACTTTGTGTGATGGAAGATACCCTTACCACAATCCACAAGGCCACATTCATGCTGTACATAGCTGGTACCTGAGGGAAGCAGACGGTGCAAGGGAGAAATGTCAGGAAGGAAGATGTGCATGACTGGATAGGAGTGGGAAAAGTTGTTTTTGTACCTACAGAAGGTGTATTAAATACACTGTGGCCAAAGTTGTATAATGGAACAAGCAAGAATGATTTGTGTTCTCCATATCATGTTTCTGACCCACCCACTAAAGGGCACCAGAGGCTTCTTATAGGAAAGGGTTGGAGATTGCACCTACTTATCTTTAGTACATTTTATATCTCTGTCCATTTGCAATCTCCCTATTCACTCCCAAAACGGTACATAATATGTACATACCATATACAGAGTTTTATTTGATCCATGTAAGTAATAAATATTTATTCATTGCACTGTATGGCTTTTAGGTTTATTTTCAAGAACAAAGAGAAATCAACACTCCACAAATTTATTTACTTGATCTATCATCCTATAATTAAAAACTATATTATCCTATAATTAAAATAGTTTAATATCCTATATGTAAAAGAAAGTATCTTGAAAAATTGAAATAAGAAATGAGCTATCATTTGTGACAGGAGGAAAAAAAACTACCTAGTGTTTCCAATAAAATGAAAAAAGAAATGTCTGTAATAATTTAAATAATTGATTAAATGTAATAATAGCATGGGTTTATATATTACTGTTAGATAACTAAACTTTGCATTTCCTATTAAATGTGAATGATTTCATTTAAAATTCAACATGGTTATATTTACCTGTATGGGTAGAACCACAAGAGCAACACAGATCATAGCAACCACAAAAAGCTTGGAGGACCATGTTTCAGGAGTGACATCCCCAAAGCCCACAGTAGAAAATGTCACAATGCAGAAATAAAGAGAGTCAAACAGATTCAGCTTCTTTCCTATTCTTTCCAGATGCTGGATTCCACAAATGCTGAAGAAATAAATATGCATTAAAACTTCCTATCTGGACATATTATTTCCCACCATTATTCTTCTGAAAGCCAAAGAACATTTTATAAAGCCATTTGGTAGGTGGGCTCTTATATTTTACAATATATATTTTTCAGAAAAATATAATTTTTAAGTTTTTTTCTAAATTAACCATATGTAGTCTTATGTTGGTTAACTGTTAGCCAAAAATGGTAGTCAAAATATCAAAAGGTATATTACAGTAACATGTAAAATGAATGGACTGAATTTCATGGCTGACACACACACACACAGTGACCTTGAATACATGTCAGGAAAACATAGAGACCAGAAATTGCTACATCTAATCCCTGTCAAAATATTATCTTTTCCTTTCCTTTTTTTTAATTTAGAAAAAAAGATAACTTTTTACTGTATATATTCATATACAGTAAAACGCGTGAGAAGTTAGCGTTTGCCAAGTGCTATGGTTTGAATATTTGTCCACTCCAAACTTATGTTAAAATTTAATTGTCATTGTAATGGCACCAAGAGGTGGGACCTTTAAGTGGTGTTTAGGTCAGAAGGGCTCCACCTTTACGAATTAACTAATGCCACTCTCTCCCAAGTGGGTTTATTATTGTAGGAGTAGGTTCACCATCAAAGGAGTTGGTTCACCTTTATACATTTTTTATATTTTTATTTCCTACAGCACTTAGCACAAAGTACACAGTAGCCACATAGCAACCAACTGTTGAATGAACAAAAGAACAACTATTTAAACCATTTTCAAATAATATATGTTAAACCCCCAAAGATACTTCATGCATATTTTTCTGGTTTTTGTTACTGTATTACAAACTCTTCAAAATGTAGTACCTTAAAACAATTACAGTTTATCATTTCACATGATTCTGTGGCTTGGGTAAGAAGCAGGTCTGGATTTCTTGGGCAGCTGCATTCAGAGAGGTCTGGCTTAAATGAAAGGTGCAAGATGGTCTCACTCCTGAGCTACATGATCAGTGTTCATTGTTGGCTGGGGTGCCTTGGTTCTTCCTTATGTGGCCTCTCATCCCCCAGGCTTTAGTGGCATCTTTGCTGTATCAGATAAGACCTGTCTTTTATCTGTTCCATTCTATTTGTCAAAGCAAATCACAAGTTCAACTAAGATTGAAGGGGTGTGGAGGTACATCCTATCTCTTCATAAAGGGAGATACACAATATTAGGTCCATGTTTTTCAATCTACCAAACAATATAAATAACAATATCTATCATAACCTATAAAAATCTTGATGTTTTCTTGAATAAACCAAATTACAGTCAAAGGTATTTAATTTTCATGATACAGTTATAGTTAAATCCATGCTTAACAATAATTTTTTAGAATCTTTATGGTAAAATGTCATTTCCTTTGACCTGGGAAAATCATGAAAACATGTCACGTATTTCTTAATATCACACATAAGCCTAAGGAACCTGGTTGCTCTTCAAGTTAACATGAAAATAAAGATACCTATATAAGCTGTTACATATTTGGGATTATTATACAAAAATAAAAATCAACTTTTCTAAAGGACTAACGAAGGTGAAAACACTAAATTACTTTTAGTGTTTTTCTCTGATTTTGATTAGGCCCATGAACTTGTTTCAACTTAGAGTCTCATTAAATGGTACATTATTTATATGCATGAATAACAATGTCATTACATTTATAAAGTGTTAAAAAATGTATTCTACTTTTTGCAATAAATAAATAAATTTAGTTCCTCCCTCCAGGAGAAAAAAATAAGGCAGAGAATTCCCCAATATCCAGCCCAAGAACAGAGAAATCCTTTCAAATTACTGGTCATATCTTCTTCCTTCTCTGTTGATAACTCTCAATGAAATTTCTATCATTCTCAGAATAAAATCCAAAAGCCCTTGGTTCATATGTCTGAACCAAATCCTGAACCTCCTCTCTAAACCTGCTCCTCCCAAATTCTTTGCCATCAGATAATGGTTTCCTAGCATTAAGTCTTTCAATTGCCTGTAGAGCACACCACCCAGTCTACTCTGTATCTGTCAGGCTCACTTTCTGTTCTTTTCCCCGTGGTTCACTCTTCCCCAATTATGTGGTGTTATTGCTTTCTGACCAACATGCCAAGCATGCTCCTCACCAAAAGCCTTGCCACGGACTGTTCTCTCTGGCTGAGATTCTATTGCTCTAGATAGTCTCATGGCTCACTACTCATATCCTACTCAAATGCCATAATATCAATGAGACCTATCTTTACCATTACATATTCTACTAATCTTTCTCATTCTTTTTGATTAAAAAAATTAATTTAGTCATTTATAGAGTTTGGTATGAATGCATTGTCTGTATGACAATGACAGTCACATAAGAGAGGAGATCCAAGAGGGCAGAGGGTCAAGTGCTTTCTTTATAAATGTTGCCTGAGATTGTCAAATAGTGCCAAGCACATAATAATATTAATTAATATTTGTAGAATGAATGAATGAGGGTCTGAATATAAAATACACAGACTTTATTGCCCATATTTAAATCATGAAGGCATTTAGCCTATTTAAATATAAGCTAAAAATAATTTAGAAAGAAAGACCGAAGCCTGCAAAAATGTTTATCTGAGTACTTCCTTCACTGCAGAATCTAATACAATTAAGTGGCAAGAATAAATACCTTTTAGTCAATGAAATCAGACTCCTGTTATACAGAATATGAAAAAATCAACTTAAAATGAGTTAAAGTCTTAAAAGTAAAACTTGAAACTGTAAAATTCATATGAGAAAACAAGGAAAAGGTTTTTGACATTGGTCTTGGCAATGATTTCTTGGATTTGACATCATAACCACAGGTAACAAAACCAAAAATAGACAAGTAGACTAAATGAAACTAAAAAGCTTCTGCACAGCAAAGAAAACAGTCAACAGAGAGAAAAGGCAACCAAGAAATAAGAAAAAATATTTTCAAACTATCAATCTAATAGGGGGTTAATTTCCAAAATATGTAAGAATCTCCTACAACTCAATAGTGAAAAAAAAGGGACAAATATTGCATGATCACACTAACATGAAGTATCTAAAATAATTAAACTCATAGAAGCAGAAAGTAGAGAATTGCTGTTCAATAGGTATAAAGTTTTAGTTAAGCAAGATGAGTAAGTTCTAGAGATATGCTGTACAACATAGTACCTATTGTTAACAATGAGATATTGTGTACTTTAAAATGTTAAGAGGATCGTTCTCACTACATATTCTTACCACAAAAAAATAACCTTACAAAAGAAAACAAGAATATTTTTGGAGGTTGTGGATATATTTAGTAACTTGATTGTGGTGATGGTATCACAGGGGCATGCAAATGTCAAACTCCTCAAAATGTATACACTAAATATGTGTAATTTTTTGTATATTTATTATACCTTAATAAAGCCAAAAATACATACATACATACATACATACATACATACACACATACATACCTCTTTTTAAGGAGGTAGATGCATACTCTACAAATATATGGACTTTCCAACAAATAGCCTTTTAGCATCACTTAAAATATTCAAGTACCACAAGCAAGCAAATCAGGCTTTACTCTTCCTAGTAATTAGTACTTATAACTTTAGTATTTCTTTTAGTTAGCAATACCTAAATAATATGATAAGTAAAAATTCAGAAATTTGAAATGCATTTGAATTACTTATTGAAACTCATTCTGCTTGTGTAATGTACAAGTAAATTATATAACTAAAAACTTGTCTTTTAATAAAACAAATTGGATATTCAAATATGACATTTATTTAGTCACATTATATTCTGAATTTTCTGTTATGAACATATTTTAAAAGAGTTTAAATGACTGAACTAACTTTGCTATAATTGTTTACTAAACAAGTGCTTGACCTGTTATCCCATTCATGTCACTCTTACTGAATACTGCATATTGTATTCCTAACTTCAGTCAATCAGGTTAGTACATACTATAACATTCAGACAAGTGTCTAGTTTATAGTTTATGGTAAAAGCAAATTACTCACAGTATTAGAAGCAGATTTGCCTGTAATTGCTCTACAGTAAGGACTCTGTTGTCACTTTCACTTTAACTTTGTCAACAACTTCCCTTTATGCTTTCTTCCGTTTGTGTAAAAAAACCACCTTCCTTGAACAGTTGAAATAGTTTAAAGGAAACTTTGCTAAAATTTGAACTAGCTTATCAAATTTTAAAGATAGAATAGGGATAGGGGATTGGGGAGAGTTTGGGTGGGGGCCATAGAGAACAATTGCAATTTGAGGTGGTGGACATGCTGATAGCATTGATTTGCTCACCACATCTTGGGCACAGGTGCTGACAGTCAGCTCCTGCCCCGTGAATATGTATAATCAATAAAAATAAAAATAAAAAACTAGTCTTTCAAACCCCATAGAATCTTAAAATTTTGATTTAAAAAAATAGTTTGAAAATCACTTGTTCCAAGTTTTACTTTACAAAAGTGAATAGAGACAAAAAAGTTTGATAAATGGCAGAGGCCAGACTTCTCTGATTCACATTATATGGCCATAGAATCATTTCCTGATACCTATCATGTAGTATTTATATGCAACATGTGGAAAATGTTAAGTATATCTGCTAATGTATTGAATATTATTTTGGTTACAGCTGCCACGATTGAGGATGTTTTTAAGATAAGAAATACAAAGATTTATTTTACTGTTATGTAATAATCATTCAAATAAAATTTTTTTAGATTGTTTCTATAAACTATCTCTTCATAAAATAACTCATAATTAATCCTAATAATTGTAGGAAGGAATGGCAGAAATTGTGTCTTTGGGATAAATACATACACAGTTTACTGTGCTAATTTATTACATACTTCTTAAGGCCAAGACAGTTTAAGCATTGAAAACATCCCTGATTTGCATTATGCACAGACATTAGTGTACATATTAATTATACACACTTATATATTAATTATTTTGCCTAGAACTGTGAATCCTACAACATGTTATATAAGAATTTGAAGATATTCAGTGATTACAATGCATTTTAATATAGATTGTTGTTTTATTTCATCCACAGATGTCTTTGGAGCCATTATTAAGTAAAAACTCCCTATGCCTCTTTTCCCTCAATATAACTGATAAATTTTGGTTAATTATTATTTTGTCTGTATCCAGAAATGATTCTAACGATGGGTACTGATTTTCTGATAAACTAAATTCAACAATGTGCTCAAATACAGCACATTCATAATCAAAATATCCTATTTTGCCTTGTCATAAAAGATATACATCTTTTCAGTCAGTTAAGACCAAGTTAAACCATTTAAATTATATCCTAAACTGGAAGTAGCAGAATAATTTAATGAGACAGTATTAAAAAATAAGTAATCAAGCTGTTGGACATTAGTGAACACTTTGTTATCTTTATATTTTCTTTTAGCTGCTGGCCAGTATGGGGATCTGAATACTTGACCTTGCTGTTACGACATTGTGCTGTAACCAGCTGAGCTAACTTGCCAGCCCTGCTATCATTAAATTTTCTAATAATAAAATTTAATATTGTTTTGTAACTGGGCAACTCTATAAATACATAAATGTAAATATAAATATATATATATATAAATAAATAAATATATATATATATATATATATATATATAAAGCTTCCTTAAAACACTTGGTTTTAGTGGATATCTAATTGTAATATTTTTTTTGTTTATTATCCTCTACCTCTTGCCTATAGTTTGCTGCAATTTAAAATAAAAAATAAGCTCATATCAGACCATGTTCTATTTATCTTTTTTGCTTAGATAATAACATAAAAGCTACTCAGATTCATTTATAGTGATTGACTTTTAAAAGGAAAATTACAAATAAATATAGTTTCCTTCTAATTTCTCTATCACAAATATATCTGTACATTTTCAATACGAAAATAATTTATATAAAACAAATTTCTGCTATAAAATTTTTCTTAAATGTTTATAATGGAAAAGGCTACCTAACATAGCAAAAGTTAATCACATTTATTCACATAAATAAATTTATTGATGGTTTACTAGAGCTGAATGTTACAGATGCAGATGCAAATAGGACAAAGCTTTCCACCTAGTCTGCATAAAAAAGAGTCTCTAAAATCAAAGTGAATGATTATAACATCAATTTTATAATAGTATTACTAATAACACCATAAGTTAATCAAAGATTTTTTATACTTAATGCTAGCTAACCTAGGTAAATTATTTAAGCTTTCTAAACTTCATGCTCTTCGATTGAAAAGTAAATGTAACAATATTAACTTCTTCACTGGCTACTATGAGAATTAAACGAGCTAATGCTCCTGAAATGCCTGGCACATAATAATGTTCAATGAATTCAGTAGTTATTTTGTTATTTATTTCCAGGTCCAGCATTAAAGAAATAGAAGCATAAAAATGTGTCAAATTTCAGGACCAAATACATACACAAAAGTTTTACAAATCCTTTGTTTTCTATTCGATAAAAAATACATATATATGAGTATTTACAATGGAGTTGGGGATTACAGAGAAAGACAGTGGCCATGAGAAAATATGTGTCTATTCTTCTTTACTATGGATTTGTTAACAGGACTTTTAGCAACAGAAAATCATATGGATTAATGAGTAGCTATAATCTTATCCAATCCTGTCTTTGCTGCAAGTCCCAACTGCTATGAAAGTTGAAATATGGGCAATAATGGAAGACTCCAAAAAAAAAAAAAAAAAAAAAAGAATTAGGCAATTTGCAAGGTAAACCCATACTGTTTAACTATTTAGAAAGAGCAGTCATGCTGAGATTAGTTGACCTTTGAAAGGGTCACTGTTGTCATTCACAGAAACTAACAACTAATTCTCGGTAAAGCAGTTAAGGGGAAAAAAAATTAAGCACTATTTCTGGGCCAAATGTCAATATCTGGCTAGCGAATTATTTTAAAGGATTACTTATCACTGAGATTGCTTGAATGCAAAAATTTTATTTGTAATTATATAAAAGACAGTGTACATGTATATCCTATATGTTTGTATATAGTTCAACAAGCTAATAAGAATATCATTATATAGTAATATTTTAAGATTTAAATGTTAAAACAGTAATATTTTGAAAAAAATCCCAATAACATTTCTGTTTTTATATTTATACACACGTTCATGATCACTATTAACATTTAAATAGGGAGCCCATGGCGCACTTGGGAGAGTGTGGCGCTGGGAGCGCGGCGACACTCCCGCCGCGGGTTCGGATCCTATATAGGAATGGCCAGGTGCACTCACTGGCTGAGCACCGGTCACGAAAAAGACCAAAAAAAAAAAAAACATTTAAATAGGTATTTGATTTTATGACTATGGATTTTATATTTATGAATGTTAAATACACCTATTTTTAAAAAATTCTATGCACTTTATGAAGCAGAGAATTCCTTCCATGCACATATTTACTTTTTGCATAATTGTGGTCAATAGTCACAATATTGAGCTTACACTTGACTTTCAAAACTAATTCATATTGCCATTTCACTCAGTTTTAAGTGAATAGACATTAGTGTTATCACAGAATAAATATCCTCTAGAAATTTTATAGCATGGTACTCCGGCAGTTTTTCTAAAATTAAAGTAAATATGCATTTAAATGAAGCAGACTAGAGGACAAAATGCCAAGTAGTCAAATATATCCTTAAATACCGACTCAAAACTTGATTACAACCAAATTACACCAGACAAATCAAGAAATACCCTGGAGAACTTTACAAACTCTAAAAATTCCACTATAAATATGGATAAGTGATTGAATGTATGACTAGAACCATATGAAACAAATACAGCTCTTGAGAGATGTAATGTTTGTTGGTTTTCAAACAAGGTTTATTGATTTTCCAACATGATCTATGGCTATCAGAGGATAAAGGCAATGGGTAATAATGAATACTTTTTCTTTAACAAAATTATGTTAAATTGTAATTTGTTACGTTTTTCTCTTCTTTCATCATTAATGATCTAAACAAAATAAAGCATCTGCTGAATGGTCTTTGTAAATTTTTGTGGGCTCATTAGCCTGTGGGTCTTTACTATTATAATATGTAGATAGAAGAAGGGTTGTTTTTGTTGTTGCTCATGGTGAGAAAGATGGAGCTTTCAATAGTGGAGTGTTTCATTCTGTTTGGATTCCTTAAGTTTTATGCTTCACTGAGCATGTATTCATTTTTATCCATAAACATTTATTCAGAAATATGACTGTGTCTTGATATAAAATGTATTTCCCACTGTCATTTGTGAAGAAAGTAAACAAATAAAGAGACAAGATAATGGGATAAGAGAGATTATAAAAACAGATTAAACCAGGTGATAATAAGGACAGAAAACCATTGTGGTCAAAGGCAATTACATGGTATACTCAAGAATCAAGTAAAATCATTATTATGTTCTTCTGAAAACTCCCATTCTAGGAGACTCCAATATCAAGTAATCAAACCCTTACAGGGAAGAATAAGGATTCTGCTGTGACACCAACAGAAAAGCTATTATAATTATGTCATATTTTTAACACAAAATAACATAGATAACACGGTAAGTGAAGGCAATATGGTACTTGATCACTTTATATTCCTATTAATGAGAGCATTTTTTATTTACTACTTTTTGCTTCCCTGAAAACTCACAGGATTTTTCTCTTCTTAAGTTGCAATATATGTGTTTATAATTTTACTTTTGCTCTGCTGTAGGTTATTTGCATTTGAAAAAGTTTTGCATTGTCTGCTCACCTATTTATTCACTGCTACAAAGTGTCAGGCAAGGTACTAAGTACTGGCAAAGAAAATAATATGTAAAAACTGGCATGACTGCTTCCTTGAGTTTAATGGAAGAGACAGAAAATGATGACTAATATGCATATGTATAAATATACAGAGGAGAATCCCCCAGACTATGATTTTCTATCACAGTGGAATTAGACCTAATCAGGTAGGTCAGGCTTTAATGAAAGAGTGGTACTTAACATAAAAAGACGACTCAGACTGTATTCTGCAGAGAAGGAAGGTAGAGCATTCTAGAGAGGAGGAAGGTTAGTGTGATGGAGGAAATAAAAAAAAAAAGAACAAAAAACTAAACTGCTGAGCACAAAAAAAATTAAGGATGTGAGATGAGAATGAAAAAATAGAATCCCATTCATGCAGGACATTTAGAACAAATTAAAAAGCTTTGTATACATTCCAAGACACATGGAATATTTTTAACAAGCATTGAGTAAGTGGTGATACAATCATATTTGTATTTCACAAAGATCACTTTGTTGCTATGAGATAAATCATTTGGAATAAAGCCAAAGGAGATATAGGTAAACCACTTATAAGGCTATTGCTATAAAGAGGTTATGACAATTTAGATAAACAATGCAGTGACTAAGAGGGACAGAAGGAGATTGATATATAGGATGTTCAGGAGGTAAAATCTATAGGATTTACTGATTATGTATTGTGTAACAGAACAGGAAGTGTTAAGAATGACTCTTAGATATCTGGATTGCTCAGAAGAATGAGCAGTAATTGTTATTTCAAAGATGTGAACAATTTTGAAAAGAAATATCATAAATTTTCTTTTGGACACATTTAGTTTAAAGAATCTAAGAGAAAATGTCACAGAAAGAGTTAATTTTTAAGGATTCTGGCACCAATCAATTTATTGATGCTTGAAAGTGGCAATGGTCTGGTGGTAATGGTTCCTGATTAGAGTTTTTCATATGCTTATTAGCCATCCCTAGATTTTAACTTGTGTGGATACATATATAACACATTATCCATGCTGATATATTTACAGAATTGCAAACAATATAACTAAAATATATGACATATTCCAAGGAAGAAAATATGAAATGAAATGATTAAATTACGAAAGGGCCTAGAACAAATCCCTGAGGAATTCCTTCACTTAATGATGCTTCATAGGGCCGACCCCGTGGCGCACTCGGGAGAGTGCGGCGCTGGGAGCGCGGATGTGCTCCCGCCGCGGATTCGGATCCTATATAAGGATGGCCGGTGCGCTCACTGGCTAAGCGCGGTGCGGCTAGTCACAAAAAGACAAAAAAATAATAATAATAATAATGATGATGCTTCATAGAAGAGGATGAGCTTGCAAAGGACCTAAAAGGATTATGTGTGCATGCACATGCATGCATGCATGTGTGTATGTAGGTACCTATAGAATGTGGGGGGGAGGGTCTACAGGTATGCACCACATGTCCACATGCATTCTCTTGACCTCCATGCACATGTAAATGTTTCCTCATGTAAACTTCTCTGACTTTAATATTGTGAGAGGCTTACAAAGGCTTTCCAAGTTGCACTGCGATATCAAAGATCCCTTCTAAATATATCTTTGCCCCCTTCCCAGTAATATAATAACAGAAAAAGGGCTGGTCCAAAGGTAGTGAGTTATCTCAATTGATTGTTCTCAGTCAGTTACAGAAAAAGGTCAAAAGTTCTAAGGACATATTTTCCTCTTTACCTTTTCTTAAGGTTTAATAACTTTCAAAAACAAACAAACAAGAAAGCACAATACCTGTTATACTTTCCTCTTAATTTGTACTTTCTCTTTCTAATCATTAGTTTACTTAAAAAGCAAAACCAAAAATGGTATTAGTTTATTCAAAAAGCAAAAACAAAACAACAAAAGAGGAAAAGCTTCAAAATCATGACTATTTCAAAACAACTTCTTTTGTTTGCAAAAAGTATATAATGGAATTTGCATTTAAAACATCACTGTAAAAAGCATTGCTACAGTGTGATATAGCTAAAGTATAGCCTTTAGGGCAAGTAAGAGGAGATGAAGCCAGTGATGGAAGCAGGAACAAATTATAATTACTTTATATACAATACCAAGGAATCTGCATTATCCTCAAAAGTCTAAAGGCATAAATGAAGACTTTTCAACAAGAGAATTAAATTGTTGGGTACGGTGTTAGCCCTTTAATAAAGTTCTGGTGATACTCTGAGTGGTTATCACTGCTCTAAGCAGCAACTATATTTACACGAGACGATTAGTCTCAGGCTAAAAACCGCTTTTAAGACTCTGCTGATGTAAATTATCCAAGGGAAGATACATCTCTGATCAGAGGAATTAATGGGTTTAGAAAAGCTCTTAAATTCAGTCCTAAAACATTTTCTAAGTTGTGAGTTCTTGCTTCTCTACAATTTGTTTGTTTGTTTGTTTGTTTATTTATTTTACTTATCTCATTCAGTTCTTAAAAGCAAAGTGGATAATTAAAAAGTGATATAAAAATATTAGCTTACACACCATTAATTTCCATTTTGTGCTAAAGATGTGTTCACATTTTGAGTTAATAAATGTATACATACCAATTCTCTTCACAAAAGGTTGGATTTATCAATGCATTTCTTTCTTACTAACAAGATGTTAGTAAGGCGAACTCTCAATGTAAAAGTCCTTGAAAATGTGAAATATGAAATGGGACCAAATAAATATCAGTTAAATTAACTCAATTTATACACATTTAATATGCTCTCACAAGAATATCTTGCTAGTTACTGCTATATAACAAGACCGAATAGTCTCTAGACAACATTTTCTGGAAATTAAATAAGGCACAAATTAAGCCTTTATTTTTTCTATCAGAAATGGTCTAAATTAAGCCACTAAAAATAAAAGAGAAAGTAGAGCTCAACATGTAAGTTCATATCGTAAACCCTAGAAATTACTCTTGTAGCAAAATGAGTTTTATTTTTGTGCAATCACTTATTTGAATCCAATTTTTAAAGTGTAATATAAAAATGTCATGTTCAGCAACAGAGAAACTTTGTCATAATGATAGCACTTTTACTTTTATAATACTTTCTTCTCAAAATCAACTGAAAAAATTCTCTGTTCTAAGAGATGGATAATGAACTTATGCCTCTTTCATAGACTAAAATATTCACAGGTAATTCTGTCATACACAATTATAACCCATATGTACAAAACAACACTCTTGAGAAGTAGGTGAGTTAGTTGTTCATTTGGGCTTTGACTAACCTCGCTATTGAGGGTATATTTAATTGCTTGTAAGCTAATGTCAGGCATGTCAGTATCTATGCAGACTGGCCTCCTAGGTAAATAATTCTTTTTCACTGTAAGTTACTGTTTTTCTGATCAATGATATTTGTTCAAAGAGCAGTTTCAGAAGGTCAATGACACATTCTAAACTCAAGAAATTCACTGGAAAACATGAATTGTATTAACATTCACCTAATGAGCACTGCTCCCGCGGCTTTAATTTTTTGAAAAATTGTAAGAAAGTTACCATATCAGATCATTTCCACTCAAAGAGATTAAACTAGGAATTAATACTGCAATTAAAATGCTACCATTAGAGAACATCTTTTATTCTATATTTTTGTGCACAAGAAAGTGTTACATTCGGTGAGATGAAGAAAAGGGAGAGGGAGAGAGAGACCTGAGCCAGGCACTATTTCAGCCAAGAGGCTTTTTTCCACCAACATGGAGGGGAGACTGAGTCAGATCAGTTCTCCCAAACAAAGGAAAGCAGGGGTTTTATAAGCCTTTGAGGGTTGTGGCAGAGTAAAGGGCCATTTTGAAATCAGTGGTATGCAAGGTGACACAGCCTTTGTAGTCTGCTAACACCTGGTCGGTCAGGGCATAGACTTCTAATTAGTGTCCCTGCTATATCAGTGCAAAGTGCTCCAGCCCGAAGCCTGTCCCTGCAGCACATAAGATATTCCTTTGATGACAATGGTCATGTTTACCCCTTCCCAGGAAACGAATTTCATTGCTCAGTTCCTGAAGCAGAAAAGGGAAAGAGGAGGAGGAGATGAGGGGAAAGTTGCTTAACCTGGCTGTGCTGATGTTAAGCTAGCCATGAGGCCTAATAGAAAGAAAATTAAGGTCCTTTGCGTCAGAGGATGGGACAACTCCTGCATTGTAGTTATCCCCACCGAGTGCGTGCCGATCAGAGAGGCACCCAGCCAGAGAGGCCCAAGATCCTTGGAGACTACATGACCCGTGGTGCCAGTGCATGAACCCGCAAGGTAGGACTCGCCGCTGCCGCTCGACTCCATCCCCAGCCTCGCCAAGTGCGCACAGATCAGTGAGGTGCCCAGCTGGAGAAGCCCAAGATCTGCGGAGACCAAGAACCCTCTGGTGCCAGAGTGCAACCCAGCAGGTAGGCCTCGCCGCACAGCCTGACTCAATCCCCAGCCCCACCGAGTGTGCACTGATCAGAAAGGGGCCCAGCCAGAGAGGCCCATGATCCTCAGAGACTACGCACCCTGCGGTGCCAGCACGCAACCCAGCAGGTAGGCCTTGCCACCACCATCCAACTCCATCCCCAGCCTAGCTGAGTGTGTGCTGACCAGAGAGGCGCCTACCCTGAGAGGACCAAGATCCGAGGCAACCATGCACCCGAGGCACTAGTGGGCAACTGAGTAGACACTGAGGCAGCCATACCAAATTGGCAGCCCCAGCAGCATCCTAGCCAGACAATAGTGTCAAACCAGTGGACTGTGAAATCCCCTGCCACAATGACTAAACATCAAAGGAAAGATACCAGAAATAAGAAAAATCAAGAAAGTGCACCACAAAAGGGTAATAACTCTCAAGATCTAGATCCTGTAGAACAAGAAGCCCTTAAAATGTCTGACAAGGAATTTCGAGTGATAATTTTAAGGGAATTGAATGAGATACAAGCAAACTCAGCTAGACAACACTATGAAATGAGGAAAAGTATACAGGACCTGAAAGAAGAAATGTACAAGGAAACCAATGCCCTGAAAAAAGAATGTAGCAGAGCTTGCTGAGCTGAAGAATTCATTTAACAAAATAAAAAAACACAATAGAGAGCTTAACCAGCACACCTGCAGAAGCAGAAGAGAGAACTTCTGACCTTGAAGATGGGCTGTTTGAAATAACACAGGCAGACAAAAAAAAAAAGGAAAGAAAGAAAAAGAAAAAAGAATTTAAAACATTGAAGAAATTCTAAGAGAGATATCAGACAACCTTAAGTGCTCAAATATCCGAGTCATGGGTATTCCAGAAGGGGAGGAAAAAGGAGATGGCATTGAAAACATATTCAACAAAATAGTGGCAGAAAACTTCCCAGGTATAGGAAAAGACACAGATCTAGATCCCCTAATGTATTCAACCCAAAAAGGTTTTCTCCAAGACATGTTATAGTCAAATTGGCAAAACTCAAAGACAAAGAGAGAATCTTAAAAGCTGCAAGAGAGGGGCCGGCCTGTGGCTCACTCGGGAGAGTGCAGTGCTGATAACACCAAGGCCATGGGTTCGGATCCTATAGGGATGACCGGTTAGCTCAATGCTTGAGCGTGGTGCTGACAACACCAAGTCAAGGGTAAGATCCCCTTACCAGTCATCTTTAAAAAAATAAATAAATAAAAGCTGCAAGAGAGAAGCATCAAATCACCTATAAGGGAGCCCCAATCAGAGTGACATCAGACTTTTCATCAGAAACCCTGAAAGCCAGAAAGGAACGGGATGATATATTCAAAATACTAAAAGACAGAGATTGCCAGCCAAGAATACTCTACCCTGCAAGGCTATCCTTCCAAAATGAAGGGCAAATAGTATATTTCTCAGACAAAAAAAAAAAAAACTGTGAGAATTCACTACCATACAACCACTCTTACAGGAAATTCTCAAGGGAGTACTGGGTTTGATACCTGAAAAATAACTACCACTGCCATAAAAACACAAGAAAAATCAAAACCCACTAGTAAAAGAAAAATGCCAACAATGAAGAGAGAAAAAATTTTATCTACAACCCAGGAACCAACAAATACAGAAAACAAACAGTAATTCAGAAAGGAGCAAAAGAAACTTAAGACATCCAAACAAAAATCAATAAAATGCTAGGAGTAAATCAACACTTTTCAATAACAACTCTCAATGTAAAAGGCTTAAATTCCCCAATCAAAAGACACAGACTGGCTTACTGGATTAAAAAGGAGAAGCCAACTATATGCTACCTTCAAGAGACCCACCTTACCTATAAAGACTCACATAGAATAAGAGTGAAAGGACGGAAAAAGATTTACCATGCAAACAGAAATGAAAACGAGCTGGAGTAGCTATTCTTATATCTGATAAAATAGACTTTAAACTAAAAACCATAAAAAGAGACAATGAGGGATACTACATAATGATAAAAGGATTGATCCATCAAGAAGACATAACAATCATAAATATATATGCACCCAATGTTGGAGCAGCCAGATTTATAAAACAAACTCTATTAGATCTAAAGAAGGAAATAGACACTAATACCATAATAGCAGCGGACCTGAACACCCCACTCTCAATATTGGACAGATCATCTAGGCAAAGAATCAGCAGAGAAACACAAGATCTAAACAGTACACCAATTGGACTTGGCAGATATCTACAGAACATTCCATCCAACAACCTCAGAATATTCATTCTTCTCATCAGCACATGGATCATTCTCCAGGATAGATCACATATTAGGTCACAAATCAAGTCTCAACAAATTCAAAAAAATTGGAATTATCCCATGTATTTTCTCAGACCATAATGGATTAAAACTAGAAATCAATAACAAATGAAACTCTAGAAACTATACAAACACATGGAAATTAAACAGCATTCTACTTAATGACATATGGGTCCAAGAAGAAATCAAGCAGTAAACCAAAAAATTTATTGTAACTAATGAAAATAATGATACATCATACCAAAACCTTTTGGATACTGCAAAAGCAGTAGTAAGGGGGAAATTTATTGCATTAAATGCTCACCTCAGAAGAATGGAAAGATGGCAAGTGAACAACCTAATACTTCCCCTTAAAGAACTAGAAAAACAAGAACAATCCAAGCCCAAAGTTAGCAGATGGAAAGAAATCATTAAGATCAGAGCAGAACTCAATGAAATTGAAACCCAAAAAACAATACAAAAGATCAATGAATCAAAAAGTTATTTTTTTGAAAAGATTAATAAAATTGACAAACCATTAGCACAGCTAACTAAAAAAAGAAGAGAGTAGATCCAAATAATAAAAATTAGAAATGAAAAAGGTGATATTACAACTGCTACCTCTGAAATAAAAGGAATCATTTGAGACTACTATAAAGAACTATACGCCAACAAACTGAAAATCTGGAGGAAATGGATAAATTTGTGGACACACACACAAGCTACCAAAACTGAGCCAAAAAGATGCAGAAAATCTGAACAGACCAACAACAATAAGAGATTGAAGCTGTTATCAGAAGGCTCCCAACAAAGAAAAGCCTAGGACCAGATGGATTCACAGTAGAATTTTACCAAACATTCAAAGAGGAATTGACACCAATTCTCTACAAACTATTCCAAAAGATTGAAACAGAGGCAATTCTCCCAAACTCATTCTATGAAGCAAACATCATCCTGATACCAAAACCAGGTAAAGATACAACTAAAAAAGAAAACTACAGGCGTATATCCTTGATGAATATAGATGCAAAAATATTCAATAAAATAATAGCTAACAGAATACAGCAACACATATTCAAAATTATAAACCATGATCAAGTGGGATTCATCCTAGTGATGCAAGGTTGGTTCAACATATGCAAATCAATAAATGTGATACATCATATTAATAAAATCAAGCACAAAGACCATATGATCATCTCTGTAGGTGCTGAAAAAGCATTTGATGAAATTGAACACTCATTCATGATAAAGACCTTCTATAAGTTAGGTATAGATGGAAATTATCTCAACATAATTAAAGCCATATATGATAAACTCACTGCCAATATCATCTTGAATGGAGAAAAGCTGAAAGCTTTTCCTTTAAGAACAGGAACTAGACAAGGATGCCCACTCTCACCACTCCTATTCAACATAGTGTTGGAAGTACTAGCCAGAGCAATCAGAGAAGAGAAGGAAATAAAGGGCATCCAGATTGGAAAAGATGAAATCAAACTGTCCCTCTTTGCAGATGACATGATCCTATATATTGAACAGCCTAAAGCCTCTACAAAAAAACTCTTGGAGTTGATAAATGATTTCAGCAAAGTAGCAGAATACAAAATCAACACATGAAAATCAGTAGCATTTCTATTCTCCAATAGTGAACATGCAGAAAGAGAAATCAAGAAAGCCTGCCCATTTAAAATAGCCACCAAAAAAATAAAATACTTAGGAATTGGGTTAACCAAGGATGTGAAAAATCCCTATAATGAGAACTACAAACCACTGTTGAGAGAAATTAAAGAGGACACAAGAAGATGGAAAGATATCCCATGCTCTTGGATTGGAAGAATCAACATAGTGAAAATGTCCATACTACCCAAAGTGATATACAGATTCAATACAATCCCCATCAAAATTCCAATGTCATTTTTCTCAGAAATGGAAAAAACTATCCAGACATTTATATGGAATAACAAAAGACCATTCATGGCATAACAAAAGACCATTC
Organism: Cynocephalus volans; assembly: GCF_027409185.1. Classification (NCBI taxonomy): domain Eukaryota; kingdom Metazoa; phylum Chordata; class Mammalia; order Dermoptera; family Cynocephalidae; genus Cynocephalus; species Cynocephalus volans. The sequence goes on along the minus strand of NC_084470.1, from coordinate 129,403,893 downwards.
ATAGCCAAAGCAATTCTGAGCAAAAAAAATAATAAAGCTGGAGGCATAACACTATCTGACTTTAAACTATACTACAAAGCTATAATAACCAAAACAGCATGGTACTGGCATAAAAACAGACACACTGATCAATGGGATAGAATAGAGAATCCAGAAATCAACCCACACTCCTACAGCCATCTGATCTTTGACAAAGGCACCAAACCTATACACTGGGGAAGAGACTGCCTCTTCAGCAAATGGTGCTGGGATAACTGGATTTCAATATGCAGGAGAATGAAATTAGACCCATACCTCTCACCATATACCAAAATCAACTCAAAATGGATTAAAGAATTAAATATACACACCAAAACAATAAAACTTCTCAAAGAAAACATAGGAGAAACACTTCAGGAAGTAGGACTGGGCACAGACTTCATGAATATGACCCCCAAAGCATGGGCAAACAAAGGAAAAATAAACAAATGGGATTATATCAAACTAAAAAGCTTCTGCACAGCAAAAGAAATAATTAACAGTTAAAAGACAACCAACAGAGTGGGAGAAAATATTTGCAAAATATACATCTGACAAAGGATTAATATCCAGAATATACAAGGAACTGAAACAACTTTACAACAAAAAAACAAGTAACCCAATTAAAAAATGGGCAATAGAGTTAAATAGGCATTTCTCAAAGGAAGATAAACGAATGGCCAACAACACATGAACAAATGCTTGACATCACTTTTTCTCCAATCTGCATATCCATCTGAAATGCAAAACTCTAAAAAGTTTTGAGATATATATGTTTTAAATACTTCTGGAAAGATTTAAAACATCGCTAGTACAGGGTAGAATAATAGTTCATAAATTATCCATTATTGTTTCACTTTGGTTATAATTGAACTTAAAATAAAATCAGTTTTATTTTTTCCTTTCTCTTTTTTCCATATTCAATCAAATATTTTGTCCCAAATGTACTATACAAACTCAGTATCATATCTGAAACATGTTTTATATAAGTAAAAGAAAAAAAATTCTGATAGAGACAAGTGATGGAAAAAATAGAAAGCTAAAATATGTATAGCAAAGTAACTGGTGGTGGATGGTATAGCAGGATCTTCAAGACCTTTAACTGAGTTGTCAAGAAAGGTTTCCTTAAGAATTCGACATATAAGCTGAGATCTAAAAGAGGGCAAAAGTTGTGTGAAGAACATGCAAGGCAGAAGGAACACTTAGTTCCAAACCCAAAAGTCAGGAATCATCATAGTATCACCGAGGAACAGAAAGAAAGCAGTGGTGAGGAAGCCTACTGAGGGAGAGAAAGAACAATATAAGTTGAGGACAGAGAGTTAAGCATCTGAGCCAGACCGTGGAAAGACTTAGAAGCAGTTTTGTTTGTTTACTCTAAGTGTGTTGAGAAACAAATGCAAGTTCTTTTTAATCTTGTAACAATATTCATACTGTTCTGTGGAAATATATTGTGAGACAGCAAGGATATTAACAGAGAGATCGTTATGAACTTATTGGATGGTCTTGGAAGCCGAAAGCATCTATGAGCTCACTTACGCCAACAGAGAAGGCAGGTCATTGAAAGCTGGAAGAGCATAGATGACCTTCCCTGTAACTCTCAGCAAAGGTCTGCAAAGACCGTGATGTTGGAAAAAGTTAAGTGAGGGTGTAAACTATTCTTCCAGTCATCTACATTTTCTAATTTATTACCTGGGATAAAGATGAGTCTTGTAAAGCACCATTATTTGTACTACAACACATTGTCCCCTGAAAGAAATGCTTTCAAACTACTGTTGTCTTTATATGCATGGAAAAGAAGCCAGAGTACGGTAAGGCAAACCAGACTCATTCCAGGGGCCCACGTACTTAAATAATTTCTTAATTCCCTCCTTTGACCTTATTTTTACCGTCTTTAAACTAGAGATAATAATACATACCTCATAGTGTCATGGGGCCATTTGAAGAATTAAATAAGGTAATGTAAGTAAAATCCTAAGCCAATAGGCAGAAAACAAATAGTACTTGTGCATTACAAAAATTTTAGTAAGAAATAACGTACATTGTTATTATTATAACAATTACATTTTGTAAGAAATAACATACATTGTTATTATTATATATAACATTTCTCTATCATTTCACCTACAAAATGAATTCCTGAGTTGTGCAGAGGGGGAAATATTAATTTAATTGAGAAAAGGGTGTGTTTTTTTTTCTTTCTGATGACAGATAAGTAAAATTACATATTTCCCTCAACCTCAGCTTCCTGTAAACTTTATATACAGTTTATATATACTCCCTACTATGTTGATTTGTCTATTTCTGTTATAACAATTGAATTTTAAAAATTGCCTCAAATCTTTTGTTAAGGTTTATATAATATTTTTCTCTATTTGACAATGAGCAAATTAAGGCTCAGAGAGGCTATCACTTAACTAAACTCACACAGCAAGAAAGAGATATGACCAAGATATCTACAAATCCAATATTTTTTTTTTGTTTTTTGTTTTTTTTACCTAATGTCCCTCCACATACCATATATATACATACACACACATGCCCATGTGAGAAATAAAACCTAAAAAGAACAATCTTTTTGCTAAACTACAAATACTGCCCCTAAATTATGGCAATAAAAAAGGCTACTTTATATTTGAATAGTACGTTATAATTTTTTTTTTTTTTTTTTTTTTTGTCTTTTTCGTGACCGGCACTCAGCCAGTGAGTGCACCGGCCATTCCTATATAGGATCCGAACCCGCGGCGGGAGCGTTGCTGCGCTCCCAGCGCCGCACTCTCCCGAGTGCGCCACGGGCTCGGCCCACATTATAATTTTTTTTAAAAATGCTGTTATATAAATTATCTTGATCTTTGTGGTTATTCAGCACTGGGCTCTGAATTTATAATTATAAAATAGAAAAGATTCAGAGAAAGATAAACAAAATCCTGGGGAGAAAAGTTAAAGCATTTGGGGTCGGTCTGGCATGAAGGAAAGAAGACTGGGGGCTCTCAATTGTCAATATAAAAGGTAATTATAAAGCGGGGGATTGAAAGTGGTTTTTCACCTTCACAGTAGGCACACTAGAGGGAACAAGCTCATATGAAATTCAAATGAGATATTTAGAACACCCTAAAATCAATTTGCTAGCAAACCAGAAACCTAAAAATAAATATCAAAAACTTATATATAAAGATATAACAAAGGTCTATACTAAATATAATTAAATGGACTAACAAATAAAAACTATAAAAAGAGTACTGAGTGGCCAAATGAACCTGGATTATTAGAGAAAATAAGAAATATTCTATACAATATTTGCACATCAGAATGATGAAGGTTAATATATCCTGAGGATGGAGATAGCATCAGTTTAAGCAGTGCATGTAGAAAAAAAGGAAGATGATGTTAAAATGAGTCTCTCAACACACTCTGAATCAAAATAATTTAATATGCATTGGCAAAGATTATGGGCAAGAAAGAGGGTAAACTATAACATGACGAAATAATTTATAGAATTTACTAAAGGGAATTATGAGAAGACCAGCAATGAATCATGATCCTGAGTATAAGGATTCTGAAAAACAGTTGGAATGCAAAAGTGTCTAAGCAATTTAAAGAGTTAGATCACAGGAGAGGAATTAATAAGAAAGAAAAGATAGGATGAAAAACGAGGAATTTTAAAAGAGAAAAAATAGAGTTTATGGGTTTTTAAAAGATGCATAAATTCATCACAGATTTGGTGGCTTGATGGTAGGAAAATGCTTTTATGATAATAAAAATGTACTATAAAAGCTCTGACGTTGACTATGGTTTAAAATAGACAACCATCTGGGTTGGATGGTATGGAAAGGGCTATGCTTGGAGAAATGAAAAATAAAAAATATTCTCACATCCATTTTAGTAATACGATTCTTTATTAAAATCTTCTGCTACAATTATATTTTTATCATGCTCTTTGCATTTTCACTCATTTTTACTTTGTATATTGAATGGCCAAGTTTCTTGGGCATGTAGGTGAATGAATATCACATCTCCTTATAAATTGTGCTATTTATCCTATTATAACGTCTCTTAATACCCTGTTAAGGTTTTTGTTTTTTATTTTTTATTCAAATTTATTTTTTCTTAATTGACACATGAAAGTGTATATATTTATGTGCTTCAATGTGATATTTGGATACATGTGTGCAGTGTGCAATGATCATATCAGGGTAATTAGCATAAGTACCACATCAAACATTTGTCATTTCTTAGTGTTGGGCACTGTGAATGTTTTTGTTTTGCTTTGTTTTTAATCACATTCTATTCTATCACTGCCCAGGTGCTTTCTTATAATCCATTGACTTTAATGGTCATCCATATACTGATTATTACCAAATTTACATGCCTAGTCCCAACCTTCCCCTAACTTCAGGTTCCTTTAGCTAAATGGTAGTTTAACATCTCCCCGTGGATTTCTAAAAGGCATTTCAAACCTAATGGATGCTTTATTTCTCCTCCTTTTTGTGTTCCATTCCAGACTGTCCCACCTTTGTTTATGGCGCCATCGTTCACAGTTAGAATACAAACCTCAAAGTCATTCTTGATTTCTCTTTTTCCTCTCACACCTTACCTCCCAAACCGTGTCACTTCTGTCTTCAAAATAGATGGCAAATCCAGCCACTGCCTACTTTCTTGCTACCATTCTATGTGAAACCTCTATTACTTTCTTCCTGGAGTCCCACAATAGCCTGCTAGCCAGTATTTCCGCTTCTGCTCGCCTCTGCCCTCAGCTTGTTTTCCACTTAACAGAGGATTTTTATTAAAACATCCATCTGAGCATATTCCTCAAATAAGTTAAGTAAAGCTTCGGTCCCAGAGCCTTTCCACTGACTGCTTCTCTGCCTGATACATTCTTTTTCCAGAAATGTGCATGGTTCACATACTTCATTTATTTCCCTATTCAAATCCCACTTCTTAGAGAACAGTTCCCTGAACACCTATCCTCATTTCAAATTTATTTTCTTCGTTTTTTAAAATTAGCTGACATAATATATTTATTTGTTCATTATCATTATCTCTAAGTTAAACAGGGATGGGGATTTAGATGATTTTAATTACTGCTCCAGCTCTAGCACCTAAAAACTCAAAATTTTGTTGAGTGAATTAATAAATATAAATATTGCTGGCACTTTTTTTGTTTGTATTTATTTCCTTATCATTTTGCAAACTTTAAGTACACTTTTTATAAACAGCATTGATTTTTTTCTTCTACCAGACACTTTTTTTTTCCCAATAGGAAAGTTTAGTCCCTTCATATTTGGGAGAATGGGGTGCTGATATTTGATTATGTTACTTAGGTATTGTTTCTATTTATTATTGCTTTTTCTTTGTTGAATGTTTGACCAAATGTCTGAACACCCTGTGGCCCAGTGAAGTTGACACATAAAACTAACCATCACAGGAACTGAGAAGCTGTTTTTCCTTCTTTTGGCTCTCTAGGCAACAGCAGCACCAGCTGGTGTGTGTGGCATCCTGGATCCTGCTCAGCATGTCAGCAAAAGGCAGCCAAGAGGCTGCAACAGACCAATGAATACTCTTAGGTTCTGTCTCTAATCATGGGAGTGGGTGTTCCAGCAACCTCAGTATATGGCACTTGAGGACTTTGGCTCAGGTAGTGACAGCAACAATTATAGGTGCCTTTTGACTCCCAGGATCATCCAAAGTCTGTAACTATATGGCTCCTGAATTCTTGCAAGGCATCAGCCGTTCTACTTCCAACTTTACCATTTTCACTTTTATTCCTCCAGCTCAGAGGTGGGATAATTTCACATTCTCATTTTCACAGTCTCATTTTTGTTCCTTGAAAACTTGTAATAGTTTTGTAACCACTTCCCCCTTTTGATATGTGTGTGTGTGTGTGTGTGTGTGTGTGTGTGTGTGTGTGTGTGTGTGTTTTCCTACCTGGATACTGACTGAAATAGTCTTACCTCTCAGACTCATTGTTTGTTCATTTGTTTTAATGTTTTCAAATTAAATAATTTTTTTTCCTCCACATCTTGGTCACCCAACCTCCATAGTCATATCCTGGATAATGTTACCTCCAAAGAAGGGATCATTCAAGTGTCTTCCCAAGTGTTGCTCCTCAAAGCCTTCTGTCACCAAACTATCTGAAATTACACCTCCCGAACCTTGTCTATACTACTTTGTTTTACTTTGCTTTATTTTATATAGTTCTTGTCTGTACTCAATATAGAAAAGATACATTCTTGCTTATTCATGATTTGTCTCTCATCTCTGCCCACCCCCAATACTTGAAACATTAACTTTGTCTACTTGCCCATCTATCTCTCTTTAGCCCCTAAAGAGGTTCTGTAATATATTACTTTCTCAATAAATGTTGATTAAATAAATACATTACATAATTTGCAACTCACCTCATATTCTCTCTTCATCTTTCTATATTTTACTTATTATTCTTCACTAAGTATTTTCTCAGATGAAGTGTGTACTACCTTAATCATCATATTTCCTGAAACAGATTTCTTACACCTAGAGGCGTAGATATAAGATTCCTGGTTTCAGTCTTTTTAAATATTTTAAATATCTTTAAATATTTTTAAATATCTTTAAATATTTTCCACCATCTTGGAATTTTCAATATAGCAGATAAAATGATTGTTGCAAATGTATTGATTTTTCATCTAAATTTGTATTAGTTTTCTATTGTTGCTGTAAAAATTCACCATAAATTTAGTATTTAAAATAGCACAAATTAATTTTCTGACAGTTCTGGAGGTCAAAAGTCCAGGTGGGCTTGGCTAGTTTCTCTGCTCTTAGTTTCCTAAGGCAGAAATCAAGGGGTTGACTGGCCAACACTCACAGGTTCTGGGTGAGAATCTGCTTCCAGGCCCTTTCAGGTTGTTGGCAGCTCAGTAGTCAGACAAAGGACCCACTTCCTTCCTGGCTCTTGGCCAGGACTCAATTCATCTTCTGGCGACCTCCTGCATTCCCTGGCTTGTGGTCTCCTTCAGCTTCAAAGCTGGAAATGGCAGGTCAGATCCTTCTCATATTTCAAGTGCCTCCGGGTTTCCCTTCTGTCTCATCTCTCCTTACAGTGTGTCTGTCTGGACCCAGGTCCTGAGATTTCTTCTTTCAAGGGCTCATGCAATTAGACTGGGACACCTGGATAAACCAGTATAATCTCCTTAATTTAATATTAGTAACCTTAATTACACTTTCAAAGTCCCTTTTGACATCTCTCATAACACATTCAAAGGTTACAGAGATTAGATTATGGACATCTTTGGGGGCCAATCTGACTACTTATTATAAGTGGACAGCACATAACTTTCAAGTAAATAAGTAAATAACCTATTGTTTTCTTACTGGAAGCTTGAAGAAGTTTCTCTTTCTTCTTGGTAGTAATTTTAGTAAAATATTATGAAATGTATGTTTTTCTCTTATTTTAATCTCCAGGCTCGTGTCTTTCTTCAGCCAGCATTGCTTTTTTCACCTATTTGCTTTTTCTCTTACTGACATCTATAGTATTGACCAGGTATTCCAGATATATCTTCCAAGTCTGTTCCCTGATATATTCTATTTCCTTCAGCAGGTTTATTTCATTAGGGACCTATCTAGATTATGGGGTTTTTCTCCTACTTTGGTTGCTGGCTCTCTCAGATGAGTTAATTTCTTATATCTGTTCCTTGAACAATTAGTGGCAATGATTATCAGACATACACCAAGTGTTAACAGACTTCTACTCAATTATATAGACACATCAAAACATCTTACAAAAAAATTACCTAAAAGCTCTTGAGACACTAGGCATGATGTAGTTAAGCTGAAAAATATATATTAGTTTATGAATATGGGTGTTTATACAACCAATTAATGGTCTGAATGCAAGTTTCCTGAAACTAACTCTTTTTTGTAAATTTTCTAGTTGAAGGAATTTATTTCTCAATGAGTACCCCAATCAAAAAGTGAACTATTTTCCCAACAAAATAATTTTTTATTCCCAACCTCCATACTTAATATTTATTCAACATAAATTTATTACACACTTTCTCCAAGCTGTCTGATGATAAAACTTATTTAAAAACAAAAGAATATAAAAGTAACCAGTTTAGAAAAAACTGTGGAGTACCATTCTCTTGCAAGCATAAGCCCCTCCCTCAAACAAACACTATTCTCACACTAACAGTTAAATAATCATGATAATTGGTTCATACTAATTAATATTTATATATTAAGTCAATGATCTTCACAATCATTTGCAGTATTATTATCCACGTATTGTGGATCTTAAATGATATAAAGTTATAGTTACTGAATTAAGTAATGGAAAAGGCATAATATAAACCCAGGACTGCACAGTTCCTAAGTATATGATTTTTACCAATATAATAAGTGGAAAGCACACCTTAAAGCTTCTTGAAGAAAGCAACTCTCTGTAGTCACTCCAGTATCACAACAGTTATTATTAAGATGGAAACTGAGAAAGTTCATAGTAAGTGACAGAAAATAAGATAACTGTATTAAGAACAACCTGGATGAAATGCACATAGCAAATGGGAAAGGTTGAGCACAAACTGAAGCAGAATGAACATTATTTTTTACTGATTGTCAAGCTATCTATTTTTAGTCAAGGTTTCTTACCCATCATGCATAAGAAGGAACCAACAGTTAAAATAACTCAGTGTACAGTCGGTCCTGACCTTGAGAAGACTGCACGTACTTGCTGCTTGAGAGGTACAGGTGAGAAAGAGCCCAGGTGAGTCACGGCCTGAAAGCGCACCATTCACAGCAATGATACCTGTGCTCAGAGCAGTGGTAAAAACCAGAATTATAAGATGAGGTCCCTGGGCACTTGGAAGGTTTGTGGAGTTATATAAGGCGAAGCTCCCTGTGTAAGTAATGAACAGGGCTAAACAGATCCAGCATGAGACTTACCACCTTATATCTCAGCCATATATATATGTTAGTAGGTGCAAAATAAATATAGATATTCTCATTTCTGAGTGGAAGACTGGGCTCCACAAAAAGGCAAAATTAAAAACCAGAAAATAATATAGAATGAAAAATTACACTAGATAAGCATACATTTCAAATATCAAAATAAATTTAAATGAATTACAATTTTTTTTAAAGCTTCAGTGCTATGTTAAGCATCCTTTTTAGAAAAATGCATCTTATTTTAAAAATATTTCAAGATAATCTCATGAAGAATGTTGGATTTGAAGTAAGAATCTGCTGTGAGATTTGCTTCTTTCCAAAACATTCTTAAAGTGTTATCTTTGAAACAGATCCATACAAAATATTTTAGTGTTACGTAATTCTAAAACAAAATCTAAACAACATTTAATTAGGATTTAAGACAAGCTCTCATGTTACCCTCTTAAAAATATCTGAAAAATTTTAATTTGGTTTGCTTGCTGAAATAGTCTCTGTATATAATAACAAAGGCACATCAGTTACCAATCACTCACTCTGTGCTTTTTTAAAATTTGCTTCTTTTAATATGTTAACTATACATTTAGTAACACTAGCTTTTCAAGTTTTGGCATGGTTTATAAGGATAACATTAATTTGAATGAAAGGAAATATTGAGACTGTAAACTTTTTCACCACCTGGTAAATGTCAATTTGTACAACAAAATGTTTTCAGAGAAAAAAAAGTCACATGGCAGAAAATAAATAACCTTAAATATCCACGCACCCCCTATGAATCCCATCACCATGCACAATTACTGAAAAAAACTTAATTAGCAATGGCACTCTGTGATGAAAGCATCTAACACTTTGATTTCATGCCTGTCATTCAGAAATTAGCATTCACATCAGCCCACAACATGCACTTTGGTACTTGTTGGGTGAATACCAATTAAATTGTCCCAAATCATCATTTTCATTTCCTGTAGAGTATCTGCCCAATACCGAATACTCCCACGGAACTTAAGATAATTTGAGATGTTGGAATTTTACATTTTTTAGGGGAAAATATTTGTTTTTGAAGTAATAATTTTGAAATAAGTTTTTTCTTTTGCTGAAAAATTCTCACTCTCCTGGGCACTCTCTTTGTGTCTATGCAAAAAAGATCACTGAGACTGGCCAGTTAGCTCAGTTGGTTAGAGCACAGCCTTATAACCCCAAGGTCACAAGTTCATATCCCTGAACTGGCCAGCCACAAAAAAAAAAAAAAAAAAAAGGAAGAAGAAAAAAATTACTGAATCATGCTGTAAAACATAAATCTGAAGCCAATATACACTTCAATTTATTACTTCTTGTAAAGTAGCCATGCCCCATCCTATGTCCTAATGCATAAATACATTTTCTTTATTTCAAAGTAATAGAAGACGAACAGATTTTCAGATGATCAGGATAGTTCAGATGCAGAGTAAAAGTGAAATTTCAAGGAAAAAAATCAAGGACAATAGTAGATGAAAAAACAAAAACTCCTAAACAAGAAGAGAAAAACATGATAGCACATTTATGACAAAGCTCTTAGTATTTAACAGTATTGTTTCTGTGCTCAACACAAGAGTTGATAGTTTCAGTAATCTTATTACATTTTTCTGCTCTCACATATTCTAAAATTAGGAGAAAAAAAAGTGAAAATTATCAAGGCATAAATTCAAAAGTTATACTGGGGACAAAATTAACAGCCAACACTTGATTTATCTGCAAGTTCCTTTTTATGTGGTCTGTGTGTGCAACTTACAAAAGTTATTTCAAAGGGTATTTCTTTCTCATTAAAAAGTTGTAGAAATTTTACTACTAGTTATATCTCTCTGTCAGAAATAACAATCCTGGAACACGATTTGCATAGAATTACACTCTGTTTAAAAGGTTATAACTATAAAGATTCCTTCCCATGTCTTGGGTCTCATGGCTGGCTTAGCTTCAGTGCAGCTACGTTGAGCAGCTTTGCACCTTTCCTCCCCCTTTCCTTTTCTTCTCTGGGAACTGAGATTCCTCTTCTGGGAAGGGGTAAACATTACCATTATCATCAAAGGGGTGTCTTGTGGGCTGCATTTAGCAGGCTTGGGTCTGGAATGCGTTGTACTGAGATAGTGGCTAGTCTGGAGCCTATGCCTTATCTGATGTTATCAGACCACAAGGGCTGGGTCACCTCCCATATCACTGATTTCGAAATTCCCCATCACTCTGTCGGAACCCTCCCTAAAAGTCTTACAATTCTCCTGCTTTCCTTGGTTCGGGGGAAGTGATCTGGTTCAGTCTCCCCTCTGCATGAGTGGAATAAAGCGTTCTGGCTGAAATAAAGCCTGGCTCGGGTCTCTCTCTCTCCCTTTTCTCCATCTTGCCCAACCTAACACCATGACCTCATACAAAAGTTAATTGTTAAGAGATTTAAAGGGACATTTTCAAAATATATGGTTTGAAATGCTTAGCTACAATATTTTTAAGTATCTCTAAGTATATCTTAAGTATATCTAATCTCTAAGGATATTGCTATCCTGGAATGCTATTGTCTATCAATTGCAGATATTTGTTAAATATCTAGCATTTTCCACCACCACTAGGTGCTGAACATAAAATGGCTAATTAAGTCTTTGTTATTATGTTTCATAATAGTAGCAAGAAGCACTGAAAATTAAAGAACCATTATATATTGTATAATTTTTTGAACACTGAGGTAGCATGAAGCTTGGCCATCTCCCATAATTCAGGTAGACTTCGAGAAAGCTCTGTAGAGAAGCTACAAGGTAAAAGTCTGGGCTTGAAGTATACGTAGATGAGAGAAAATTGGAGAGCCTGAATTAAAGAAAAAACAATATGGGAATCATTTGACTAAAGTTTGAATGAATTTCACAAATCATATTGAATGATATAATTATATTTTCCGTTTTGTGTTAAATTTTGCTGTCTTTCTTCATGTTTCTTAATTTTTACAACTTTGTCTTTACAGCTTTTGTTTATTTAAAATAATTATACATATCCATTATGAAAATTTAAGTCACAGCAGAAAGAATATGGAAGAAAGTTGAAAAAAAAATACATAATCCAATATCCATCTGTAATCATTTGCTATATTTTCATCTATATCTCTACAGATACGTTAAAATATAGAAAGACACAGAGATGGATGAACAGGTACATGAAAATAATTTTACTAAGTCAGATTCATGTTTATGCAGTCATTTTATCTAAATCTACTGTATTTAATTTTGCTAATATTTTTAAAAAACAAAATAAAGATTAAAAACCAGCTGAATTTGAGGTCACCATTTACACAAAAGAGATAATAATGACTAAAATTTTCTTCTACAGCTAATCAACAATATGTTTTTTAAATTAAGATATTGTTATATTAATGTTTTCTATTAACTATAATTCTATTTGAAATAATAATTTAAAAATTACATTGAGATGAGAAATTATCAAAGTTTTACTTGCTTTTTTATTTTATTGTTTTTATATGTCTAACTCAAGGACTTCTAGGATATTGTACAAATACTATCACAATGGTTAAGTATGTCAGCTCTAAGCCCAAATCTGAATTTTGCTTCTAGATTTACTACTTGTGGAGCTTAGACAAATTGTTTAACCTTTTTGTGCCTCAGTTACTTGTCTATAAAATGAGGATAATAATACATGCCACAAAAGGTTGTTGTGCAAATATAACAATTTAACACGTATAAAGCAGTAGAAAAACGGCTGTCAAAGAAGGTAAATATTAAATAAGTGTTAACTCTCATTATTATGACACTTTAGGACCTCTTTGGGAACTGAACACACATATCTGTTGCTACAAATAAACTGATTTATCTCTTCCTTCAATTTTTTATCAAATCTTTTTCCTTTCCCTAAATTTTACTTCTTAGTTGGCTAGATTTTGTCACAGAGTAAGTTTTTCAAGAAGTCCCCATACGTGTTTTCACATTTTTGATATTCTCAAAAATGAAGGCCCTGTAAGTGTATTCATTTTTGAGACTATCAGATGATTGCTTTTGTAGTTGTATGGCCATCTTGGCTGGTACAAAACTGATGTCAAAGAGCCTTTCCTTCAGAATGTTTTCAATAAAGACCAGTAAACTCATTAAGTAGGAGGAAGGAAGGAAGGAAAGAAAGAAAGAGGCAAAGAGACAGAGAGAAAGAGAAAGAAAAAGAGACAAGGAGAACAAGAGGCAGAAAGAAAGAATTACAGTAATACATTGAGTTTTTAGGAGAGAAAAGATTTTTGGTCACTAGAGGTGGGAAAGAGGGAGGAGAACGGGGGTTAGGGAGAAACTGGGCAATGGATACAAAAAAATATTACTATTTGTAATGACGAACAAGATAATAATACTGGTTTGATCATCATATACTGTACACAAATACTGATAATAAACTATACCCCATAAATATTTATAATCAATTATGTTTCAAGCGTAAAATTTTTAAAAAACTAAGAAAACCAGTCATTTGTTCTTGGTTGGTGTGGTATGACAAATTTGGCTTTTTTCACTCCTTCACCCTAGCTTTTAACTGGACACCTTCCGCAGCTAGGCATCTAAATCATAGAAAATAAAAATAGTGTCTCTGTCTCTGCGTGGGTACATCTTTCTGGATAAAATGCCACGTGATGGGTTTCCCAGGGACCGATCCAATATATTGCTATTGTGTATGCCACTGCTTCTCATAGCCTATATTTTTGCCTTTTCTTTTCTTTTTTTTTTTCTTATTTCTAAATTATATGCTTAACAGTGCACGGGTAGCATACTTTCTAAGTTCTTGTACATCTAAAACTAACTATACATTACCTTCATAATTCAATGACGGTGTGGTTTGGTAGAATTTTATGTTCTAAATCAGTTTTTCGTGGAAATTTGTAAATGGTATTATAGAAACTGTTAGCTTAGATGAGAATTAAGATATCAGATTGATCATTATTCCTTTGTAGGTAATGTCTGTCTTTCTGAAGAAAGTTTTAACATAGTCTACAGTAGATCAATGACCATTTAAAACAGGTCTACTTAACTGTTCCTTTTAGTAAATTCCTTAAATATTTTGTTCCTTAATTCCTTCATCTATAAAATTAGGATAATAATAGAATTTATCTTATAGGTTGTTAAAGATTCAATTGGTTAATACATGTAAAATGCTCACAAAAGTGGCTGACACATAATAATAATTTGAAATGTTAGTTATTATTCTCAGGATTTGCGTGTTTGAGAATAATGATACATTGTATTCATAATTCAAAAATAGCTTGTTTGACATAGAATTTTAGTTCAAAACCATTACTAGAGATTTATATTAATAATAATTATAGTATTTTTTTTACATCTAAATAACAATGTTCCCATTTTTCTCAACTGATTTACCTTACTTGGCTAATTAACTACCTAAAATATGGCTGCCTAAAAATGAAAAAATTAGGTGGGACAAATTATTTTTTATTTGTTCTAATAATACAAACATGGTGGCTGTTAGGCAATTGCTTCAGACAAATGCATGTTCTGTCACTTATTTATAATGTAAGCAAGACAGATTTGAAAATAACAAAATTATGAATCAAATATGACAGTGACAAATAACACCATTAGACCATGTTGTAATATTTCCTACAAACGATAGTATTTATCTTCTCACTGACCACTTCCCAAGTGAGTATTTGCCTTAAGAGTTGAATTAATAGAGTCCAAGAACTCATGCAGTAAGCATTCAAATAAGTGTTCATTAATGCACAAGAAAATTCCAAATACTTTTGAATTAAGCATGTTAATAATGTTAAACCAGATCATAATTTTAAACAATAAATAAATGGATTTGTTTTATCCTGAAATTAGATAAGAAGGTGAATTGAATTTTTTGCACTGAACTAAAACAGAAAATATCTATTAACATAATACAGCTCTTTATGTTGTAACTATGAAGTAATATGAAAATATGTAAACGTACATATTAATTTTAAGCAAAAAATTAAAGTTTGAAACAAAGTAGTTACAAAATAAGTCTACCAGTGTAAAATTAGAAACACCAAATGCATTATAAATTATAGTACTTATTATTGGTTAGAATATGTTGATAATTAAACTAAAGTCATACACTTAATTCCCGGATGTACCCGTTTATTCTATTTTGTTTCAGAGACATAGGATGAATCATAATTCCCAGCTGTTTTGGAAGTGTGCATTACTGATCAAGAAGGGTACACAGCCAATGTTTGGACAAATTAGTCCAATTACATTACAATGACAGGAAAAACAATTCTGAGCACATTCCCTACAGAGAGCTGGTCAGCAGCTTAATTTTTATTTCAGTTTGGCACCGAGCATGTGTCTCTTATAGACAGATGCTTACTGATATTTCTTTGTAATATTGATAATGAAGAGAAGATACATTTGAAAACTATATAGCAGCTTTCTAAAACAGGTAATTTTAAAATTTTAGATTAATGAATAATACAGCCAATTTATACAAATATTAGTTCCTGAATCTTTCAGCTTCAAATTACAATGTAGGTAGTAAAAGTTCTGCTTTGATAGTCTCGCTTTATGATATAAAATAACAGCAATTAATTATGAGTAATCTCACTACAATGTAAAATATATATGTGTATATGCACACACAGACATCACAATATCCAAATATGAGATATATGTCTTTTCTATGTAGGAAAATCAAAGTTAATTTTGACAAGGTACAAAGCTCAATATTCAGAAAGTGAGCCAAAAATGATGAAAGCTCTATGTATAGGAGAAAAACTCCTAAATAGTCCAAAAGTAGTTTTTACTTTTATCTTTACAAAGCAGTCAGTCCCCTGTCTGCTGCCTAAAATCATTCCCCTACTTACCTGCCCTGGTTTTTACCTGTCATCTTATTCTAGGATCAAATAAAGAAACTGCTCTAACCAAAGGGAGACTTGAGCCATGGGCGTGTTATGATGCTGTGTTCACAAAATTAAAAGTATTAAATGTACCTAAACAGAGGGATGCTACCATTGTCTTTAACTTAGTGAAAATAACTAGAGGAGACAATTATTAGAAATATGTAGGAAGGGCCGAGCCTGTGGCGCACTTGGTAGAGTGCTGCGCTGGGAGTGCAGCGACGCTCCCGCCGTGGGTTCGGATCCTATATAGGACTGACCGGTGCACTCACTGGCTGAGTGCCGGTCACGAAAAAACGACAAAAAAAAAAAAGAAATATGTAGGAAGTGCAGAAAACCTGAATACATTACAGAGGAGAAAGATGTTTTCTAAAATTTTTAGATTGTTCATTCCATAAGCCATGCCCTTTGCTGGACACTATAAATACATCTAGTTTAATTCTTATTTTTAAAACTTATTCGGTGATTAATATTATCTTAATTTAATGATGTGTAAAAAGTTGTCTGAAGGCTCCAAACTTAGAGGCAGCGACTTGTTATTGTTCTACGGTATCAACTTTTTCTTTTTTCTGTGAAAGCACATGATTCTGCTGGGTAGATTGTTGCCAGCCAGCCTACATTTTTTCAGGCCCCCTTTCAACCATGTATGGGTACACAAAAAAAATTCTAGCCTAAATTATGCATGCACATTCTGTGCTGTATCTTCCTTTGTAAGGATGGAGTTAGGATGTAAGAGCAAGAATAGAATAGCCATCTTGAACCATAAGATAGAAAACATGTTTTGAGAATGATAGAAAACAAAATATAAGAAAACTTAGTCCCCAACAGTATCAAGTACCATTCTTAGATACCCTACTCAGATATTTCTATTTGTTTAAGTTGCTATATTTTTGTGTATATTTGTATTTTATATTGTATGTGATGTAACTCTTTATTAAAACAGTCTGTATGATATGACTAACATAACACTGTTTATATATTTCTTGGTATATATTGCACTTTGGATAGTGAATTCAAGTAAGACTTACTCTGTTTTATGGTGATAGTCATGATTTACGAAGACACTTTGCTAGTAATGCTTAAGAAGAATACACAAAGAAATCAAACCTCAGTTTGACTTCCATTCTAGAAGTTATAATTTAAGAGCATATTAATAAACATGTGATTAAAAACGATAACATTTTATGTCGCTCAAATTAACTCTACATAATTATGGCACATTAAGAGACATATCCACATATTGGTTACAGCTACAATATGAGATAACATTTGTCAAAACCACCACCCAATTGTCTGAAACTGAAATACACACAACATCAACAAATACAGCAACTATTATAACAAATAAAACAAACAGTGAAATAAAAATGATTTCAGTGATGAATAAACTACATAATGGAAGTTGCATATAAGTAATGAAGACCCTTTATCTCGCACTGTTGTGTCCTTTGGCATAAGTGGCAAAATTTGCCTAGCTGCTTCCTTTGAAAATAAAAAGTATGCCAAAAATAGAAGTACTAGGCAGAAAGTAAAAGCCAATAGAAAGCCCACTATATATGAAGATTTGTTGGGATGAAGATGCCTCCAGAACAAAAGCACAGATAAATGTCATCATGTAAAAATAATCTGTCCTTCTTTTGTCATAACATTTCAATTACCTCTTTATTAAATTTACTTTAACAAACTCCCACATTATTGTTAGAAATCATTAATTTCACTTTTTGTACTTTTTTATGCATACCATATATGCATAAAATTTTTAATTTTAAGTACTTTTCCTTGAGTAAGATGAGAAAACTACTAAATTACCCAAATATACCAAATTAAGAATTTGTAGTGAATTTAAGAGAAGTCATTACTGTCAATATTTCATATTTATGCAGTTGGATATTTACTACATGAATCATAAAGATGATTTGTGAGAGATAAAAAGTCTAAAACACAAGATGGCACTGTGTAAACTTTACAGAGACATTTTATATTTAAAAGCATTAAAATATCTTAAAATATGGGTTTTTTTTTAAATATAAAGGTATTCAATAAAACATTGGAAATCCATTTCACAGAGATAATGGACACATACTACTGATGGAAAGTAGTTGTCATACTTGTATATCTATATTTGTATACATATGTCTCTAGCTATATTTATATATCTAGCTCAGTTGTACTATTGTGTGTGTTCCCTCTTCCTTTTTTATACTTTCTAATAAGCTTTTTTTCTTTCTCAATAGCGCCGAATCCTGGTCACACGACAATTACACATACTAAGACTCCTGCAAAAACAGACTTATTATACTGCCTTGTTTTCTGATTACCACACTTGTTTTCTTCATTAAGGATCTGCACAAATCCATTTGTGCTGTGCACCATTTTACCTTGGATTGCTCTATAATTATCACATTGTGACCTTCTGAAAGAAGAAATAACTGTTGTTGTTGTTGTTGTTGTTGTTGCTGTTTTTAATAAAGCAAAGTGCCAGGCCTTCTCCGCTGTCAGGAGATCTGCCCTTGCTTTCTGCCTGATCGCACATAACATGTCATGTAGATAAGATGAGGCAGAGGCAGAGGCACTAATGGGCAATGACAGATTCTCAACTGTGTTTCTGCTTTGAAAATGTGGGAGCATGAGGGCACCTGTATGTTAGTGGTTTGAAGAAAAAATTCTTGTTTGGCAACTATGGCATGCAGTACAACTTCCTGTGATTTGGCTGTTTACGACATTTGGGAAAACGTCAGAGTTGTAGTAAATACTAATACCAAACGATATATGCATTTTCTAGTTTTGTAAGGCCAAAGGAATGATTTTCCATTTACTTCTGTAGGTGATCTGTTACATTTTTTGGTGAATATTTATTTATTTTTTACCAACTGTTAATGAAAATGGTTTATAATATGGTTTTCTTTAGAAACTGCAACTAAACAAAATCTAATAATAATGTTGACATGTACAGTCTTACCAGGTGAAGATAAGGCATAGTAATGTAGATATTAAAATCAAAACTTGATTAAACATTGCAGACTGTGTACGCTGAATGGCTCTGTGTAGATCGTTCTAAAACAATACAGAAAAAGAGCATATTGTAAATTTAGACAAATACTAATACATTTATTACTATACATTAAATTTCAACTTTCCTGTGCATTCCCATTACATATACTTTAAATGGAGATAGCAGCATATTTTCATTTATGCCTAGATCTAACTATAACTTACTAAAGCGTTCATATTACAAAGATAATACTATAGGAAGACCACTAAAGCACTAAATTTCAGTTTACTTGCCTTACAGATACCTGCACACACGTTGCTCACATTCCCCAAAAACTCTCCATGGTAAGCATGATCTTTCCTGGAAAATTTCTAATTTCAGAAAAACTAGAAAATAATATGTTCAATTAAGGGGGAAGTAATAGCTGGGTGAAACTATAATCAAAGCTCATTATCAGGAATAATAATATAAATTAGGCTAGGCAATTTATCAAAAAAAAAAAAAAAATTAATTAGCACCAAACAAATTTTTTTCAAAGTTTAATTTCATATTAAAAGAAATGTGAATTCAAGATATACTTTTTACCTTTACAATTGACAGTAAAAAGATAATAATATTCAGTATTTTTTTAAGATGAAAAAAATGAGTACTCACATATGAATAATGCTCATGTAATTTGTTATAAATTTCTGGAAGGCGATTTGGTAATACAGGTCCAAACTAAGAAGTTGTCCTTTCTATATCATGCATCTATTCATTCAATAAGTATTTACTCAATAACATAGTTTCTAAAACTTAACCAACATGAAAATTCAGAGATGAGCACCAATATTTCTGTGTTCATCTTTATTATAAAATTATAGTATTTATTATGTAAAATGATGAACGCTCATTATTAATATAAAACATGCAATACAAAAATGGTTAAATAAATTGATCAATATCTATATAATAGATTTAGACACATCTATTACAAATTATTTAGAGAAGAATATTTAATAACATAGGAACTTGTCCACTACATACCAGAAAATGACAAAAAATTCAAATTATAAAACGGAATGTGAAACATAATTTCATGTATGATATGTGTGTGTGGTTTTGCATAGAAAAATATTAGAAAGATATAAATAATTACTAGTGTCTGGTCTATTTGGTACATTTACGGATTTCCATAATTTTTTACTTTATAGCTTTCTATTCACCAAAAATTTTTTATAATAAATTTTAATGGTCTTAAAATCAGTATAGCATGAAATAAATAATCTCAATAATTAAAAAAAAAAAATCTCAATGAGCCATTATTTTATCTTCCTCTCCCACACATTTAACCAGAACTACTATGAAATCAAATAACTAAGTTGACTGATTAGAATTTCACTTCTCTTCCCTTAGTTTCTTATGGCAGAGGTGTTAATAAGCAGAAAAGCAAATAAGAATTTAGCAGCCAGCAAGAGGAGGAGAAGCAAAATATAAAAATAAAATGGAAAATGAGTTATAGGTTAATACTGCAAAACAGTTCTTTTACTGTCAGTGACTGACTAATAGTTCCAGTCTTGGTTAGGTCTTTTCCAAGACCTAATAGCACAGTACAGTAATTAACAAAAGGTTTATTTTTTCCTGGTATATTTTCTTCATTAGCAATTTAGGCAATCTATGCTTAGTCAAACATTACTTCTTTGGAGCAATCAGGACAACCCAGTGTTTCTGTAAACCATTCCACAGGCCAACCTCTCCTACTCTTTGGCCATGTACTTTCATGAGATTTCAGTGGTTACTTCATGTAAATGTTTGGAAACAAGCATCCGGTTGTGAATACTCAAATGTTATCCAAATACAACTTTTGGCCAAAACTTTTGTCATAATGTCTGTTTAAAAGCCATTTAAACAAACAAGTTTGCTTCCAAACACGTATAATTTGCAATGCAGTAAAATTAGTAAGATTGAGCTCTTACTATGTTTATGCCAGATAGAAAACTGCACACATACACTATCTATATGTATGTATGTGTATGTGTGTGTATATATGTATGTATATATAATTTCATTTGAATCTCACTGCAACCTTGTAACGTAGGTGCTTTTACTTTCTTTTGTGCAAGTTAAATCATTTTGCCTATCAGAGTGTTTGGCATATAGTTGACCTGCATTAACATGTTTAGAATAAATGACTAAATAGTAAATGCCTTACAGCTCACTTATAAGTATTGAAGTCTATAGTAAATACATTTTTGTCATAGTTATAATTTATTCCTACCAAACAGAATCAGCTTTGGGCAAACCACAACTGTGACTGCCCTTTCTCCCTCCAAACATCCTACTCACACCCCAACCCACAACCCAACTCAACCAAACCTAAAAGGCTACCATCAAATGAGAGGCTTCCAACTCCCACTCAGGGCCTTACAAAACCTGAGAGATTTTCATGGAATCTGAGACTACCTACAATTAAGAGCAGTTTGACTAAATCACCTCCCTGAATCCTTAAAGCCAGGGGTTCCATTATACATCAACAGATTGCCTTGGAAAGGGAAGGTATTTGTATTCAGAGGATTAGCTAACTAGTTAAACCAGTTTGAATAGTGGTTAGGTTTTGGTTTGCTGACACTGAGACAATCTTAACCATTTTTCTTTAAAAGTAATAGGAAATTGGCAATATGGGCATTTTACAAGTTTCATTCAGATTAGGATACAGCACACTGGTCACTTAACATTGATTAACCTGCAAATTTGTATTATGAATCACATTAATTATTTAACAGTGTTTTACCAAAAAACTTCATTTTTACAAACATTTAAATAAAACGATTTACTCCCATGTTTACTGAAGCTCTATTTACAATAGCCAACCATTGGAACCTAACTAAATGCCCATCATCAGACGACTGGACAAGAAAAACGTGGTATACATATGCAATAGAATACTTGTCTGCCATAAAAAAGAAGGAAATTCTGCCACTCACAGCAACATGGATGAACTTGGAGAAAACTATGTTAAGTGAAATAATAAGGCAAAGAAAGAGAAATACTCCATGTCCTCACTTATATGTGGGAGCTAATAAAAAGAAACAAAGTTCTAAAAAAAAATGAATAGGAGAGTAAAGAAGATTGCCCTCTCTGATATGGGTGGGCCTCATCAAATTAGCTGAAGCTTGAATCAAACAAAAAGGCTGACTGACCTTCCCTTCACCTTCCCTCCTGCCTGACTGCCTTTGAGCTAAGACATCAGCTTTTCACTGCCTTTGACTCTGAACAGAAATGTCCGCTCTTTATGGTTCTTGAGGTTCCTGCCGTTGGACTGGAACTATACCATCAGCAATTCTGGTTCTCATGCCTTTAGACTCAGACTTGAACTTACATTATCAGCTGTCTTGAGTTTCCAGCTTTCTGACTACAGATTTCAGGAATTGTCAGCCTCTATAATTGCTTGAACTAACTCCTTATAATAAACCATTTTCTATATAAAAAATAAATAAATAAAACTATTTACTAAGATACTAAATTCAATTTAAATTAAATTCAGACTAAATTTTTAAAAGTTTTAAAATAAAACATTTGGAAATTTAATTATAACTCAATAAATTCCAATAGTATGAGTTTATATTTCATGGGAGAATAATACAGAATGAGAAAGTATATGACTAGACCCCAATCATCTTTCTTCTCTATATAATATAAACTTGGAAAGTAAGAAAGAAATAATGGATGGTTTAAAAATATTTTTGTATTTACACTTCACTTGTATACTTACAATCATATTTTCCAAGGCATGTTTGGCAAGCCAACAATTTAGAAAGACTGGGACAAATAGATTCCTTAAGGAAGGCCAGAATATCTGAAAAACAAACCCAAACTAAACTTTTATTTCAAAGCAAGAAATCATATCCAGCAGATTGAAAAGAAATATAAAACAAAAAAATTTATTACAATATAATGATTTAAAACATATGACAAATACTTTAAAATTATTATTAATGAAATGCAAGGAACAGATATGATCATTCATTCATTGTCTAAGGCTTTCTTAGAGAAATTATTATAGAAGTGGAAAGAAAATAATAAGCTCTCACCAAATGTCAGATATAACTATGCTAATTATATCATTAAGTCTTTTAGTGCCACAGTTTATAATAGCCATTCACTTTCTCTTTTCTATAAATTGAGGTGATAAGTACAAATGAGAAGAGAGGGCTCTCTCTTTTTATAACATTATCACATATTCAAGCATTTCAAGTGACACTGGGGAACTATTTCCAAGTGGAATTATATTTAGTTAGCCTGTCATTTAATCTAGTACCAGTTACTCCTCTACATAAATCACTCAAATTGAAATAATTGTCAGAAGTGGGCAACAGCCTCAGATAATATCTACTTATTTTCAAAAATTCCCAAATAAAATTCAAATAAAGTGTTAGAATGTATGATCCCAACAGACAGTATTAAACGGTATCCAATTGAGATTAAAACCTCATTTGCAAATGGGAAAGTGCTAGGTTACATATTTATGGGAATGCGGTTGAACAGGATTATCACGGAAATAATATTGCACAGTACTTTGGTAAAGAAGCAAATTGCTGGTTGTCTGGCTCTTGGCAACCCTCTTACTAAAGAGAAAATTGGACTTAGTAAATCTTCGTTAAACTAGAGATAAATATGTTCTCAGTATGAAAATTTTTTATAAATACTTAGTTCCAATGGTTTCCGTTCTTTAAAAAAATCAGCAGTATAAACAAGAAACAGAGCAAATAATTTGTAGAATTTGGGGACAATAATGACATTGTTCAAATGGCACCTCCAGAGCATATATTTCTAAAAAACATTTCATTTTGCTATTGCACTAAATCTCATTAATTTTCATTTAATTACACAATCCAGTTATCCAAATAATCTTACCATGATTCTGTCCAAAGTATAAATCCATTTATCTTTCTTACTATATTATTTAACAGTATGCAGATTTAAAGAATTTACTTATATCTAATGACAAATTTATTTTTTGTAAGATTCTTTTAGGACTTACTGAGACAATGAAGGGAACCGCATTAATTATTTCCAAGATGAAGGGTATTCGTAAAATCTGTTCCCAGATGTTTCCCTTCCAAGAAAAAAATGAATAAAATAAAAATCAATTATACTGAATCCTATTAAAGAGGGAAAAGACAGCACTCAGAATTTCTCTAGCAATAAGAGTGCTTACACTAGCAGGATACTGAACCATTACATAGAGATGTAGCAATTACTTTTAGAGATTATTTTTCTAAGTGTAATTGTGCTCTCCTAATTTTGTAGCAAGCTTAAGAAGTAAAACAAATATTCATAGTAATCCATGAATATTTCACATAACATTTCAATTACATGTCATTTCCATTTATAACACCTTAATTTTCTTCTTATAAGTTTTGCTTGAACCATTAAAAAAGTTTTATAACTGGTATCCAACTACGTTGGGTTTGTTTCTGATTTATCTTACATACTAAAGCCAGGCGATTCTTTCTAAAATGCCAAATTCTTATTGCCAACATAATAAAATTCAAGCCCATCATTATATTATATGAACTGTCACAATTTAAACGCTGGCTACTTTGGCTTGTAGTTTTGATATTCCTATCTGTGGAATATACTATAAAGCATATGTACTTCACAGGGCCTGGTTCTCCAAAGCCTTGCAGTTTCAAATATTGACCTTGCGGAGGACTAGAAATTTCCCTCAGGGTATAAGTCTCTGTTGCAAGATAAGGATTGTGGCACAGCAGGTTTCTGGCTCAAAGGCAGACTAGTTAGTAGATTGTTATGTAAAGATACTGAGAAATTGCTATAGGAAGGAATGTTTGCTAAGATCAAACTGTTGTTGATAGGACCACTTAATTGCCTTACTGGAATGTCATCTGGCTTGTTTCACTGAAAGTTACCAGCCAATACTGTTAACCTATAACCACATCTATGTCTCTTTCTGTAACTTTCTGGTCTGGAAAATAAATGCAGGAAGAGAACCCCAATTCTGCGTTAATTTCCCAAGGAAGGGGTGGCTCTTGCTTGAGTGTCCCAAAGGGAGATTAACCACTTCGGGGCTTCTCACTGCTCAGAAGAGATGGGCTTTGAGTAATCCTTTCATCTCTGTCACCTAGGGGAAGTGGGGTGACAAATCCATGGGGGGCGAAGCAACACAAAGCAACACCTGACTCCATCTTGAATTCCACCACAGATTCATCTACACTGAATTTTACACATTTCTCTGGACAAGCTAGGCTATTTCATATTTCTATAACTTTGCTCATATTTCTCCATCTGTTGAGAACGCCCCACTCCCATGCCTTCACCACTGATCTCCTTGGCAAGTGTCTGTAACATTTTACTGAATGTATTTCTTTATATGCCTGGTGGGGCTCACGTGTATGTAAATGAATAAATAAAACTCCCAAATATCTTACACATACCCTTCCCCTTCTTTGATATACTTGCTTTATTTTTTGAACTTAAGGATTTGTGTTTCTTTCCATTGGATCCAAATAGAAATATTTGAAAGAAGTCTATTGTTTAAAGCCTACGTGAATGTAGTTATACATGAATTATTAAGCTTGTAACCACAGAGTTCAACAGAAATTTTCTGGAGGAAAGGATTTCAAGAGTTCTTGTCTGTTTACTCACCTTAAGGAATTTCATCTGTCTTTACCTTATAATCAATTTATCCTCAACCATAAGCTGATGACCTCCAATTGTATCCATTGCCAAATCAATATTTTATCTCTGAGATGTTGACTCAGATCAACTGCCTAATCCACTGCTTCACATCAATGCCTCAAAAGCACTTTACGTGTAATATGCCTAAAAGCAAAATTTACAATTTGTGCCCTGACTGGTCTCCCAGTAACACAAACTAAAAGTCTTAGAGGAAATCGTTACATTTTCCTATCACATGCTGCGTACGCGTAATTTATCAACAAAACCTACTGATTCGTAAACAGATCTTGAGATTTTCTAGTTCTTATTCTAGCTCAATTCCCACTCTTTGACATGTTCAAGCCTTCTAATCAGCCTCTGTCCCTTCATTCTTGGTTCACTCCAGTTCACTCACTGCACTATTACAAATACCCTGCAACCTCATCCCATCCCATGCCCACTCGCTTTGAAACTCTTGAACTATTCGGATACATTCACAACAAAGACGAAATCCTATTACACCTACAAGGCACTGATTCATTTGGCTCTTGCTGACCTCTCTACCCTTATTTTAAAAGTTATTCCTTCTACAGACATTTTAGTCCATAGAATATGCCTTTGCATATAACTCTTTAAGATGCTTGGAAAATCTTCACCTTTCTTTCCAACTTCACTTTGCTTAGTTAACTCATACATGTCTTTCAGTTCTCAACTCAGAATCTTTTGAGTTTTTTGAAACTTCCTACACTCTCTCATCACACACCCTAGGCAAGATCTGACCCCCACATTAGGCTTTTTTGATTCTCCATCAATTTCTTTCATACCCCACACTATTCAATTTCTTGCCTTTTTTCTTAAGTTTGCATTTATATGTTTAATATATTACAACACTACATTTTAAACTCCATGAGGTTAGGGTCAGAAGCAGTGTAATTCAAGATTGTATGCTTTCTTCCCAGCACAGTGCTTGGCATTCTGAAATGGGTGTGTGTGTGTGTGAGTGTTCTGTGGCAAGTGAATGAACTTCCCACTGAGGACTAATTTTCATGATCTAAAATTATATAGTGGGACAATGTACTTATTGCTAAAAATAAAAGCATGTCTTTTCAGTTATATTCATTAGATTTAATTCCAAGATCTCAGGTTGTTTTATGAACTAAAAGATACATTCATAAATTATCTCTCTTAAAAATAGCAAATAAAAAATAAACATAGAAAGGATACATAAGTTTTATTGGCTATTAGGAAGTCCCAATAGGCCTACACAATAAAAATCCACAGGATAAATGCAATTATCATGAAAAAAGAGAGCATGCATCCATAGAATGTCACTGTGTAGAGAATTATAAAATAAAATCCAAAAGGCAGACACAATGCCTTTCAAAATTATACCAAATACTCCTTTCACTTAATCTTTTTTCATGAAGGAGATAAAAAGCATCAGTTTCCTTTTAAAAGTAATTTCTTGAAAAGAAAAAAAAAATAGTTTCTGGAGTAGCTTCATTTATTCTAAGTGTGTAGAACTCTCTATGTTCGTCTTCTTATTGAAAGAATTCAACAAAATATTAATAAATCTTAATCCAACCATTTTACATTTGGTAAAAACATATCATTTCTTAAAATCAATCAAAATGCAGGAAAATATGTGATTTTCTAAAATGTATGAGGCTTTTATTTTTATCACCGAAGAAAGTGGAGATTTGGAGCTATTATCTATGTAACTCTAAAATGCACTTTAAAAATTATATAATTGGGGGTTGGGAGGGAGGTCAGGGATAACTGGATGGGGGACACGGGGTTTAATTACAATTTGTAGTAATGGGCATGTTGCCAGTATGGATTGGTCCATCATATCTTACGCACGAGTGGTGACAATCGACTTTATATCTCACAAATATTCATAACCAATAAAAAAAAAAATGTTCTATGCAAACCCCCCCCATAATTAAAATGTTTAATTAAAAGGGCTGATAATTTGTCTTTTTTAATGAATTTAAAATACTGTGGTAACCACTAATAGCAGTCTTATTTTATATTTCTTTTTTTTTTTTTTTTTGTCTTTTTCGTGACGGGCACTCAGCCAGTGAGTGCACCGGCCATTCCTATATAGGATCTAAACCCCCGGGAGCGGAGCCACACTCCCAGCGCCGCACTCGCCTGAGTGCACCACGGGCTCGGCCCTTATTTTATATTTCTAAACAAAAACACAACAATATTTGATTTAACATTTCTAAGGCATGGTAAGCAGAATCAACAATATCTAGCAGCATCCAGGAGTCCTAGACTAAATCCTTTGTTCTTTTCCAGAAATAAGCCATCATGGTGTAAAATTTTCAAAATTGTTTCTATTTGTAAAGCGATTATAGGAAAAACAATTACAGATTTTACAAAAGGCATCTAGGTATGATGAATTTTGTTGGCAGAGGTTAGGAAATTGTGCTGGGGTTTGTTTTTCTTTCCTTTTAATTTAATGAATGTGTGTGTATAAATAGAATTCTATAGTGAAAGGAGTTGATACAGAATTAGAGGGTGTTCACGATGACAGAGGAGTAAGAACTTTAGTGCTGGGCAATTGCCATGGTTGTTTCACCAACCATCTGTAAACATGAATGGAATGATGATGATTGAAGCACAAACCTGTACCTGTGTATGAGAGGAGACAAAATAAGTTGATGTCTGAAATTTTAATTTATCTGCTACCCTCAACATGTACTTTAAGAGGTTCTGCTAATTTGTTTAACTCATCAATCTTTGGTTTTAAAAACTGCAGTCTACATGAGACTGTTTTAATTAAATGTAAACTATTTTAATTGTTAAAGATTAAGTCGTGCTTATTTTATAATGTCTAATTTCAAGAATTACAAAGTTTGCATAATATTGAACTAAATTTATTTATAAATATTGAATATATGAGGATACTGCAAAAAGTTCATGAGAAGATTTGCATTATCTTTTAATTCTATTTTCCACAAAGTTTTTGAAGTACCCTGGTTTATATGTTCTATGCATATAAACATATGTAAACAAATATAAGAACACCATTTGTTGGTTTGCGATTAATATTGATATTTCAGAACTGCAATATTAGGAATGGATACAATTGCTGATGCAATGCAATATCCATTTCTGCATGCCGGTCTTATTTTTTCTAAAAATTTAATTTGAGGAGAGGAGTACAATTTAGATTCTGCTATCCAAATTTGCATTATTTATAGGCCGTATAGAGTTACCAAATACTTTATTTATTCATTTCAAAAGATTACCCAACACTCTATTGAAGGTGTCAGAGGATGTGTTAGTCCGTTTTGTGTTGCTATAATAGAATTACCTGAGACTGGGTAATTTATAAAGAACAGAGGTTTATCTGGCTTACAATTCTGGGGCTGCTGCATCTGGCACGGGCCTCAGGCTGCTTCTACTCATGGTGGAAAGTGGCAGGCAGCCGGCAGGTACAAGCAGATCACATGACAAGAGGAATCAAGAGGGAGAAAAAGCAAGCAAGAGAGAGAGAGTGCCAGGGTCTTTTTAAGCAACGAGCTCTCCCAGGAACTAATAGAGCGAGAACTCACTCATTAATCCCCCTGCCCCAGGGAGAGCATTAATCCATTCATGAGGGATCCGCCCCCATGACTCAATCAGTTTCCAACACTGCCACAATGGGGATCAAATTTCCACGTGAGTTTGGAGGGGACAACACATCCAAACTCCATCATTCTGCCCCTGGCCCCCCAAAACTCTTGTCACTCTCACATACAAAATACAATCATTCCATCCCAACAGTCCCAAAAGTCTTAGCTTGCTGCAGCACCAACTTAAAAGTCAAAGTCCAAAGTCTCCTCTGAGACCAAAAGCAAAAATCCTTCCAGCTGTGAACCTGTAAGTCAAAACCAAATTTATCTACTGCCAAGATACAATGGTGTACACGTTCCCATTCCAAAGGGAGGGATAGACCAGAAGAAAGGAGAAACAGGCCCCAAACAAGTCCAAAACCCAGCAGGGCAGACATTATGTATTAAAGCTCTAAAATAATGTTCTTTGACTCCAAGTCCTGCATCCTGGGCACAACTGGGCACCTGGGCCCCCAAAGCATCAGGTAGCCTCATTTCCACAGCTCTGCCAGGTGCAGCCCAGTGGGCTGCGCTGGTGCCTGCAACTTTTTCAGGCAGGTGTTCCACTCTGGTAGCTCTTATGGAGTCTGGGGTCTCTACGGTGGTCCCACTGCCTTGGCTCTACTAGACATTTCCCTGGTAGGGGCTCCCTGTGGGGGCTCCCCCTACTTCCTTGCTTGGCATTGGCCTAGTAGATGGCCTCTGTGGTGGCTCCGCCCCTGTGGCAGGTCTCTGCCTTTTCCATACATCCTCCGGAATCTGGGTGGAGGCTGCCACGCCTCCACTACTCTCACATCCTGCCAGCCTGCAGACTTAACATGATGTGGACGCCACCGAGGTTTCAGGCCTCTACCACACTTGGGGCTGCTCCAGCCGGAGCAGCTGGGATGCGGGGAGCAGGATCCTGAGGGCAGCTACACCACAGGTCTGTCCTCCAGGATAACTCAGTCCTTCTAGGCCTCAGGGTCTGTGATGGGTCTTCCAGACTTCTCAAATTCCTGCAGGGCTTTCCTCTCATTTTCTCCACTATTAGCATCTGGCTGTCTCACCGCCAAGATAATGTCTTTAGCAAACAGTTTATCTGCTTCACCCTTGCATTGTTCTCTGGCTCTCTGCTTCTTTACTGCATGGCCAGGCTGCAAAGTTTCCAAATCTTTATGCTGTACTTCCCTTTTAAATTCTGGCTTTACATCATGCCTTTGATGCCATAGCTCAGAGTAGTCTGGTAGACGTAGCCATGCAGCATTCTTAATGCTTTGCTGCTTAGAAATTTCTTTGGCCAAATGCTCTGGTTCACAACTCTTAAGTTCCAACTTCCACAAAGTCCAAGGGCATGGACACAATGCAGCCAGTTTCCTTGCTATGGTGTAGCATGGGTTATCTTTTGTCCAGTTCCCAATGATTTATTTGGCTTACAATTCTGGGACAGCTGCATCTGGCATGGGCCTCAGGCTGCTTCTACTCATGGTGGAAAGTGGCAGCAGCTGGTGAGTACAAGCACATTACATGGCGAGAGGAAGCAAGAGAGGAAGCAAGAGAGAGAGAGGTGGTGCCAGGGTCTTTTAAGCAACGAGCTCTTGCAGGAACTAATAGAGCGAGAACTCACTCATTAATCCCCCCTCCCCCAGGGAGAACATTAATCCATTCATGAGGGATCTGCCCCCATGACTCAATCAGTTTCCAACACTGCCACATTGGAGATCAAATTTCCACATGAGTTTTGGTGGGGATGACACATCCAAACTCCATCAGAAGAGTTCGTGAATTTGACTAGATTAATGAGAGAAAAAGTAATGAACAGTGTAACCTATCCTGCTGTCCTGTGGCTCCTTTTCATTATGTTTCCTTTGTAACACACTGGACTTAACTAACATCTACCTCCCACCCATCTAAGCCATTAATGTTTATGAGGTTCAGAATGGAAATATTATATGTCATCTAGCTTGGCATGCAAGGTGTTGTAATGTTCTGCTCTCATTTTATAAATGATAAGATGTAATTAATTATGAATATCATCATAACATTGTAACAGAAAACTATCTTGAATCTGTGTGTGTTTCTTTAATGACTTTTAAAATTAAGGCTAAGAGTTCTGTTAACAAAACACCAAAGTTAATTTCGTATTACTTTCAAGCTAGAAGTTGTAGAAAATACATCCACAATTGCTGATTAATATTTTGGCCATGTTATATTTCTGTATACTCTCATATCAGTGGAAGAGATACAATTAACTTATCCAAAAAAAACCACATGCCTAAACTAACATTTTTAATATATCCTTCTTACCTATTACAGTCAGCATTCATCACATACTTGCATACTAACAAACTTTGAAGATGAAATTTGGGACATAAATTTGTAAGATTTTTATTTTGTTTTGTTTTTCTAGGTATCCAAAATACAGATTTGTCAACCAGGGTATATTTATAGTGCATCTATTTTGACAAGGAGATATACTAATAAGCCATTAAGAGACCCTTCCTCAATACCTTAGTCTATAATGCTTCTATTAATCTAGTACTTTCTAATTCATTTAGGGGTGTGTGACTACCAGGTATAAACTCTTTCAGTTCTCTTCTCCAGTTTCAATATTTTCCTTCACATACCACTTTCCATCTTCTGTAATCTCAGAGACGGGCGACTTTCCATTTCTAGTCATTATACTTATTTCTCTCTTCCCCTCTGCCCTCTCTCTTTAAACACTGTACCATGTTTTCCACCATTAGGCAGTCATCCCTATTTCATTCCACTAATCGTAGTATGCTCCTGCTACAGACAATCAACATTCTTCATTTAAAAATTCTTACTCTCAGTTGAAACTCATCTCTTGTAGATGAATAGCAAATGATCTTCTGATTTCTAAACTCAATGGCCTTTTCTTAAACTTTTTACACGTTTTACTTCACATGCATTCATATAATACTTTTGTTCCTTAGACATTTCTAACATCCTATTTCTTCTCATAAAAGCAACCCATCTATATTTTTTCTCTTTTTTTTGTTTTGCTTTTGTTTTTATTGAAACATAATTGGTTGTACATATCTGTGGGGTACCACATTGAATATCAATACCTATGTGCAATATGTGATACGCAAATCAGGATAATTAGTATATTCAACATTACACTTGTAATCATTTTTTGTGGCCCTTTACCAATTTCTCACTAAACCACCCCTCACTCCCACTTCTGATAACCTCAGTTCTGTTCTCTCCTTTTTAAAGTTCAACATATTATTGTGATTGTTGTACCTATCTTTCTTTCTTTTTAATTTTATTTGTTTATTTTTTTTTAGCCTCCACTTAAGAGAGACGACATGCAGTATTTTTCTTTCCGCGCCTGGCTTATTTCACTTTACATAATTTTCTTTAAGTTCATCCATGTTGCTGTGAATGGGAGAATTTTACTCATTTTTATAGCAGAGTAGCATTCCATTGTGTATACATACCACATTTTCCTTATGCAGTTGTCCATTGATGGA
Source organism: Cynocephalus volans (assembly GCF_027409185.1). Lineage (NCBI taxonomy): Eukaryota > Metazoa > Chordata > Mammalia > Dermoptera > Cynocephalidae > Cynocephalus > Cynocephalus volans. The sequence goes on along the minus strand of NC_084470.1, from coordinate 129,371,343 downwards.
CATTCAGGTTGGTTCCACATCTTGGCTATGGTAAATAGAGCTGAGATAAACATAAGAGTGCAGGTATCCCCTTGACATGGTAATTTCCATTCCTTTGGGCATATACCCAGAAATGGGATTGCTTGATCTTATGGCAGTTCTATCTGCAACTGGAAGACTGGAGCCACACAGGTGGCTGGAAAACAGGATCCCTGCAGGCATCCAGTGCTGTTTGGGAAACATGGGTCATCTGGTGGGGTGCACTGAACAGAATGAACTCCAAGCAGGGAGAAGGGCCATGGCTCTGGGACTAGACAATGGCACAGACAACCGTGTTGGGGGTGGGGAGGGCTGGGGCAGGAGCAGGAGGAGGGGTTGCTCTGGGAAGTGTTCACGAAAGAGCAGATTCTTTTCCCTCCAAGGAAGAATTCCTCCTGGCTGATCCGGGTTTGGGAGACGTGGCAGTGGGTGAAGCCTCTACACCACCCTGCGTGGTTTTCATGCAGCACAGGGTGTTCACCAGGCACCCGCTGCCCTCGCACCCCCCATGCTCTCCCCTGTTCTTAGCTGGCCTTCCCTAGCTCTGGTCCCTTTCTGTGGGAGGATCGTGCACTGGGTACCTCTTCTCTGCCGTCTTCCATCTATATTTTTTGGAAGCCTTCTTTTTTTTCTTTCTGCACTTTTTTATTTGCCAATTGTACCTTCTTAGACATTGGTGTTATATTTCTTTAGAGGGCAATAATGAGAATTAAAAAAAAAAAAAAATTGAACCAGAGAAAAGGCGAAATCGTTTGTAAAAACTACTTGCTCTAAATTTAGAATTAAAAAATAGTCTGAAAAATGTTATCCTCAAAACTCTATGTTTTAAATGTGAGAAAGAAGTTGATATTCTAGATAAGAGTTCCCCTAAACATCATCTTGATATACTTGTGGACACAGTGGATGAAAAATTGTTAACAAAATTAGTGATGATTACGACACTCACTCCACAATTCTAACGACTTTCTAACCTCTGTGTCTATTTCTCTGTCTTCTCTGATTGCTCTGTTCTTCCTCCAAAACCTACAATATAAACATCTCCATGATCATGAGCCTTAGCTTCTATCTTGGTGATTTTCTTCCCTTTGTGATAGACTCTCATGGCTTCCTTTACCATTTTTGTAAAAATGAATGTAAAATCTTAATAAGTCTGCCTCTCCTGAGAGTTCCAGATCCTCATTTTCAATTGCCTGCATGTCATGCCTATCTGTTTGTCCACCTGCACCTTAAATTCATCACCTCCAAAGCCAATTCCACCATTCCATCTATTTGGATCCCAATCTGATTTTTTTTTCTTTACATGAACCTTAGCTTTACTGCCATATTTCCAGTCATTCAGACTCAGAATATCTTAAAATGGTATCATTTCCCTCTCCTCACCTATCTCAACCAATCAGTTGATGATTTCTTTAACTTTTACTTTCATAATTAATCTGCCATCAAATACGGCAATTTCTTTCAGTTAGCCAAAACTTCACTATTAGTTTTCCTTTCATACTGCAACTTGTCTAAACTGAGCACATGGCCTACACTGTGATCTCTTTGACCTGTGCTGCACAGAAGATTTGAACTAACAGTTCTAAAACTGAATTTTGATTATAGAATTCTGATATTCATCCCCTATCAACCTCCCATTACATGTTGCTATCCAATGCCCTCATATTCTAACCAAACTTAAATACTGAGAAAGGGGAACTCTTCTATGCTGTTGGTGGGACTGTAAGTTAGTCAGTCACTATGGAAAACAGTATGGAGGTTCCTCAAATAACTATAACTACAGATGGATCTACCGTACTATCCAGCAATTCCACTTCTGGGTATATGCCCAAAGGAATGGAAACCATCATGTCAGTGACGGGATTTCTGCACTCCCATGTTCATCACAGCTCTATTTACAATAGCCAAGATATGGAACGAACCTAAATGTCCATTGACAGATGATAACTATTAAGGAAAATGTGGTATATATACACAATGGAATACTACTCTGCCATAAAAAAAAAAAAAAATGAAATTCTGCCATTTGCAGCAACATAAATGAACTTAAAGAAAATTATGTTTAGTGAAATAAGCCAGGCACAGAGGGAAAAATACCACATGTCCCCACTCATAAGTGGGAGCTAAGAGAGAAAGAAGGAAGGAAAGAAAGACCACAGTGGTGCCTTGGACTTGCAGAGGGAGAGGGCACACCTACGGGTTCTGGGGGTGGGGGGAAGGGGATATGAGGAGAAGGTAGGTGGAGGACACAGGGAATAATTGTGATTTGTGGTTGTGGGTATGCTGATAGTATTGCTCTGATCATCACATCTTGGGTACAGGTGCTAATGGTCAGCTCTGTTCCCCATTAGTATGTATACTCAATATAAATAAATAAATAAATCCATATAACAATATTATTTCTCCAATTTTATATGCACATTTCTTCCCTTATGCTTTTGCTAATTCTATCAATCCTTATTGTCCTGTCTTTTCACCTTGCCTTGCTGAAATCACCATGACTCCAATTCTCTGAAGTCTGTCAAGCATTTCCTTTTCATCCCACGAGATGACCTCTCTCCATGAACTCCCATAGTACTTTCTCTGCACCTCATATTCTGCTTTACTTTTATTATCTGTAAAATTTCACCCTGCTTATTCCCCTGTCTAGTTTGTAGACTCATTGAGAAAAGAGCTATGCAAAGTATGAAGCTCAATAAATAACTGTTAAACTATGTTTGCCAAAGGAAACTTCACCAAAAATTAAGACGGTTTATTAAAATAATTCTGAACAGACATGCTTTTGCTCCCTCAATATTTCTTGAGGAAGAAAAAAAGTTGGAGGAAAAGGCCATGAAAAAAGCTGAGAACAAATAAAACCCGACTCTTCTACTTGCCTCGGTATAAACTCACACAAAATGAGTATGGAATCCCATAGGAATTAGTGACTTAAGTTACACCAAAGAGAACATTACTATATTACTACAGCTTTTAATCACATACTTTGGAGGTTCAAAATAATTAAAGTGCCTTCAGAAGGGCCCGCCTTATCTCCAAGTATAAATTATAACCAGAGAAAGACTCAGTAAACACTAGCAATGTGTTCTATGAACAGAAAACTGCTAATTAATATAACTTACCTTATAGCTGAGATAACCAAGTAGTAGTGTTTCAAACAGACTTATCAATGCCACTGAAACCTAAAATATAAATGGCAACTTAATGAGAAAACACAATAAAACTAAAATATATATTCACAATCATGCTATTAACTTTTTATAAAAGTATCTGCATGCACACATATGTCTGTGTGTAAGTATATACTGGTATGATATATACACATATGATGTAGGAGGTAGTAGGTGGCACTTTAACTTCTAGAAACAGGTGGCAGGCTGCAGGCCATAGTTTTCTGTCCGCACACTACAGCTTAGTTTTTATAACTTCTAATTGTTCTTAATAAACCTTTTTCATTTATTATACCAAATGTAAAGGTGTGATTAGAGTAGTCAGACTTGCTGAAGTTTACAGGATGTGTAAAGAATAGTTTCTTTTGTGTGTATGCTCCTAACACACATAATCACACACAACTGCCTCACCACAAATAACCTCCCATTCTCACCAACACCACCACCATGTCCACCAAAGTCATCATTTTTTTTCGGAAAAAAAACAAAATAAATGAATACAAGCTTCAAGTTGAATACATGTAATCCTATCATCCACCTCAAACAAAATCAAAGGACAATATCCTTGAATACTGAATAAAACATACCATATCAGCACATCAAGATACTTTCACATTTTATTTTAATAAACTTCATAACCACTTTCCCTTTTGCAAATGGAAGTGCTAGTCCTGCATCCTCCTAGACAAGCTTCTATCTTTCTCTATATGTAGAATTTCTTTTGTTTAACTACCAAAAAACTATCATTGCAACATAAAAAGTAACTAGAAAAGATATCAAAATTATTCTGATATATACTCTAAGCACTTTAGTATAGATGAATAGAATCAAAAAAGCAAACATAAACAGGAAATGACTCAAATAACAAGTATATCTGTTTACTGATTTTTGAGGTTTAAGACAATTCGACTGAGAAAGGCAGACGCATTTGAGTTTTAAATAGTCTCCTGATAGAATGAAAACTTTGAATATAAATGAATTTTAAAACATGAGAACAATAAAAAACAGATGAATGCATAGTAGTAGAAGTAAAATAGGTGATGCATCCAGTAGCCAGGCATTATTATGATAGAAAACTTAAATCTCTTTAATTTTTTTGCACAAGTCTTCTAAATCACAACCATTCATGCTTTTTTCTAGAAGTACACAGTGCTAGATAATCTTTAGAACATTTTTAGCATAAATTACTCGAAGTACTATTTGTTATGAGTATTATTATTTTAAAATATAATTATTAGATAAAAGCAGTTTAAATAGATCAAAATATATTCCAAGACACATATGAGCATTTGTAAAAATATTAATTTATTTTAAATGTGTACTTTATTGAAAAATAATATAGGAATCTAGTTCAGAGATTAAAAGGCTATATTTTTAATGCACACATATTTGAAAAGATTATTCTTAAATTAATGTGACATTGAAATAAAAGTCTAAAAAAATGTAAAATCAAATTGACTTCAGCAAAAGAACTATCTAGACATATTAAAATTTGATTTCCTAGTTCTGACCATAATGCATACATCCTTAAAATGCTTTATCACACGCACAATATATAGACCTCACAATCATTAGGACTTTAAAAGGCAAACCAAACTTTGATTTAAAAGTACAAGTATTTTAAAGATTATTCATACTTAAAACTTTTCCATTTCCTCCAGACTCAATTGTCTTCTAACCTCCAATTCTTTTTTATGTTAGTGATTCTGTTTTTCCAAATAATTTGTATTTCTTAAAAAAGAACGGAAAATAAGAAGAATCTTTAGGAAGTAAATAGAAGTAGAGGAGATAAAAACTTGTAAAAGGTTTTCTGCGCATGAAATCTAATAGAAAAAGGAACGAAGAAGAGGCACAGGGGGTTCTAGAAAATACCTCGACAATGTAATTCAGACATGTTCTTCTCTCATATTTTCATATTCTTCCTTAAAGACTCCTTTTATGCCAGGTTATACATTTGTTTTATTTACAAAATTATCTACTTAGGCACAAAGCTCGTACTATTGGTGAATGAGTCATTCATTCATGTGGAGTGTACTAACATTAATAAAGCAAATGTATTTCACAGGGCCTAGCTTCCAAAGCCCTGTAGTTTCAGGTATAATCTAACTTTTTAAAATTACATATAGAAATGTTAAGCTTGCAAAAGACAGGAAACTTTCCCCAGGCTAAAGTCTCTGTTGTACATAAAGAATTGTAACACAGCAAAATTGCTGGCTCAAGGACAGATCTCCTTGGTTAACTTAGTGATATGTTAAGAAAGTTGCTTGTTATGTAAAAATACTAAGGAAATTGCTGTACGAAAAGACAGCAATTTGCTAAGAACAAGCTTTTGTTGGTGGATTGACTTAACCTTTTACAAACTGCATTATGGAATGTCACTTTGTTTATTTCACTGATGTTACTAGTTTCCATTGTTAAAACTATACTTAGCCATAATTCTGCCCATATCCTTGTATTCTTTGTAATGATTAAATCAACTGAATTTTCTTGTGAAACTTCCTTGTCTTTACAATAAAAGAGAGAGGCTAACTTTGAATCACGGCTGTCACATTCAGTTTTCTCCTACTAATGGGGAAATTAATGAAGTGCAGTCCTTCTGGGCCTCTCATGCATACACAGTGCTTTAAGTAATCGTGTAATTCTTGTTTTTTGTCTCTGTTACACAGGGGGAAGTGTAACATATTCATTTAACAATTATTTATTGATATTCTACCATATTTCAGACACTGAGGATATAAGGTAAACAAACATGGTTATGGGCTTCTGATTAATTTCAAAGGAATTATATAACAGGAATACCTAATGTAGTTTAGACAAACATGAGGAATCTTAAAACATTGGTTTACTTTGCTTTTTTGAACACTCTGAAAAGCTCTCTGAAGTCTAATCCTGATCAACAGGCAATTCTCAAAAGGTAGAATGAAGTGCTCAGGCAAATGTAAAGAAATAAAAATTTTAGTCTAAGATATGCATGAAGATTAATTGAGCAGGAAGACAGAATCATTTTGAATATCAACAGTTTTCTCTCCATTTGTATTTCTCCATGAGATATGAATGAACCCAGAAATACAGGAATAAAACAAAATTGTACATAACCTGTAAGCCCCATAAAGGTAGACTCCTGTTCACCCAGAAGATATGAGACCTATGACAAGAATGATAAGATGTTAGTTTCAAAAACATGAAAAATCCATTCACTTTTAATATTGAAATAAAGTTTGAAATATTTAAATAATGCTAACATAAAAAGGACAATGAAATATCAAATTAAAATTAGGAAAAATTTATGCCGTATTGTTTCAGTATTCTTCTTGCTAATATTCATTTCTCTTCTATCATAAAACATTTTTAATTTCATTTTTGGTCATTGTTAATAGTGAATGAAAATACAGTGGGTCATTATTTAAAGAATAATATAGCATGACAGGAAAACCTCAAATCCTTTACTAGTTCAATTCTCCATTGCAAAGTCACAAAAGGGTCTTCTATAAATTCCAAGATTTTGTTATTTTTAAAGGTGTTAATGTTTGGGCAACACAAATTCAACAGTGTAAATAATCAGAATAGAGTCAGTAACTCAGAAGATAGAACATAATAATATTTCAGATTTGGATTTTTACAAACTACAAATATTTAACAAAACCTGTGACTAAGGTTAGCATAGAATATTATGTGAGACAAGGAGTAATCGTCCTTAAATATTTCCTGAAAGCAGTATCATTTCTGATGTTAAAAATTCTATACTCTGCAAAGAACACCATATCACTTTCAATGTCCCACTAATAATAATTTTTCACTATTTATACCCTACCCTTATCTAAATCATTTGGTATACAGTTGATTCAAATGGGAGTCATTCACAGCAATATACCCTACTTGAAAAAAGATAAAAATAGTTACATTACCTTGCCCCCAAAATGCAAATAAAAATCCCAGAACACAAACAAAACACAACCCACTCACTCTTTATAGTTATGAAAATTAAGCGGAGTCCCATAAAGTATTAAGTGTATTTTTAAATACTTAACTCATTTTCTCTTTGGTAATATGTTAAAAATAACAAAGAACAATAAGCTCCTCAAAGTTCTTCTTTTAAAAAGAATGACAAAACATTTAAAAAACCTTTCAAAGAAATTACCTAGCATATTACACTAAAGTTCTCTGGGGTTCAACAATGTCACATCTACCTGGCTAACTAACATCTTCAATTGCTCCAAATCAAACCTGTGACCTTTCTTCCCAAATCTGGTCCTCTTTCAGTTTTTCACATCTCAGTGAATGGCACCAAATTCCATTGTGTGTGGCTACCCAAAAACTTGGGTATTGTCTTACCTTTCACATCTCAGTGAATGGCACCAAATTCCATTGTGTGTGGCTACCCAAAAACTTGGGTATCGTCTTAGACACTTTCCTCTCCTGCATCTGTAAATACTTAATCTATTCAATTCCTCCTACCAAATATCTACAGAATTTGTCTATTTTCTTCATCTCCACCACCAAAACCACTTTAATCTAAGCTATGATTTTTCACAATTGGATTCTTGGAAAAACCTACAGATGGGGGACTCTACACCTCCTTTTGCCTTCTACAATTTTTCTCCAAATTGTGTAGAAGAATAAAACTAGACCCTTAACCATATACCAAAATCAACTCAAAATAGATTAAAGACTTAATATAATAAGTGAACCTATAAAACTCCTAGAAGAAAATGCAGGGGAAACACTCCAGGATATAGGGCTGGGCAAAGACTTTTTGAATAAGACCTCAGAAGCACAGGCAACAAAAGAAAAGACAAACAAATGGGATTATATCAAACTAAAAAGCTTCTGCACAGCAAAGGAAACAGTCAACAGAGTGAAAAGACAACCTACTGAATGGGAGAAAATATTTTCAGCCTATGCATCTGATAAGGGATTAATATCCAGAATATACAAGGAACTCCAACAACTTCATAGTAAAAAATAAATAAATAATTCAATTAAAAAATAGGCAAAGGAGCTGAATAGACATTTCACAAAAGAAGACATATAAATGGCCAACAGGTACATGAAAAAGTCATCTCATCCCAGTTAGACAGGCTACTATCAAAAGAACAGAACAACAAATGCTGGTGAGGATGCAGAGAAAAGGAAACTCTTACCCACTGTTGGTGAGACTGTAAACTAGTACAGCCATTATGGAAAACAGTATGGAGACTTCTCAAACAATTATAGATAGAATTACCATGTGATTCAGCAATCACACTACTGGGTACATACTCAAAGGAATGGAAATCATCATGTTGAAGAGATACCTGCACTCCCATGTTTATCACAGCTCTGTTTACAATAGCTAAGATATGGAACCAACCTAAATGTCCATCAATGGATGACTGGATAGTGAAAATGTGGTATATATGCACCATGGAACACTACTAAGCCATAAGAAAGAATGAGATTCTGCCATTCACAACAGCATGGATGAACTTGGAAAAACTATGTTAAGTGAAATAAGCCAGGCACAGGAAGAGAAATACTGCATGTACTCACTCATAAGTGGGAGCTAAAATATAAATAAATAAAAGAAAGAGGAAGGAAGGAAGGAAAGAAAGAAGAATCATAATAAGTTGAACTTTCAGAAGAAGAGAAGAGAACTGTGGTTACTAGAGGTGGAAAAGGGGTACAGGGGAGTGGGGATAGTAAGAAATTGGTTAATGGACACAAAACAGCTAGTTAGGAAAAATAAACCATCTATAACTAACATTAATTTGCTGCATACTATCAAATGGCTAGAAGAGAGGAGATTGAATGTCCTCAACACAAAGAAATGATTAAGTTTTGTGATGATGAGTTTGCTAATTGTCCTGATTTGATCATCACACAGTGTACGCAGGTATTGATATTCAACTCTGTACCCCATAAATATGTACAGTCAGTTATGTTTCATTAAAAAAACAGAAAAAAATGCATTTTAGAGCACATCACCCCATTGCGTATTGGATTTGCACTTTTGCTAGGATACAGACCAAAACTCTTGACCTGGCATTCTTAGACTTATTCAAGTTTGACATGCTCTTTCCTACTCCAAGTCCTTTTTTTACATGCTCTTCTCTAATCTTAGAGCTCTCAGCTCAAACCTCTGTTTCTTAAAGAAACCCCTTCTGAGGATTCCACTTGATCAAGATTCTCAACTAATTACTTAAACCACAAAGGCACGTTACCCACCACACCTCTCCTGCCATTCATCTCAGTTGAAACTTTATATTTATTCACAAATTTATTTGATAGCTGTCTCCTAATAAAACTACAAGTTCCATAAGATCAAATAATATGTCTATTGTATTCACCATCCCAGTGCATCCCTATTGGGTAATATGTATTGACCAGGCAGCAATATAAATGATGGATGATGCCAGTAAAGGCAAAGATATGGCTGATAAGCTCAATGACACTGTTCTTTCCAAAGCATGTCTTTTACATTCTCAGTAACATCTGAGAAATCAGACCAAAACAAAGCATGCCATAGAGAAGAGAGATACATGCCCAGTTTTTGTTGATAAAAAAATCATGTGCTACTAAAATTACTAAACAGTCAAGTAGACAGCAATCCTTGGAAAAATTACCAAATAAATTGCTAAGCAGAAGTCTGTGAGCACTTTCAAAGAGAAATTGGTAATTAACATGGATTTACTAAAATCTAGTTATGTCAAACTAATGGCATTTTATTTGGTCTGGGATGTTATCTTGGTTTCTTTTTTTTTTTTTTTTTTTTTTTGTCTTTTTCGTGACCAGCACTCAGCCAGTGAGCGCACTGGCCATTCCTATATGGGATCCGAACCCGCGGCGGGAGTGTTGCCGCGCTCCCAGCGCAGCACTCTACCAGGTGCGCCACGGGCTTGGCCCCAGGGATGTTATCTTGGAAGGCCATGGAAATTTCATAGAGAATTTAAATTTAAATAAAACTTTATAAAAAGATATCATGATTTCTTTGAATTGAGACTATGTCATATGAAATAGGTTTCATAATCCATAAAAGAACATTTCTATATATCTGATATATAAGCTTCAACGTGAAGTAAGATTTCCAATAGAAAGCCATCTTTTTCATCTATTTCCTTACTATTAAATTAGATAAATACATAGAAGGAAATGTATAAATTTTGGAAAAAAGCCTGTGTCCAAACTCTCTTTCATAAAATTGATTTATCATGAAAAAAGAATGTGGGATCCAATCTACACATTCCTAGATAACCTTCAAAACAATTGAAGGGTGCAACTAGAATTGACAGCGGAAATAAAGCTTCAATCTCATTGACAAAAAAGCATTAGGAAGAAATAAAAATCTATGGAAATATTTATTTCAGGATTATTTACAGGAGGAAAATAACTGGAATCTGCCTGAATACCCAGCAACAAGGGAAATATCATCATCAACTACAACAACAAAAATACAATAAATGAGAAAAAAGTTATTAACAAATATTTCCCCAGTTACATCATGTAAGTGTATGTGTATGCATGTATATGTATTTTATATTTTTTAATTTCGCTTTTTAAATATATAAAAAATTAAAATAAAATTAAAATTCGAACCAAAAACCCAGTGTATCTTTTTCAGTTATTCTGAATTAGACAAGGCCTATAGATAAAATTTATATATAAAGCATTATTATGAAAACTGGGAGAACCATATCGAACAATGGAAGGAAGAGCAAAAGCTGAAAATCGAAAGTTAGTGATATGCAGCCTCAGCCATTTTTCACAGCACACTTACTTATGATCTCTTCAAAAGGAAGGAAGATAGATGCTGAAAATGTCAAATCAGCTTTGGCAGCTAGGGTGAGAGTCAAAGGGTGAATACACTTAGCAGAACAAAGCATTTGGTAAACACATGAAACTAATAGGCTCAACATATGGGGTATAATTCATATGAAAGGATCTGTTCCTCACAAACTCAAGATGAGCTCAAAGATTGAAAGCTCTCCAAAAAAACTAATGCAAGCTTAAGCAGTCAGCCTTCCATATCCATTGGTTGCACATCCGAGGATTCAACCCACCCAGGATCGAAAATATTTAGAAAAAAAAATTGAAAATAACCATACAATAGTAAAAAATTATGCAAATAAAAAACAATACAGTATAGCAACTATCTACATAGCACATACATTGTATTAGGTATTATAAATAACCTAGAGATGATTTTAAAATATACTCAAATGGGAGGATGTGCATAGGTTATATGCAAATTCTAAACCACTAGTATAAGGGACTCCAGCACCTGAAGATTTTGGTATCCACGGCAGGGATCCTGCAACCCATCCCCAGTGTATACTGAGGGACAGACTATATTGTATTAACAAAAATATGATATCCTGAATCAGGGAGTTAAATTAGAAAACTCTCTTAACCATAACAAATACTAAGAACTAAGTGAGTACCAGGTATAGTACTAGTCTCACATTTCAAGAACATACAAACTTATCATGTGTCCAATAAACAAGGTGACCAGGATATTGAAGCATATTAGAGCCTTGCCAATATATTAGGAAGACCTGTCAGTAACTGAATCCTTTCAAAACACTGGAAATACTTAAGCACAAGTTAGATAACCAACTATCAGGGGTGTTGCAGAGAAGACAGTACTGACTTCTCGAGAGAATGAACATTAAGAGCCTTTCCAGCAGACATCCATTGTCTATGGCAGAGGTGGCTGTCATTCACTACCAACATTCACTCTCATTCTCTGCACAGAATTGAGTGCAAAAAGCCACACTTCAGCCAGATTACATTCCTCAGTCTTTGTGTCAAGGTATGATGATGTGACTGATTCTCATTTGGGATCTGAATGTAAAATACAGGTAAGGTGATGTTTGTCATTTGTTGGCCAGAAATAGTAAGAAGTGTATGTGCCTTCTCCATGTCCTCTTTCTCTTTCTGAAAGCGGGATGCAAAGGACTTCAGTCTTAGGACAACACATAGCCACAAAATGGAACAGGTTTGCATGCATGACATTATACCTACCATGTTATAGGTGTGTGTTTGTGTGTGTGTGTGTGTGTGTGTGTGTTACTCATTATATGGAGAAAAGGTCTACATAGAAATATACAGGTGTATAGGTCATCAAATATTTAAAAGATATTGTGAAAACTATATTTCTTCTTTTAATAGTTGTTACCTTAAGGAAAGAATAATCTTTAAAATTTCAATAACACCTGAACACACTGGTTGCCATATTAGGCACTGACTATAAATGCAAATCCAAATAAAATAAAATATAAGCACGATCATGTGTTTCTTACCTTTGATTCTATCATTTGACATTAAAAACTAATAATCACATTAACAATTTTAAAAATGGAAACGGATGCATGCATTTTGACACAGTGAAGAACTGTCAGCATCAGCAGGCAAGAGTCAATGTCGGTGGCTTGTCTTTCAATGTAATTGATAAACTACAAGCTGTACTTGTGTTTCCTTTGCTAATGCCTTTAAAGCATCTACTACACACTGTGTGTACACCAGAGTCTGCCATTTGCACAAGGTCATACAATAACAGTAAAATTCTTTCCGTATCCTTCAGTTGGTCCAAATTGCAACATTTTCATATCAGTTTTGATTCCTGAACGGGACTTAAAATGAAAGCAAAGCAGCACAAAATATCTGCAGCTTTATCATGTCAGAAGCTCTAATTAAATAAATCTCTTTGCTGAATTAGCCTCATTATTTTAAAATAGAGCCTGTGCCCACTTCTGTTTTTCATTAACCAGTACTGCATTGACAAAGAGAAGTAAACAGAACATTGTATTCAAAATAGAGCCATAAATTTGTTATGTTTTTTAATTACAGTAATCTAATTTTTCAAATGTATATCCTCTATAATTATGGCTAAATATTCTTAGTAATATTACATAGAACTTAATTGTAGGAAACTTTTTCTCCTCTTAACGTTTTTAAATAATATAATTGTATTCTCTATCACCCACAGTGCCCTTTTACCCTTAGGAGGAGTCTATCATGCCTCATTATATGATTTTTCAGATCTCTCTAGTATACATGTTATTTATAAACTATCAAATTTTAAAAACAGTTCTAGTATAATTGTATATAAATTTGTTATGTGCATAATTTTTAATAACAGACAGAAAATGTAATAAATGCCTTATGTGCTGACCTCTCTAGGCAGTGTTCCTTAGTCATCTTCATTGTGCCACACTATCAATAAAGTTGTTGAGCATAATTCCATTAATTCACTGACCCACCAAGTTGTTTGCTAAGCATGAGAATCACAGAGGCAAATAGACAATGACCTTTGCCCTTGGTGAGCACACAGAAAAGACAGAGAAGTGGATGGTAAAATTGAGGGTAATGTATGAGGTGTTGTGAGAGAAGTACGTGGGGATTCTCGGAGAGTATGCAGAAGCCACTTCTAACTCAGATTAAGTATTGTCCAAGAAATTGTTATCCTTGAAGGTCCATGAGTCCTGGAGCCAGTCAAAAACAGGGCTGGTTATGTGGAGCAAAATGAAAAACAGATTTCCAAGAAGAGGGAGCAGAATGTTCAAAGGCCCGGAGACAAGGGGGAGCAAAGTATGTACGAGGGTATTTCAAAAAGTTTGTGGAAAAATAGAATGAAAAGATAATATGAATCTTTCCATGAACTTTTGGAAGTACCCTCGTATAAGTAGATCATGGCTGGAGTAGGAGGCTGGTTAGGTGAGGCAGGCAAAAGTTAGATTATAAAGGGAACACCATCTACTCACTTATTCACTCCATCATTTAACATCCTTAGATAAACTAAGGATTGTCTTTTTTTTTATTTTTTGGCGGCTGGTAGGTATGGAGATTGGTTGTCTAATTTGTGCCAGGCTCTGTGGATTCAGAATGAACTGTGATGTCATGAAATATCCATTCTAATACTCTGGAATACACAGAAAGCAAAATAAATAAGTAAAGTATGCAGAATATGTAGAAGAAATAAAGGCAGTGGGAAAAAAAAGAAAAAGAAAAAATATTCAAGGGAGTATTGTGAGAAGATTCCAGATTCAAATGGGTTGCTTATTATGATACTGAGAAAGATCTGAGGGAGCATGATTTATGTTATCTGATGGGAGAAAATTCTAGACAGAGGGAAAAACCGATATGAAATAGGCCCTAAACTGGGTGTGCCTGGTATAATCCAGGAACAGAGTGGAGGCCAACGGCTGGAGAAGAATGGGTTGGGGTGAGTAGTAGAAGGTGAAGTTAAAGGGAAAACAGGGGTTCTTATAGGCCATGGTGAACACTTCGGCTCAGAACAGAGCTGCATCAAGATGTGACTTACATTTTACAGGCACAGTGGCTCCCACATTAAGAATAAACCAAAAGGGAGCAAAGAAAGAATTGGCAGGACTAATTAGGAGGCTTTTGGAGTAATCCAGGTGAGGGAAGGGGGCTTGCAGCAGGGGGTGGCACAGAGAAGTGACTGTGCGCTATGTATACCTTGAAGATAGAAATGAAAGAATTTTTAAGGGGTTTGCATATGTTGCAGACAAAAAGAGAAATTAAGCATGACTCCAAAGCATTCAGCCGAGAAACTGTTAAGATGGAGTTGTAATAAGTTGGAAATGGAGAAGGCTGTGAGTAGAACAGGGTTTGGGGCAAGGACGGAGTTGTCATTCATTGAGAGGTGAAGGAGCATTGAAGAAGCTGATTGAAACATGGTAAGTTTGACATGCCTATTAGACATTCAAGTAGAGAAGTTGGATATGCAGGTAAAATTGGGGGGAATGGGAAGGTACTGGCTGCCTGTAGTCACTGAGTTAGTTAAACAGGGATAAAAGGCACGACAAGATTAGCTCTGAAGGTCTCAAAGCAGAGTGGCAAATATGAGAAAACCTTTGCTCCTTCATATGTAAGATGAGACTAACAAGATGAAGTGTATATTGAAGGAAATAGCGTACATAAAGCAACTAGCCTAATGGCAGAAAATAGCAGAAACTCTCAGCTAAGCAAACTTTTCACAGGCTGAAAATTTCCTAAAGGTACTGAATGTTCCTAGGCATCTCTCTTCACATATAGCAATGTAACAGGTACATGTTTAGTATTGAATGCAAATATAGTGAAATATCCATAATTATATTTCATTAAATAAATTATTTTATAAAGATTATTGCAGAGATTATTACATTGTAAAACTTCACTTATTAATCTTTATCTCCAAACCTCTGAATAGATACAGAATCATTTTCACTATTTAAACAAACTGAAAAGTAACCAATTCATTTAAATGCATATTACAAGTTCATGTTCCCCTTACTTTGATCTTTTATGTTTTAACTTTCTTAGGGCAAATGTGCACGTGAAGAAAAATTGTGCAGAAGTTAGTCATCAAATGTAAGTTTTCTGCTCTGAATATTATTGTAAATTTAGTAGGCTACACAGGGATCCAAGACGGTGGTGAGATAAAAATTAAGCATGCCATTATTCACACAATCCCCTTCCCTACTGCTTCTAGCAAAGGACAGAGCCTAAAAATGAAAGTTCATAAATGAACAGAAATACAATTTTAAAAAAGCAACATTATTATGAGTGAAAAATAAGTTAAATCAATAAATCAATGTCATTTAACTCAGATACGATAAAGAACTGCACAGACTAAAACTGAGACTTGAGATATTTATGCATCTCAACATACGCTGGAGTGTTTCCATTCAAGGGTAATAACTATACTGTAACTGAAAATATCTACAAAACTGGCATACAGTAGAGAAATGCCTGTGGGAGTAGATGTAAAATCAAGAACAGAAAGGCATTCTGGTCTTTAAAGAGAGTGATCCATTATAAACAACAATTACTTAGAGAACTTTGACTAGCAAGAATATTTGTACTAGTAAAAGTCCAGTATTAGTGAAATAGGAGGTACTCAGTTTTCCCTGGACTCAAGTTTCAGGACATGCCTCTGGGTTTCCAGCCACTCCCTGAGGTCTCAGGCCCCGCCTCTAGACCCTCCTCCAGAAGAAAGCTACTGCTGCCAGTTAGACCTATTTTCAGTACCAGCACTGAGAGAACTAGACCACAAGGGGTTGGCTTATGCTAATCCCGTGGCTGGCATGTTCAGTAGAGAGGAGTTACATAACCTAGTGGTCAGGCATGCTCAGTACAGTGGGGTTTAGCCTTTGAAGGACCTTCCACTAGGGGTGCTAGAGAGCACAGAATGTTCTTGGATATGCCTGGTGCGTGTAATGGGATTTGACCAATGAACATGCTCCAAGAAGCGACCAACTGAGCATGGGCAAGACTAAGTTTACATAACTGGGAACCACCCCCTTAATTGAATATTCCTTAGGGAGGGAAACTATAAAAGCTGAATCCCAACAGAAGGCACGGCTGTTGCTCACTGTCCAGCCAGCCTGCACTCTGCCTGTGGAGTGTGTCTTTCTTTCTTTTTGTATCAAGCTTACTTTCAACAGGCAGCTGCTCAGTCTCTGGAACCCGCCTGCACTGTGTACTGAACTTTAAGTATGTATTTCTTACTTGTGTATTAAACTTGGTGTGAGCCCTGCTCAGTCTCTGGGGCTATGCCACACTCTCTCTGTGAAATCTGTATCTCTTATCATTATAATAAACCTGTCTCGTTTTCTACTGTGACTCTGCTCTTGAATTCTTTCCTGTGGTGAAGTCAAGAACCTGGTAAGAGGATGGGGTGAGTTGAGGCCAACTATTGGGCTCCCTGGTCCATACCTCTGACATCATTAGCATTAGACAAATATATAAAAAGAAAAGAAGAAATGTTTACAAAGAACCATCAAGTATTATATTTGTGTAGTGCCTGTAAACCAGATCCATTTAATTTTTGACAAGCACCTAAAATGTCTTTGAAAAAATGAATTCTATATAACATCCTTTAAAATGTAATACAGTTCAAAACAATCAAAAGAATATTGTTGAAGGTCAGATAAAGATACCTTACCATTCATTTCCTTGTGAAGGGTTTTCCAGTAGTACTCGAATTATGTATAATAAGCAGCTTAATAATTTGAGAGAAAAATTGAACAGCCTTATTCTTAGACCTTTAAACAAAAAACAAAAGTTTGATTTTCATTTGAATATAGTTCTCAAAATTCTAAAAAGAATTGTTAAAAATATCAACTTTAAGTACAGCACTTAAATGCTACTTAGAAACTACAGATACTATAATTATCTAAACTCTCTGAAGTCCTTAATAGCTGAATCTTAATTATGTAAATATTGAAGCAAAACTGAGTTCGACAGAATGCATAAACTGCAAATGGCAGTGAACATTATATACTGAGAGTAAATCTAGGTTTTAACATTCAGAAGCCACAAAATTTACGTCCAGTCAAGGCTGGCTCAAGTATGTCTATAAGTTTAAACATTTTATATGCCCAGGAGTTTGGGGATAAAGTTTAGCTAATTAGAAAATTAGCTAAATTTGTAAGCTATGCTTACAAATTCACAGGATAAGTTACAAATCTTGAAACTTCAGAGCACCTTCTTGATTTTATTATAGAAAAATTATAATTATATTTATATAATTATATGTTATATATTTAATAATAATTACAGAATTATATTATTACATATATTAATTATATATTACATATTAATTATGTAATTATTTATATTACACATTTATTATATTATTATACAGAGAGAGGAATCATAAAAGCATACACACACACACACACACACACACACACGTATTTTGAGTTTGGCCAATTGAACTTTATTTTTAACTATGTTATATACTAATGAAATATTAATTTTTGTGGGAATTAAGACTATGTATATGACATGTATCTTTCAAACTGTGTAGGTCACAGTTACTCAGCCTGCAATATTTATTGATAATAAAGAAGGGTAATTAAAATTAAGCAAAACGTGCTTAAATTCTGATTAATAGGAACATTACCTTTCCTGCAACTATCCAGTGGTATCTGATTCATACATTATGAAAAAATTTTTGAGAAAGGCCTTTCTGTAATTATTAAATTAATAAAATCTTTAAATGAATGCCACTTTTTCTTTCTTTTTTTAGCTCTGCTGTTTGTGAGTTTACTTGTGGCAACATTTTTTAACAGTAAAAAGTTTAATGCTTATTAACTGCAGAATTTTTCCTAGGTGTTTATGTTAAAATGCTAAGTACATTTTATGGACTAGCTTCTTTATAAAGTCTTTTAAATTACTGATGACATTGCCATGGTCTTATAGAAATGGGTCTCCATGAATGACTGCTTAGTCAAAGTCGACTGCTGATGGCTTTCAAACATCCGTCTTCTCTGGCCTGGAGAGATAGGATTGTTAATATTGAAACTGAGGAAGCTTTCTATTCAGATGACGTGGCCCCTTTACCTATTGATGGTGGCTTCCTTGGAAATTCTAAACAACCAGTTAAAAAGGGATTAGTTATTACAAGCCTTGGCCATGAAGCCTAAAATACCAACATATTTATCATAGTCAGCATTTGGATAATTTTCCACAAGAAGGCTTCTCTCTTTGAACCCTGTTTACCTAATTAGGCATAACCTAATTTAGACCACCTTAAGAGGATTCAGGGATCAAAATTCAATCTGATGCAGATCTCTCCATTTCTTGTTGACATTTTAAGCAATAATCATGTGAAAAACTGCACACTGGCTTATTATAAATGGCTTTGAAAATTATGTAGTATTATGGGGAGACAACATGAATCACTGACAGTTCAACCTTCAACAGGCTTGAAGGGCAAGGACTATGTCAATTTCATGACCTCTTGAAGTTCCAATGTTTCCCAAATTAGTCTGATGATAAGAATTATTGGGATGTTAAACTCTGAGATTCACCATTATTTCCTGATGCAAAATCTTGAGGCAAAGCCTAAGAAGAACCCGCACATCTCAGAGCACCCCTGACATTTCTTATTATTAGACATGATGAGGAAATATTAAACTCTTCCCCCAGTAAATCAGACAATAATTCCCATTGTGGTCAGTGAGAATTACCAGAACCTTCTCAAAATATAATGTTTTAGATGTCCCTCAAGTGAAAATGTGGGAACCCCTCATTTACATTATTTTCCTTAATGTGTCTATTAACTCAGATAGTACACTAAAAAGTCTATTTATTGATGTGGAATTTGGAGAATTAAAGGTATTCAAGAGGCATTTACATCACTAGATGTAGTATCTATAGTTTTCTAAAATTTTACTGCCTTGCAGACAAGGTTACTAATTTTATTATTCTATATAAAAAGTATTTATAAAAGATTGTACAGCTGGAATTTTTTGAGGTAAACATATATACAAACACACAGAGTGGGGAATGAAATGGATAACTTACTTGATCTCTGGTTTTTAATGAAAAATAACTTAAGTCTTTCTTTGAATGTGTTTTCATTCATATAGAATTCAACTTGTACCCTGCAAACAGAAAATAAAAACATAAATTTTACACAAGTTCAATCACATCTTTACTTTTATGAAGATCAATAAATATAAACTGATTTTATAACTATCAAATGGCCCTGAAGGCAAATATATAAGAAAATAAATTATTCAATTTAATGCATTAATTGTTTGAGTGAATTACCCTCGACAGAATATGAGGATTTAGTAAAATATTAATTTTTTAAGAGATGCAGTTACTTTCTAATTTTAAAAATATAGTCTGTTTCAAGCATCATATCTAGTAAATGTCAATTACCTGTAGTAATGAATGTAATAAGTGGTATGGATGACTCAAAACTGAAATAATGCAAACGTCTTTAATATTTGTCTTTGGAATGATTCTGAGTCAGGGTTTTTCCAATTTTTTCTCCCTGTTGTAAAAATCAACTTTATGCTTGCAAAATTCAGTTTGGGAAACACCACCCCAGATATATTGAATCTGAATCTTAAAGGGCAGGGCCTGAAAATCTATTCTTTACAAGCCCTTCACTCCACCTGGAGCCTATTTGGGACACCACATTATGTAACACTGATCTTCTTATTTGGTTATTAAAATGTATATGGGTCAGCAAAGGCGTGGTAGTAGCAGATAGAATGTTAAAGTTACCATAGATAGATTATAAACCAGGTAACTCAATTAAGAGACTAAATATTATATATTTAACTCACTATAAAATGATATCAACAGTCTGAAAAAATAGTACTGTTCTAATATATGCATTTGCTTTCTCTCAATTCTAGCAAACTGTCTCTCATGCGATAGGGTGTAGTTAATGCTTTCAAAGTACTGAGTGAAAAGAAAAATTCTGTTCAGTGCATGGTGACTTGTTAATAACCACCAATTTTTAAATTAGTCTCAAACATTTATTATAACTTAGGATTCCAAAAATAGCTAATAAATCATTTTACATTTACACAAACAACAAAGATTTAATTTCATTTTTCCTAATATCACATGTTGAAGATGTAATCTATGTAAACTATGCAAGGTTTTTTTTTCACTTTTTATTTGTTTTTAGTAAGACTACATACTTGAGAGAAAACTGGGAGAAAGAAATTTATATATAAAGATGTTCATATATTAGAGAAATATTTCACTACTATATTATCTTATAATCTCTCTACTAGTCTGTATATATTCAAGAAGATCCCTAATGAGTTAAAAAGCAGTCTGTTGTGCAGCAAAAGCAAAAGGGCTTTTTTAATCAATCACAAGTCAAGTTCTATGTGATATCTTCTAAAAGACTTGAATACTCTCTTTTATCTCTTCTCCCTAAAGAAAATATTTCCATCCACAAACAATTTTTAATCCCTTTTCATCATTTCTTATTTTCTTTACCTTACATGTAAAATGGGAAAAGAAACAGAAAGCAAGATTCTCTTTACTTGATCATTTCTCCAGAAAGAAGCCACAAAAATTGCTATATCTTCCAGCAGAATTCTTCCATGTGCATGCCTGTACATGTGCTCACACCCCTACAAACCTGCACATTCACACATGCTACAAAAGTCCATGCACACACATATAGAAACAAAACTCCATTAGTATCTTGGAAATCCATCATTGCATCTGTTTCCCTCATTTATCAAATGAAAAGTCAGTTTGTTTTAAATAAAGTAACTAATACTGATATCAAGCTGAATTAGTTAAAATTTGTTATGGATACGAAAGCAAATTTGAGAGGACATGTGGCTATTACACAAGTAATTCAGCAAAGGACCTGCAGATTTGCTTCCTAGAATTATCAAATTTATAAGAATATGAGTCAAGTCTTCAAATAATATCTGGAGTTAAGTCCTGAATACACAACAGAGGAGCATTTTTTAACTAAAATGAGATCATCTAAAGCTTTAATCAAAGTAATGAGGGATCTGAAAGACGTATCACATGAGGAAAAGCACAAAGAACTAGAAATGTTTAATAAATATGAAGAGTTAGGAGTCACACAACAGTTATCTTGAAATGTTGAAGTGGCCAAAATTATTAAAATGAGATGACTGATAATGTGATATTCTATTAAATAGAACTAATAATACGGAAATATGAGAATTGTCCAATTTTGAAGTGGCCGTTATTGTGGAGTGGAGAACTACATAAAAATGTGCCAAAGACTGGATAACAGCTTGCAGGCCGCTATTTTTTTTTTCCTGAGAATAAAGACAATGTTGCATGTTGTCACATCTCTCAAATGACTTCCATAAGCCATCTAATTATAAAATTATGTGATATAATACTCTGAATGAATCTAGTGATCTGAGTCAATATTAACATTGAGGAAGGTGGATGATATCAAAGCATGAATTGATATGAATGCTTTTTAAAGCTAAAGCTAAAAAAACCCAGACAAGACATTTTTGATTCATGTCTTCTCTTAGGTACAGAAAAACATCCTTTAGGCTTACTACTTAGAGTACAGAGTGCAGCTTTCTTTTATTTGATCTAATGACAATTCTTCCCGGAATCTAGGCAGGTTAGTGATAGTGTACACTTTCAGGACCTCCCTCAGCACCATACGGTTTTCCAGCACTAGAGAATTTAGTACAAAATTTAGTGTTTCTCCTTCCCAACATTTATCGTGATTTTAACTGATTTTAAGTATTCTCTCAGCATTTCCTTTTCCAGATTGAAATGTGCTTTTCCTTCTTTCCTTCCTTCCCTCTTTTTTCCTTCCTTCTTTCATTTCTTCTGACCTACCTCCCTCCATCTAACTTTATCCAAATTTACTTCCATCTAGCAGGTCATATTATTATACTCTTTCTGGACCTTTGAAAAATACACTAGGGCAAATCTGTTCTCATCACTTCTTAAAATGTCATTTCTATCACATGTTGATTCTAAAGATAGAATTTTGAATCATTTTGTTACATTTATTCTAATACAATAATAATGATTATACTTACCAAAAAATAAATTGGAATTGCAATCATTACTAGATGGTACCTTCTATGAAATATGCTCTCATTGTTTAATAGTGTTGTTTTGATGACGGTCAACGGTGTTTTACTATTTTATTTCGGTAGATATGATATATTCTTTAGGATGCTTCTGGGTATTTTATTATTTTGGTTGGTATTTTCAAAATGTTTTGTTCCAATCTTTAACTTTTTGTCATTAATATTATAAATAACTACCATGATTATGTCCTCTGGAAATATTGCCCAATATTCCTACTTACATTTTAATGTTCTTGTCTTATTACATAGACTAGCACCTTTAAGGGAAAAAAAGTTATTTTTGTAATAGTAAACTACTCAGGTAATGTACTACTGGATTCATTTTCCTATACTTTTTAGAAGTTTTTCTTCTATAGTCATAACTAAGGTTCGTGTGCTCCTTCTTTAGAGGATTCTAATATGTTCAAATACGAATTGAAAAACTCTCCAGATTTTTCTATGCTCCAGAACAATTTTAAATACTGCAGATTTTTTTTTTTTTTGTATAACCATCATTAATTTTCTCTAACAATGTCAACTGCATTAATGTTGATTTTAATTTGTACTTTTTTTTTCATTTTTCTCTTATTCTGTTGCTCTGGTACTTGAATTTTGTGTAAAAGTCACCCAGGATCTTGTTAAAATGCAATTTCCCTGTTTCAATAACTTTCTTATTCAATAACTTTAAAGTAGAACTCATCATTTTAATGACACAAAACAATAATTCTGTTCCAGATTGTTAGTGTACTATTCTTGCAGAAACACTATTTTTCTCCTATTGTGTGCTATTGCCTTGAAATCTGTTTAACATGCCAAACTTGTGCAGACATTCTCTTTTGGATCTTATAGCAGATACAGATCACTATCAAAGGGAGATTCTTCTTCTATGTCTACTTGGTGCTACCTGGTGCTATTTCTGTATTCCCTCCCTCTGATTCTGCAATACTGGTCATTGGAGTTCATGTATAATATTTTTATTACTGTACTCATCTCAAACAAGGCATTATTTGCCTGGACCTTCTGGTCTCAGCAGGCAGGTTCAATGGATGCATTTTAATCCTGCTCTCTCTATCTGTTGCTGGTTTTCCTTTTAAAAAAATCTACATCCAGATAGCAAGTTAATACACATAGCTCCCAGTACAACTCCCATTTCTAAGAACTTTTCACCTGGAGTCATTTCTGTACTTCTAGATTGTGGCATCCTCCTAATTTTGTGCTTGGTGCTCTCAGATGAGTAAGGAGAAAAATGTAAAAATCACTCCACGTACTATGGCCAAGGTTCTCTCACTATTCTCACCACTAGCAAACCCTAAGATGGGATTGCACTTATGAAAATTACACCTTTTTAAATGTGCTACATTACTCTAAATTTACCCCTATTTTCTCTAAAGTCATTGTTATGGGTTAAGTTACGTCCCCCCAAAAGATATGTTGAACTCCTATCTTCCAGTACCTCAAAATGTAACGACATTCGGGAATGAGGTCATTGCAGATATAATTAGTTAAATTAAGATAATAGGGTCATTGCAGATATAATTAGTTAAATTAAGATACGGTCATATTGGAGTAGAACGTGTCCTTAATCTGATATAACTTTATAAAAAGAGAGAAACTTGGATGGAGACACAGACACAGAAGAAAGATGGCCATGTGAAGACAGAGGCAGAGACTGGAGTTATACTGCCACAATTCAAGGAAGATCTGGGATTACAGAAGGTGAAAAAGGCAAAGCAGGATAGGATCCCCCCTTAGAGCCTTAGTAGGGAGCATGGCCCTGGCAACACCTTGAATTCAAATCTTTAGCCCCCATAACTGTGTCAATAAATTTCTATAGTTTTAAGGCAACTAGTTTGTGGTACTTTGTTATGACAGGCTTAGGAAACTAATACAGTCGTTTTCTATGATGCTGACATTAGCAGTTCTCAGCCATACTAAGTCCATTAGAAGGTAAACGCCATAAAGGCAGGAACTATGTTGAGTTTTGTTCACACTCACACCTTCAGCATCTCACATATTACTTGGAACATACTAGACATTAAAGATGACCAGTGAATGTCTCAGTGAAGGGGTAATGTGGTCCCCAGTTCTTTCTTTGGTACAAACCTTAAGGAATCTGAGTCAGTAGTATGGAGGGAGAGATAAAAGCATCTTTCTTTCCTTCCTCACATTATAACTATTTGAGGATGCAAAATTTGGGCATGTGCTTGTGGTAAACTGAACCTCTGGAAGCTCTTTCTTATTCCACCTTGATCTGCTTTGTGATTAATGATATTTCTCTGCAGATTTTTGAAAACAGGTTTTCTTAATTTAGATTTATTTGTGCTTTTGTGTCTCAATTATTTTAATAAATATTTAAGACAAAATTACACTACTGTTAATTTATTTGATTTTTGCAATATTACTATGAGTTAAGTAAGGCAGATGTCAACTGTATCTTACAGAAAAAGAAATTTTGATATAATAATTTTAGTGACTTGCCTAAGTTCGTGCAGCTAAGACTAAGACAGAGTTGTGATACTAGTCTTTCCATTACCCTTCTTGCCTCCTGCCTCCTCATCAAATTGATACTTCATTATTAGGAAAGTTCTAGATTATTTGTAAAATATTACAAAATTGCAAACAACAAATCCACATGGGGATTCTGGGAGGTGTTTCATTTCTGCCCTTGATTATTGACTCTAAACCAGACTCCTATGCATTTCCAAATATTCATTCCTAACTTCTGGTAATTAAATTATTTAACAGAGCAATCATTCAAAT
Organism: Cynocephalus volans; assembly: GCF_027409185.1. Classification (NCBI taxonomy): domain Eukaryota; kingdom Metazoa; phylum Chordata; class Mammalia; order Dermoptera; family Cynocephalidae; genus Cynocephalus; species Cynocephalus volans. The sequence continues at coordinate 129,346,064 of NC_084470.1, read as the reverse complement.
GCAGGCTTGTAAAAAATAAATTTATAAATAAGCCTACTATTCATTTTTCATTTTTAAAAAGTAGTTTTATCAGTTCACGCTCAAGTGCTTCCAATGCGTTGCCACCTGGCTTCCGACATCTACTATATGCACACAGATAATCTCACTTTAATCACTACAGAGTCCCTTCTAAGGCAGTTCCTGACCTTTTTTTTTGCCTTCTAATTCTTTTCATAATTACTCAAGCCTAATATTCTCTACTCCTTTAGTCAGCAACATCTTATAAGCAAGCAGAGATTAAGTTCGATGACGTGGTAGCATTCTCTCCATTTTTAAAATAAATTTTAGAATAATGTCATTTTTTGGAAAGGGAACTCAGCCATACACACTCATATATATGCATGTGTTTATATATGTTATATATGCATATATATAATATTGTGTGTTGTCATGATGATGAAGAAAAGAACCTAAAGTGTTAATGGCCATCAATTTCTTTTCATTATAAATATCACTGACAGCCCCTCCATAATTGCATTTACTCTCCTGCCAGTCCTTGGTGTACACAACTTGCAGACAGCTGGAAATACACAGCCTTGTGGTTTCCACGGTAAAACACATGACAAATCCACCCAAAGAATACTTTTGAGTTCAAGTTTCTCTTCAGTTAGAAAACTCATGTCCTCATGTGCAATGTTCATTTGCTGGGCTACTCTCTATACTTCTCATTTCATTTAAAGTAATTAAATTTAAAGCAACCCCAATTTGACTTAAATCTAAGCATAAGAAACAAAAGATAAAGAATGTTAGGACAAGTAGAAAGGTATATTTTGTCATCCTTCAATTGCAAAGAGATTTTGCCTCTTCATGCCCCCACCCAACTGCATGAAGCATGTAGGCTTGGACCAAACTATCAAAAAGAGAAAATAAGAAGAGAAAAAAAAAAAAGAAGAAAAACTGCAAAAACCAGAACATTTATTCATTTTTGTCCTACTAAGTATATATAAAGGGCAGGAAAATACACAGCATTTAGGCTTGTAATGAATTATGTTTGGTAAGAATTATGCTGGGGTTTGCCCAACCGCCACCTAAAAGAAAGAAAAAGAAGAACAGAAAGACACTTCAAAATCATTCTCACCTTTTCCTTCTTACCCCACCTCCACCCCTTCCCATTACATCTATATATACACAGAAGCCCCCAGATGTAAAATACATACATATGTACGTACATGTACATATACAAATATATATACTCACACATGTCTGTTTACATACATTGTAGAAATACAAAGCTGGTAGCCACAATTGGGCTTTTAAGCTTATGTAATATGACTATAGGTAGCCACAATCCCACCATAAATGTAATAGCCCCCATGTCAAGCTCACAACAACTTTAACATGTAAACCCTCTTTTCTTTTTCTTTATACTTATAAGAATAGGACAGTTGATACCATGTAATATCTAACTCAAATAGGAATATTTCACCAACCATTTTAAAGCTTTCAAGGAAAATATAATGATGCTCTGACAGCCCAGGATTACTAAGAATGACATGGTTAAATAGCAAAGCCCAGTTTGGAGAAAAACGTGTGTATGTATGGAAAGGGAATCACTGAGTCTGAGAAAGTCAGACCTTGTTCAACAGATGCTATTGTTAGTATGAAACTGGAAATTACATGAAGACACTGATATGCAGTGAAGAAAGCACTTTTTATTTTTACTTAACATTTCCCACCAATAGCATACAATTTCAAATCAACCCTCCAAATGATCTCTTCCATTTTGCACTTCATAGGTAGAAGTCATAATTCATAATGGGCAGAGCTCACTGGGACACATACATTACTTTAAGATTTCTCTTAGTATTTAGTACTCTTTCTTAAGTAAAAGTAATATATATGATTTATAACAGGTAAATCATATTGTTCTTAATACATTTAAAGACAAGGCGATAATGTGGAGAAAGATGGGAAAATGGTCACAAATATAATTTTACTCAATAAAGAATTACAATAAAACTAATGAGTATTCTAGGGAAACTTTTTTTTTTTTAATACAACAGTTTGCATAGTCATTCTCTTTTTTTATCTTTTTATTTTTTTATTTTTTAGTACTGTATAAGTGCTAAGAGGAATAAGAGCATGGACTTCGGAATCAAATGATTTTTATTTGATTACCAGATCTGCTAAATGTTACTCTCTGTAAAATGAAGATATTTCTTCCATTAAGAAGGGTTGTTAATGGAATTCAGGAAGATGCTAGATATGTCAAATATACAACTCAATAATGGCTACTAATAAGTTTTATTTTTAGTGTGTTGGTAATAAAATTATTCCTATAATAAACCTTTGAAACTAGAAAAACAAAAACGGTGGATCACCTATTTCAACTTTATGCAGTTGATTCGTCCAAGAAACATTTTACTCAGGAAATATAAGGGTATATAACATTAAAGAACTTCACTGTCTACTTCAGAATATTTCTACAGATCAGTTTATTGGAGATAATATAGTCTGCTCACCTGAGCAAACACATTATTTATCAAACAATAGGTTACTAATTAAGACTTGTTTCAAAGCCCTCACTTTGCTGTGTCTACTAATGCTAAATGATTTGTCAAGAATTTGGAGGATTTTGAATCAGTTTTCCATCTTGAAAGATCTTTCTTATACCACTTTAGGCCTGAAGCCAAAACCTGGTAAATGTCTTACTTCTAATATCTCTCTTCTGAAACATTGCTACAGCTTACTCACTAAGTGCAGGGAGCTTGAATAAACTTAGTTTTGCTACATTAACAGGTTTTCTGGTGACATTTCGATTATCTAAACAACAGTACAAAGATAATGATCCTATACCTGCTGCTCCATATTTTTCTATATTTTTACTCAAAAATAGATGCGGCTTGTATTATTTTAATGACTGCATGGTATTCTTCTAAATTAACATTCACCATTTCTTCACCAATCCCGCACCAATAGATCTTTAGGTTTTGTTTGTTATCATAAATAATAATAAAGAAAAAATAATCTATATTTTATAATAAATAAATATAAATAAATAATATATATTTTATATTTTTACTAATAATGTGAAATTTAAATGTTAAGCTATTTTAAAATATACATTTATGTCACAAAGTGTAGCAGTAATTAAAAATCTGGTTATCGTATTCTTGCCATTTTATTAGTTAAAAAAGCCACTTTCATGAAGCCATCCCCATACATTTTCCTCAAACTGTCTGAGAAAGTAGACAACGATATAGTTAAAATGTGAAAATGCTTTTATACTAGAGTAAAATTCACGTCAGTTCTGTTGGAAAAACTATCCAAACCTTGGAAATAAGCAAAAGCAATTATTATATGCTTTTTTCAGTGTAGTGTTGGGCTTCTATTTTTTGTGGTATTTTACAACTGTGACAGAGTAGACATTAACATTTAGAGTTTTGTCTAATAGATATGCAAAGAATTTCTGTCAAATAAGAGATAACTCCAAAGGTTATGATGTATGGTCCTGTAGGACTAGAGTGGAAGATGCAGCCAACCCAGCAAACTTATTCTAACATTGCCTAGAAATACCTAGTATAACAAATGCCCTGTAGACCAGCTTTAATGTGTTACTGTTTTTCTCATTACTTAGTAAGTTAAATAACATTTTTGACATGTTTTCATCTTATATTTGTATAAAGGACATGTTTTTTAACATTTTGAAAATTAGGCTTTAACAGTCTCTCCTCAAATTAATAGTAATTTTTTACTAATGGCCAATATAATTTAAGTTGGTGCCATCACTTTGGAAAACAAGTGTTATTTATATTATAAAATTACCCATAAATTCCATAAATTTCCAATCAAAACCATTTATAAACTCATTCTATAGTGGGTAAAAAATCAAACTATACAAGTCTCTTGAGAAGTAGAATAAAGGGTAGAGATTTTCCCTACCTGTTATCAAGACTATAATTATGGTGCAGTAATTAAGACATTATAGAAGTGTCACAGAGAAAGAAAAATTGATTAGTGGAATAAAAAAAGTAAATAAATTGACTCATGCATATGTTAAGTATCAATATATAACAAAGGTGATATGGCAGATCAATAGGAAAAAAGAGGAGTTATTCAGCAAATTGATCATTTAAATGGCTATCTAAATAGTAAAAAAATGAAATCAGATCTGTCTCACACCATGTGGATTAAATCACAGCCTGACAAATTAAGAAACATTTTTAACTCTTATTAAAAAATTATGGGGCCGGCCCTGTGGCTCACTCGGGAGAGTGCGGCGCTGTTAGCGCTGAGGCTGCCCGTTCGGATCCTATATAGGGATGGCCGGTGCACTCACTGGCTAAGCGTGGTACAGACCACACCGGGCCAGGGGTTGCGATCCCCTTACCGGTCATAAAAATAAATAAATAAATAAATAAAAATAAAATATAAAAAAATTATGGTAAATATCTTTTTTTGACCTTTGAATAGTAAAGGGGTAATTAAAATCAAAAACAAAAACAAAAACCATAAAGTATATATTAAAATCTTTGCCTGGAACAATAAGAATGTTTACAAGTAAATAACTTCACTAATGGGCTCAGAAAATTTTAAAAGCTCAAATTTATCAAAAACAATAATTATTTGAAATCCTAAAGAGAATGAAAAGACAAGTGCACAACTGGGAGAAGATATTTGAATTAAAAAAACTGACAAAGGTTAAAAATTAAGAATATATACAAAATTCTTAACAATCTTTAAGAAAAGAACAATCATGCAACCAAAAGATGAGAAATGGTATTTCACAGAAGAGGAACTATATTGGCTAATAAACTTAAGAAGAAATGTTCAAGCTCAGGGAAATGTTTATATCCATTTGATTAGGAAAATGAAAAAGTATAATAATGCTAAATTTTGGAGAGATGTGAACCAAAGAATATCTTATTAATTGTCAGTGGAGTATAAGCTGGTGTGATTATTTTTGTAAACAATTTGGCATTATCTAGTAAAATTAAATATTTAAGTATTTACAATCCAACCGTTCCAGACTCTTAGATAAATGCCTTCGAAAAACTTAAGCACATGCACTAGGATGTATGCACAAAAATGTTCAAGGAAGCACTGTTCTTGTGAGCCGATTAAAACAAAACAAAACAAACAAAGACACAAACAAAAAGCCGGAAGAAACTTAAATAACCTGTGACAGGGAAATGAAAATTGTGGCATATTTATATAATGGAAAGTTGCAGTACAGATTAATGAACAATGGCTATGTGCAGCAACATAAACAGAACTCAGCAACATAATGTTGAATGGAAGATGCAAGTCTAAGACTACATGTAGTATTTGAACTTTATAAATTGAAAAATATTTAAAACCAAATAATAACTTGTCGAGTAAAATATATGTACCTGTTAAACTATATTTTTTAAAAGCAAAAGAATGAAAAGCCAAAATTAGAATAGAGATGACTGTGGGAGGAAGGCCAGAGAAAAGAATACAGAAATCCAGAGTTAGATGTAAGTTATTTATTAAATATTGGGTCTTAGAGCATCCATAGGTGTCTATATATTATTAATAAATTAATTAATTATGGAATGAAAAAATTAAGAAATGAAATAAATGAGGATCTATTCATAGAGTAATGACGAGAGTGTGCCACAAACTAAGAGTTACAGCTAAACTAATTTTGAGCCTCTGGGCATAATAAAAATTCTTTATTATTTTATAATTATAAAAAACAGCAGTGGGAGAATTTCAGGAGGCAAAGTGAGAAGAAATTTCCATACTTTATCAATATGTATAAATTAAACCTTTAGCACTGGTAGGAATTTGGTGGGGAACCATATAGTATAGGACTGGCAAGTTTGGATGGCAGAAGACATATGGAAGATTTTTTTGGATTTAAGAAATAACAACTATTTGCTATTTGCAAAGAGAAAAAATATGCGAGAAAAAATATAATACATTCATGGAATTAAAAGAAGTCAAAGTAGCTAGAACACAGGCAGCATATCAGGTTAACAGCATGATACACAAGTAGAAAGGTAGAAAGAAGCCCTTTTATGTTAAAAGAACATGAATAGAAGCTAAGCTAAGAAATATATTAATAAACACTTACAATAACATTATCAAGAGAAAATATTTATTGAAAATGCCTGGGCAATATGCTGAACATATAGATGTATCACTTTGTTTAATCCTCAAGACAAACTTAAATAGCTATTATTTAATATCTCCATTATATAGATTAGGAGACTGAAGCATTTGCACAGGGTCACACAAATCATAAGTAGTGGAACTAGTACTCACAGCCAGGCAGCCTAACTCCAAAGCCCACGCACTTTACCCTGATTTATATGAATCAAATTGTTTTTTATTTTTTAAGTTGTATTTTTATTTCTGATTACCAAACATACTTAAGGAGATTATAAAAATCTATTATCATCGCTGAATGAACATTTTAGGAATTTGCTGATTAAAATTTATTTACACAAGAAAAATGCCTAACAATTTCAATTTCAGCTAATTTAGTAAATACATTTTATTTCCTCAGACCCTGCCATGTGTCAAGTACCATATAACTGGATGTGGTATACATGAAAATGTGGCACCCAGATTCTCCCTCCTTCAATAATAGTTCAATAATCTCCAGCTGTCAGCTGCTTCAGTGTCTGCCTCGGCTACAAAAAGCCACCTTGCCTGAGGTCATGCCTTTCCCAGGATAGCACACAAGCCAAACTGCATAGGATCTGCTTCTGGAAAATCCAACCAGAGACAATGGCAATTCCCTTTTATTAGATTGTCTATAATTTTCATGGTAACTCTATCTGATCAAAAAGCAAGCAACTGATTATATTTAAACTGGCAACATACAGATAAGAGCAAATTGCTTTACCACAAAAAAGTTTTTAAAGTAATTCAGAATTCTGATTCTGAGAATATGGTAGACCAGATGTCCCATGAAAACCTCAAAGGCAACATCTAAAAAAGTTTAATAAATTATTACATACATGCATAAATACATACACAAGCAAACGCATGCACATTTTTTAACATGCATGGCTTAGCTAGCAGGAAAGAAAGGGAAATCCTTAGAAGCCAGAAAAGAAAGTAAGTTTCCAAAGAAGTAAGTTAGCACTGAAGCCATTGTTCATCCTGGTGTTGTCTACCAAGTTTTGATAATACAGAGTTTGTATTTTGACAGGCCAGTGACCTGTCAAAGAATTCCCCCACAAAGAGCTCCACAGAAATGCCCCATAGAGAAGCAGGATCCCTGGAAGGTGATATCATCAATGCATGAACTAAGAAAAGTCTCTTTCTTACAGCAGAAGCAGATGGTGAACACACTTAGCCATCTTGCCATAGTTCTCAGGAGTAACAAAAGAAAAAGAGAGACACTGAGACTTGTAATTAGCTTGCTAGAGCTGTTATAACAAAATAGCACAGATTTCTGGGTGGCTTAAACAAAAATTTATTTTCTCACAGTTCTGGAAGCTAGAAGTCCAAGATCAAGGTAGCATCAAGGTTGATTTCTCCTGAGGCCTTTCTCCTTGGTTTGCAGATAGATGGCCACCTTCTCAGGGGGTCCCACATGGCCTTTCCTCTGTGAACATGCATTCCTGGTGTCCCTTCATGTGTTCATATTTCCTCTTCTTACAAGGACACTAGTAGATTTGATTAAGGACCACTCTAACAGCTTCATTTTACCTTAATCACCTCTTTAAAAACCCTATATCTAAATATAGTCACATTCTGAGGTACTGGGGATTAGAGCTTCAATCTATGAATGTTGCAGGGAGACAATTCAGCTCATAACACTTTCTGAGTCTGAATCATTGACTCCAATTCCTCACCTCTTATGCCTTCTTAAACCTAGTCTACCTGTCCGTCAAATCAGCAATTATCAAGGTCGCCAGTAATCTCTACGTGGCACAATGCAGAAGTCAGGCATCAGTCCTCATCTCACTTATCCTATCAGCATTAGGCAGAGTTGATCACTTCCTCATCCTTGAACTACTTTCTTCACTTGACTTCCAGGATACCCCATTTTCTTGGTTTTTTTCTTACCCTACTCCTTCTGACTATCCTCAGCTAGTTCCTTCTCTTCTACTCTGAATCAGTCCTCTTTTACAGCTACAAGCAAAATGTAATCCATGTATATGCCCAGGATTGACGAATTTATATCTCCAGCCCAGTCCTCTTCCCCCAAACTCATATATTCAACTGGCTACTCAACTTTCCTACTTGGATGTCTAGTGGACATCTCCAACCCAGCATATCCACACCTAAATTCTTGATTTTCTACCCTGAAACCTTCTCCCCATGTAAACTGATCCCATGTAAATCCATCCTTCTTATGGTTCAGCCAAAATCATCTACTTATACCCAAATCCTCTTTTCACTTCAGTACATATTGTCATTCTCTAAAGTTGTTTGAATAGAAAAAATATCTTGGAAGAATATGTGGGAAAAGAAAAATAAAATGCTTGCAATAAGTATGTTCAGTTGAAACTAGCAATAGTGACCTAAAGCTATTTAAACTTGCCTTCAGGTTAAAATTTATTTTCAACACAAGAAATGGAAAAACAAATCAAAACAAAACTTTTGGTGAAAAATGGAAATGCTGAAAATATTGAATCCAAACTGAAGCTCATCCATGTATCAATTTACAAAAATAACAACAAAATATTTCACACCAAAGTACTGAGATGTGTAAAGTCTTCTATTCTAAGGCATGACCTTTAATTAAATATGACAGCAAAACCTGCCAGGTTGAATACGTAGTATGAGTAATGTATAGTGATACAGAGGACAGTACTGGAAAGGAAATAACCACCCACTTCTCATCTCCTTATTGTGTCTGAGAGAAGAGGTACCAGAGTAATCTACCTGCTAATTTTCCCTATGCTTCTCCTCTTCCTTCCCCTAATTAATTCTAATTATGGCCTCCAGGATTCTATAATAATTCAGAATTAATTTAAGTGAGAATAAGTTTGTAATCACATAGCTTCTAAGGCTTCGTTAAAGAGATACTAACCAGTTTTGCCTATAATTGTGTGTCCAATAGCTAGAACATAGTGGATGGCCTCTAATACACATAGAATTAAAAATTAATCTGCAGTAGTTACTTCTAACACCCTGTTAGCATGCAAAGTTGACACCTATCAGCATGCAGAGGCTGGCAATCTGAGGATACTGCCATCTGGCATTTATGCTGGGAAACAGAAACTCTCAAATAACCTTGCTCCAAAAGGGAGAATACATTTGTTAATTTGAGAATGCATGCTTCTGATTTGCTATGAATAATATGAATAATCTAGCATACTATGATACCTCTTTATTTCATCAGCCAGACTTAATTATCTCACAAGTTTTCAATAAAAATATTCAGCTTGACCTTAAGAAAAATAAACAACTCTTAAATTAACCAAGCTTTTCTTTTGCCTTGCTTCCAGACCTTGTCCTGCTCTCATTTGCATTGCAATCTGAACATTCTTCCTCACCAAATTCTTGGATAAGTGACACACATCTACTCTTGCTTAGTGCATTCTATTCCTGTCACAATAACACTTATTACAACTTATTGGAACTGCTTTTTTTATGTTCTACATCCTTCAAATGGACTTTAGAGATCAAATAACTAGTTCTATGCTATAGGATATATAACACAGAAATATAAAAAGAAGAAGCAATAACTTTAATAAATATTTATGTAATTAGAAATTTGGTATATTTGCATATTCAAAGAGCATTTGTATATTCTTCTTGAGCACAAAGTGGAAACAGCGTAGCTTAGTGCTTTGCAAGAAGAACAAGCAAAAATAGACGAAAATAGATGGGAAGCTACCAGATGGAATGTATCATTATTAACATCCAACTATGAGCCTCATCAAGAGTTGATTTGAGGGCATGTTTCTTGCTGTGTGCCCGTCCAAAGCTGCCAGTATGGCTTTGCTTGGATCTAAAATTGTGAGGGCAAAAACTATGTCTATTTTGTTCATTTCGCTTGTTTTTTCACAATCTACCCCAGTGCCAGATACATATATTATGTACTCAATACATTTGCTGAGTGTTGAATCAATTTTGCTATATAAAGGTTTGTGGGGTTTTGTTCTTATTTATGTTTGTATCTGTCAAAATCATGTTGATAATTTTAAAGACCTTACCATTTTTGTAATTTTCAGTCATCCCTTTTCTATAAGTACTAATGTTGGGGCTTCTTTGGAATTTCCACCCAGGAATCCCCTCAACCTTCCCCTCAATAGTCCACTAAATGAATCAGCAGGACTATAATTATGTTCTGTGTGGAAGAAGCACCACTGGAAAAGAAAAATTCCTTAATGATACTTTCAGAATAACTATTGTACTTCACAAAAATTGTGGATAAAGTATAGCTAAAAATGTGTGCTATGTAAACATTCACCTAAACATTTAAATAAACACATGTGTTGCACTTAAACATTATCTTACGTATTTAATAAGTAGCTATTCTATATCTCTACAAAAAATATAAGGTGATTCTTTTCCATGGGGGTTTTTTTGGATGTTTTTCTTTCACATATTAATAAATCATTAAAACCCCAAAATGTAAATTAGTAATTCTGTTAAACATGCCTTTTAGAATCATGAAACTATTTGCATTTGAAATGAATACATATTCAGTCATCAGTTTTTAAAGAGAAATAAAAATGAATGTAGCTCATCTAAAAGACATAAAACAAAGCCACAATAGATGACTTAGTCCATTCTAGAGATTCAGCCACTTTTTATAACCACTGTCTCTGGTTTAGAAAAATTGAAAAATCCATTTAAAAATACTAAAGGAGCATCAGGAAACTTCAAGGTCTTGGCTCTACATCATTTCCAATATTCATTGAAAAGGGCTATGAAGATTTTGTTTTAAGACACTTCCAGCATTTTTGTGATGAAGATAACTTAACTAGCAGTCATGGCTATGGGAATAACTTTCAGCACGTCTCCTTCCATGACCCTGAGGCTGCCACCTCACAATCTAAGCCTTATCAAGAAGCCTTCCAACTCTAGATATAAGGCTGCCAAGTTTCAACTAACAGGCCATCTATACTATAAAACAAACTCTGAAGAAAACGAATAACATGCGAATGCGCTTACAACTCTACTATTTATGAAAATGTGCACATTTCATTTTTACATTCACAAAAATTAAGCGAGAGCTGACTTAGCATTAAGGAAGGTGTTCTTAAAAATTAGAAAAAAGTAGAAGAGAAAGTGGGGAACCAGGAGAGGTTGGCCAATGGGTAAGTTATAGTTAGGAAGAATAAGTTCTGGTGGTCTTCTATTACACAATAGGGTTCCTATAATTAATAACAATGTAGTGTATATTTCAAGATAGCTTGAAGAGAAGACTGAATGTTATCATCATAAGGAAATGATAATTATTTAAAGTGATGAATATAATAATTACCCTGATCTGATCATTATCAATGTACACATGCATTGAAACATCATATTGTACACTATAAACACATAAAATTGTGAGGCCAATTTTAAATGAAAAAAATTTAAAAATTAAAAAGTTAGAAAAATGTTGGTGTGAAATTAAAGACAAACCTTGTGAAAATAGAGAATCAATTGTAAAGGAACATTTCTTATTAATGATAGATCATATGTTGCCTCATTTAAAGAAAAAAGGAAATGCCAGTAATACTTGTAGTTACATCCAACAATACACCACGAAATATCAAGATCTCTATAAATTATATTTAAACAATAGGTTCATGCAGAAAGAGTCAGTGCTTGACAACTCCAGCTTTCACTTTCTTCATGCAAATTTGCTAATTCTACCACTTTTCATCTAAATCGTAAACTTACTCCATATTAATTCATGTTGACAAAAATTAAAGAATAATTTAGGTGAAAAAATTTGGTTTAGGTGTCCATAAATGAGTTATAGGCCTATTACAAACTAGATATAAGTGCTGAAAGACAGTCCATATGCAAAATAGTATTATTAGTGGTACCAGCAATTTCTGATGAAGTACAAATGTACATATACTAAAACAATGTTCTAATACATCTGAGGAGTCAGTAAAATCTGCAGTAATCAAGTTACTAAACATTACATGTTTATACTTTGAGTCTTAAAATAATTTGCAGATGACTGAACTATTTTGTTTGCTATATACATTATGTCACTCAGGACTTTTCAGTTTGAAACTGAGAAAAAGTTACTCTAACTAGCTTAAATTAGAAAGGAATTTAAACCATCTTATAAGTGAAAAGTGCCAGACCAGTGATGTCTACAGATATGGTAGGAACCCATCAATTTCACCATCTTTAAAGCAGGAACCCATCAATTTCACCATCTTATTTTTCTTCATCTCCCTCACTTTCCTTGCTTTATTCAGAAGTAGATTTTCTTTTATGGTAGCAAGATGTCTACAACCGCTCCAGAAATTACATCTATTTTTCATTTTACTTCTATTTCTAGCTACAGGTTGGGAACACAATCAATTTAGAACTGGTTTCGTGTTAAATAAACTGTCTTCTACCTTAAAAAACAATTATTCACAACAGAATACAGCCATAAAAAAGAATGAAATTCTACCATTTGCAGCAACATAGATGAGCCCAGAGAAATTATTCTAAGTCAAACAACCCAGGTTACAAAAAGAGAAATACAGCATGTTCTCACTCATAACTGGCAGCTGAATCCATAAATAAACAAATAAACAATAAAGAGAGACAGAGAGAAAGAAAGAAAGACACAAAATCACAATAATACACTGAACTTTTGAAAAACTAGAGTTGGAAAAGGGGAGGGGAGAGGGAGGCGGAGCTAATGAGGAACTGGTCAATGGACACAAAGAATGACTGCGTGTTGTAACCATGAATAAGCCAACTGTCATGATCTAACCACCACACGTTGTATACAATTATTGAAAATCAGCTCTGTACCCCACATGTATGTAGAATAAAAAATAAAAATAAAAACAAATAAATAATTTTTTAAATAAAACACCAGATTTCAACTCTTATGAATACAGTGTGTGTTTTATGATAGAGCCTTCAATTTTTCATCTATTTTATATTGCTATGATTGGAGTTGAAAAAGTGAAAAAAGATGATGAACCAAGGGAGACAGGCAGGTTCTGTAAGCAACATTAAGGAATCTGAAATTGTACTTTAAAGGTAATGGAAAACCAATTATATACAGAATTATCTGTTAAGCTTATTGGTTTTGAAAGTTCATATAAGTAAAAAGATTATATTAAAAGGATCAAGATTAAATGTGAGGAAACCCCAGTAATTTAGGAAGAAGATATTAAGTGGATGAAGAAACAAACAAATAAGCACTTATTTAAGAAAAGAAAGAAGCCAATTTGGTGATATGTTGCATACTGGAAGTCTTTGTGAAAAATAAGAAGTCAAATTTGACCCTCAGATGTCAAGCTCAAGCCTCTGATCAAATGTCAATGCCATTTATGAGGATAGTTAATACCAGAAAAAGATTAGCTGGTAGGTGGACAGACAGAAAATGATCAAATCAATTCCCTCAGTGTTTTCACACTTGTTTGTAGATGTGCATAAAGCAGGAGAAAATTTCAGTCATCCATACAGCTGGGGTTGAACAAGCCCATGTTCAGCCTTCTCATTTCAGCTCTCACACTGTAACCGTGTGACCCTGTGTGGTCTTGTTAGGACTACATTTTTCACATTTTTGTGCTTTTTGTTGGTAAATTTACTGTATACCCCTTAAGTGTAATGCTAAGGTGCTAGCTACTATTCCCAAGTGCAAGAAGGTGTGTTGTGCCTTATGGGGAAATACATGCATTAGATGAGCTTCTTTCAGACATGAGTTACAGGGCTGTTTGTTGTGAGATCAATGTTCATCCAGAGAAATGGAAGAGGAAATTCACTGATCTATATATGAGCCTGCTCTGGAAAGTACTAAATTAACATTTATAGTGGATAATGAGGCTATGGAAAGAATGGAAAAGCAGCTACACTTGTGGACTTATGAGATGATGACCAATAAAAAGTAAAGCATAGTAGACAGTATTGTTGTGATACTGATAGCCAAAAAAATATACAGTCACGTTACCCAAGATCATAAAACACTAGCCCTTCTCAGCTAGTGTTTTATTTTTTAAAAATAGGCATACATATATTTAATTATTTAAAAGGAATATATATATATATATATATATATATTAAATAACGTGTCTTTAAATAGAAACACACATAAAACAAGGTTATGTACTGATCACTTGATGAAAATGTCACCAGAAGCTTGCAGGAAACTATTTCTGTATCTGTCTAGGAGCATTAGTTCAGTATTCACTAATGCAGTGTTCATGGCAACCTTATAGAGCATAAGTAGCACAAATAATGAGAATTGACTGTGTGTGTGTGTGTGTGTGTGTGTGTGTGTGTGTGTGTGTGTGTGTGTGTGAGTGTGTGTTTGTGAATCAACACACTGCGTGGATGCAGAAGAGTGTGAGACACAGTCCATGACTTTGTATTGGTAACATTTGAAGAATAGACTACACATTGGGTTATCCAAATAAAACCACATAGTAGGTCCTAAGGATCAAAGCAAGTAATACTTTATATAAATTCTATAAAAATCATAACAATATAATTAAAAGTATACAACAGTATAAATAATAATGCAATATATATGAATGGTTGAACTGTGTGTATGCTCATATATAATGTAAGTTATATATCAATATAATATATATGAACATTTGAATTGACAGTCTGTACATTCATATGTATACTATATATTATTATATATTTATAGTTTTATTTGGATAACCCAATGTGTTCTTGTCCGTTCTTCAAATGAATACAATTCATGGACTGTGTCTTGAACATTTTTGCATCCCCTCAGTGTGTTAGTTCTATAGTATGTCCCTCAAAAGTCCTTGTCAAAGAAGCAAAAGGGAGTTTAAACGGCAAATTGCCTCTTTTATTTGTTTTGATTTAAAAAAAAGGTGGCCCTCATAGCATTTATAAGAGCTGTTTTTCAGCTTCAGTAATTTGTCTTCTGTTATTCAAGTACAAGGTATTAGTAGCAGAAAGGCTGAAAGTGCAGATACAGAAATGTATCGTATCACCATAAAGGCAGGTAAAATTACCTGAGATGTGTTCAAAACTATTCACATGTAAATAATGACACTTTACTAGCAAAACAGGGTGACATAAAATGAATGATATCAATAGACTAACAAATTTTCTGAAAATGAGGCCATTATCTTTACAGTTTCAAGTACTTTAAAAGCTGCTTGAATTTTTTTCGTGGGGAAGAATATTAATAGGAAACCATTATTCTGCTTGCAAATCAGCATGGGATTTTAGAAAGTAGCATATATTTCTAGCACATGAAAATATATGCTTAATTACTCAGAAACTTTCATTTAAATAAAAACATATAAAGTTACTATTTGAAAAGTCCCAATCAGTTGAAGTATTTAATGTGAAGCAAACTTGCTGGTGTACATGAAGAAACATAATTCATAGGGAAAAAAAGTGCATTATACCAAGCATACAGTTAATTCATTTCTCACTGTAATTTGCAGATATTAAACTATTTCCTTTTGTGTGTGTGTGTGTGGCTTGTCTATACAGGGATTTGAACCCATGACACCTTGGTATTTACAAGACTGTGCTCTAACCAACCGAGCAATGAGCCAGCCCTACTTCCTAATTTGTTTAGTTCAGCAGTTGTCATGAAAAGATCCAATATGGAGATCAAGAAACTATTCAGGAAACCCATTTTTTCACTTATGCATCTTCAACACTTATCTAATTCAGTCATTTTATCCTAATTATGTAAGAAATTGACATAGTTAGGTAAAATTGAAATATAAGGAAAAAACTATCTCAAGTAACTACAATGAACAAGATAAAAAATATGTCATTACCACTGAAAATTTTTATTTCCAAAATGTACTTGTATTATCTTAGTCAGTCATGCTATTTTAAGTGCCCAGGTGGATTATAGCACTTTAATACATGTCTTTTATATGCCTGGCATATATTTTTTCATTTAATATTACAAAAATCCTTTGAGCTAAGAATTATCCTCATATAGATGAGATTGGTTAGACTGAGGAAGTTCAGTATGTTGCCAAAGGTCACACTACTAATAAGCACGGAGCTGAGATCTAATAAAAGTATTATTTTACAATAAAAATAAAATGCATTTTGAAGACACTCAATTTCTCACACTTTAGCTTGTACAAACATTAGATGCAGAGTCATGGTTTCCTTCTACACATGGAGTTCTTTAGAACTGAATTTTATTTATAGATAGAAAACTGAAACCCAGAGCAGATAAGAGATCTGAAGAGATGCATGCATCCCTTTCACACATAGAGACAGAGCAAGAACTGAACATAATTCTGATTCTTAGGTCATGACCATTGCTAATTCACTAAATATCTCCAGCCATTTCTCCTTACTCCTAACTTACAAACTTTCTTAGCCTCAAATGGATCCTAATGAACTATCTCTAATAAGCATTTTTTAAAAAAACAAACAAACCAAAACAAAAAGTGGGATAATGATCAATAATGGAATGACAACCATCATGTCACCAATCTAATGAACCTCATAACCAGTTCTATAGAATGACCATGTTTGTTATGCACACTTCCAGATCAGGAATTAAAAGCTTATGCTTTTTACATTTAAAACAATGTTTCTTTTTTAATTTCCTAATTTGTTTAGTTCACCAATGCTGTTATAGTTGTAAATCCACAGAAATACAAGTACTTTTGATTTTATGTAAGACAGTGTTTGTAAAAAGTTAGAATCAGAAGTAGAATTACTCTGAACAAACATTTTACCCCCAATATTACAATCCTGGGTAGTCCCAGATATTTACAAAGGTTGAGAAATGGTCTTTCCATGCCACTAGTTTTATTACTCTATGTTTTCCTCTGAACAGAAGAGAAAATTCTAAGCTGCCATTTTGATTGCAAAAACAACTTAAGTGTGATCCTTTTCCTCACTTCTAAGTGTTCAAGAATCAAAAAGAAATGGCATGCAGTGACTTCTTATTTTTCAATGCTATCTAAGCCAAAGGAGGTGTTATTGACTAAAGAGCCAATAAGAAATGCAATGAATCTTTATCATTATGGGTTATTACCCAAACACTTACTTTAACTTGCTTTATTTAAGGAAGAAGCATTTTAGTTTTAAGTGTTGATCATAAAAAACACAATCGTTAATGGAGTAGAGACTTATCTTCTGTGGGAGTTTCCTTCTTGCTGGCTCATGGCTTTTTGTCGGTAATAAAAATTGGTTAGCACTTCCTTTGCTCATTAGATAAAATTATTCCCTTGACTGGTGACATAAATGTATTTGTAACCACCCCATCTGCAATGCTGGCAGCCTGGCCTAAAACGCACTAATAAAAGGAGCAGAAGCAGGCATTTTGAGAGAAAGCTATTCTAGAGCAGAAAAAGTCAGACATGACATGATTGTTTATTAGATTGCATTCAAAAGCAGATTGTGTACTAGATTGCCCCATACCTTTCATGCTCATGATTATGCTATACATAAATATTTAACTCTTGAATATATATCTTAAAATAAATAATGTGATTGAATGACATTTTTTTAGGATGAATGTTGAGTGCAACACATTCAAAATACCTTCCATTTCAATAAAAATGTTAGACAAAGGATCTTATGTTGAATTAAGAGCAATTAACAATTCGAAAATGATTTAAAGTAAGAATATACTCCTTTATTCTAACGTATCTTAAAATAAATTGCTGAATTGAACATTAATAATGCTAAAGAGAGTTTTCTGAAATGTGTATCTCTTGTTGATCATCAAGATAACTATATTTAAAACATGCAATGTAAGTTCATTGAAAGTACAGATTATGGAAAGTACTCTATTTTGGATGAATAAATAAGTGAAAAACAAATAATTATACCTTTATCCATGTCAACAAAAACAATCAAGCATTATTTTCATCATTTCAACCCCTTGATTTTACAGCTGACATGACAGTACCTTTTTCTTGAATCAGATATTGATGGCTGAAGTCGTGGAAAAGGCACAAATGTGGATCCACAAGGAACTAGCTGTGGAGACATTATGATCTTCTGCTCAGATATTTGTTCAAGAGAGAAATTTACTTACAGCCACAAACTCCTTTCATCCAGTAGCATGATCAAAGGAATGGAGTCTTTTTTTTTATCATTATTTTTAAAAGATTTTATAGGATGTAAACATTTCGGCCTCAGCAGCTGATTCTAACTTCTTTAATGCTATCTTTGATTCAGCATCGCTTGACAGACTATTAAGGAAATGTTGATGATGCAGGAAGGCCAGTGTACTGGTTAACATGATTATTTTACAAAGCACTGTGCATTCATTAATAGCAAATAAATCGTCACAATATTCCTCACTGCTTCTTTCTAAAAATCCCTAGTTTATATTTATTTGGTCTCAGGATGTTTGATGTTCAAAATACAGAATGTACCACCTGTTTCAGAAAATATAACGTATGATCTTTTCGATCTCTAGCAAACAAAATCAGATGTTAATTTTAAGAAAGGCCATGATACTGAGAACATGTGTACAAAACACACAAGCCTTACAATTCAGAAAAATATGGAGCAATCATGAAAACATATCAGCATTCCAAGAGGACGCTGTTTGATGCATGCCCTACAAAATGACTTACGCATTTAGGGACACAATAAATATGGAGAAGTTTCTTGTGGGTATAACAGGAATGGCAGAATATACAAAGAAAATATATATATGTATCAATTCTTAAAAATGCAGGAATAGAGAAAATGAACAAGTCCCATAAAAGGCAAAAAAAAAAAAATGTTGATATCTGAAATTTATATGACACCAATGATGAACAGTAGTATATAAATATTTTTTGAAGCCTTCCTCATGATAGTCTTGTTTTGATCGAAAAACCAAACAATGGAATTTTTTAATAACAGAAAATCAGTTAAATACTTTTTGGTACATCAATAGTATGGAGTAGTATCACAATCACAAATAATAAATGGAAAGCTACTTATAATGTCCCGTGAAGTGGAAAACCAATAAATAAACAAACCAAAAAATAGATTACAAAATGCAATTGTGATTTGGTCCTGTTTCAGTAAAGCACACATTTGTAAATAAAGAAAAAAATCTAAAATAATTATTATAAAATTATTAGAATTGGTGAAATTAAGTTGTGCTATTTTATGGAATTTCTGGTAATTGTTGTTAATCAGTATTTTTCACCTTTCCTATAGTGACCACGTACTACCTATGTAATAAAAATAAAATACTAACAAAATAAGACACTATTTGTATCTAGTAAACATCAGTATCACTCGGTTTAACCATGATTTTACTTCCTAAAATGTTTATCTCTTCGAAATCATTTTTGGATGTTATATACAAAGATTAAAATAGCTGCTCTCTGGTGACATTAGGTCATTTTAAAATAGGCCATACTGTAAACTACATCATACCCTTGTTCCAACTACTATTTATTAGATAGTTCAGCCAATCAGACTTCAGCCCTGGCCAATTTCCCAGAATTATTTATTAGGTTCAGACAAGAAGTTAGAAGAACAAATCAAAGGACAAATATTTACCATAAATAACTTTCACAGAACCTAAGTTCTTGACTTATTACTGCCCGTAGACCAACAACCATATCATCTAATACCCTCATAACATTTATTCTGCTGAAGAGTCTGTGGGTATGCATTCAAATGCAATGTATGGGCTTTGCCATTTACAGCTTTGGAGGCATTTCCTAACTCACCTGAGCTGAACCCATACGTTCCTTCTAGACCCATCAGGGAAAAGATATCTTCAGAGTTCTCAGAGAAGAATCCTCTTACAGACTTCCAGAAGAAGATTATCATCATCTGAGGATTATAATGTTGAGGGAAGTTGCATGGAGTAAAAAAGGACAACCTTCATAGCCACACTGACTTTCATTAAGTGAAACAAGTCAGGCACAGAAAGAGAAATACCACATGTTCTCACTTATTGGTGGGAGCTAAAAATTAATAAATAAATTCACACACACACACACACACACACACACACACACACACACAAACGGGGGGGGGGAGAAGATATAACAACCACAACTACTTGAAGTTGATACGACAAGCAAACAGAAAGGACATTGTTGGGGGGGAGGGGGGGAGGGAGAAGGGAGGGAGGTTTTGGTGATGGGGAGCAATAATCAGCCACAATGTATATCGACAAAATAAAACTTAAAAAAAATAAATAAATTAAATTAAATTAAATTAAATTTAAAAAATGAATAAATAAATAAATAAATTCAGCTGTGGGACTGACTAACTATGGGACTGTGTATACACCAGTATTATTTAACTGTTTAAGACTCAGAGTTTCCTCCAGGTAAAATGGAGGTAATGACTTCCACTTTCCAATGTTAATGATAATAAATGAGAATCTATGTGAAATACCTAATACAGAAATTGACATGTAAAACTTCTCAATTAATGTGTTTTATTTTTTCCCTCATATTTTTATTAGGCTGGTATTCTTTTGATAACCATTATTATCTATACAAGTAAGGCCACACAATATTATCACTGAGAAATGCAGATTTGTGGTAAGTTTATTGAAATAATGAAAATAAGTTTAAAGCCTAGTGATTATTTCAGAAGAGTCTTAGTCCATCTGTACTAGAGTTTTTCTCCATGAAATAATAAGAGATGTCATTATTTCAGCAATTTAATGTAATTACACTTGAACATCTGCTGGTAGAAATGAAGAAGTGACTACAGAAGCAGTATTTCCTACATTTAGAAATCATAGAAAGTGGTGATTAGGAGTACCTGGGTAGTTTGCATAGGCTTATCTATGAGTTAACCTTTTCTTGTTCTGATTATGCACAGCCATTAAGACACTCAAATTTGTGGTTTAGCTTCCTTTGCTCAGCACTACAGTAAAATTGTTTTGTTTTGTTTCAGTAAACAAAGTCTTTTTCCCTCTTAGAAAAGAGATGCCCTATCATGAGTTCATATTTATTTATTTCAAAGTGATTGCAAATGAGGATCAATATAAATGGCATTCCGATTTAAAACTTAAGTCCATGAGACGTCTTTTCAAAACATCAGAGTTTGGGCTAAAAGTACATGCTGCCAGGAACAACTCATTCTGACTCTGAATAGTTCATAAACACCAGCAGTAGCCAAATAAGAAATGAAAAAGTAAGTGATATTTACAATTTCCATGTAATTCATTTGGACATGATCTGAGTTTCCAGAATTAACATCAATAGAACCATTCAACAGCTAAGTTCATTTTTAACCTTAATATCCTGGAACTCTAACGTTTCCAAGCTCCAACTTGGAACATGAGTCTTATTATCAGAAAGGAAGGAAAATGTTGAAATAAACAAGAGAGAAAATAACACATAATCCCAGAGAGCATATGTTTCTAATTTTCATCATACCGAGCAGAATTCTATGTTCATAATATTTATTAAATGAAATAAAAAGAAAAAGGTAGAAAAATTGTGAATATACTGCAGTCTCCAGTAATTCATCATCAGTAACATACTCTTTAACATATTTTATGATTATCTGTGGCTGAGCCAAAATCAGTTACTTCCACTCTCTTTGTGAAGTTTTTCATGTATGAAGTGATTTTAAATGATAATATTCCATTCTATTAATATGGCTCAATGAAAACGACATGGATGGACCTAGGATTATATTAAGTGAAACAAGTCAGGCACAGAAGGAGAAATATCCCATGTTCTCACTTATTTGTGGGAGCTAAAAATATATAAATAAAGACACAAAAAACCGGGGGGGGGGGAGGGAAGAAGACACAACAATCACAATTCCTTGAAGTTGATATGACAAGTGAACAGAAAGGACATTGTTGGGAGGGAGGGTGCAAGGGAGGAGGGAGGGAGGTTTCGGTGATGGGCCACAATAATCAACCACATTGTATATTGACAAAATAAAATAAAATTTGGAAGAAAAGAAAATGGCTCAATGAATAATTGAGTTAATGAGCTCTTCTTATAAACCAAGGAATAAAATCTATAGCATAAAGTACTGCAATGAAATTAAGGAGCTCAGCCAGCATACTTATCCATACTTGTATAATCCTGGGAACACTGCTTCATCCCACAGGAATTTTGGTCATTCAAAATTTATACCTTTTAAAGGAAAGCAGCAGCAATTCAAAAGCAAAAGAAATTCTCAAATAATCAACACACACAGAGACCACTATCTGGTCACAATTGAATTTCATTCTTTTCCTAGGCAAACCGAGAATAGTATAGATGATGTAAAAAATAAAATTTGCATTGTCAAGTTAGTGACCTAGGTGATTATGAAGGTATCACAATCCAACTAAGGTATTGCTTGTACCGACCAATATCTTCTAAAGCATAAGACTTTCTTAGTGATGCTGACAAAATGACTAAGAGAAAGCTATTGATTAGTGAAGCTCTTTTCCAATGTACAACAATTATTGGCCTTCCTAGGACTGTATGTATAATAAGAAAATTGCCTGTCAATTACTAAAGGAGATCATGGATCTTATTTCTCTGCAGAGATACCTATATTTCTCATAAAAAGGATCTTTAAATAGAGAAATATGATGATCCAGAAAGAAGCAACTATAAACGTGAACCAATTGTACTAGCGTTCATTGACAGAATTCAAATGCATTTGGAAATTTTTCAGCTTCTTTCGTCTTCTGTGGTACTTAGTCTCCAAGGAGATTTGACTAGCTTTCTCCCAGGTTAGAAATCTAGCAATTTCTAGATCACAAAATGAGAAGATCTGACTAGCCTTCTTCCATGTTAAATTAAAGGAGATTTGATTAGCTTTCTCCTAGGCCAGAAATACAAGTATTCTTTACATTAATCCATGTGTGGAAAAAAAGCCTCATCGTTGTTGCAGAAGTATTTATTGATTGATTCAATAATTTTTATGTTTTCTATTGTGGTTGGCATCATATATAAAGCACTGAACAAAAAATAGTTTTTGTTCTCATAAGCTTATGTTATAGTTGGAAGAAATAGAAAATAAACAGCAATAAATGTTTAATTACAAATTGGAATAAGTGCTATAGATGAAAACTATAATACCTAAAAACTGTATATATTAAGAAGATGGTAGGTAAAAAAGGCCTCTTCACTAGTACCATAAAGCCTGGGCAGAGGGACTTCTCTTGTTGTGGACAGTCTTCCCAAAAAGTAATCTTGCTAATTAAAAACTGGCTTTCATTCACAATTTGGAGATAATACTAGATACCTGTCATTAAGTCCCAGCATTCTTTCACTCAGTGCATAAAAACTTTGAAGGTGATAAATGGGGGGGGGGGGGGTTAACACATTATCTCAGCAAACCACATTTTGCAAAGATTGCTCCCATAGCCAATGATTGTCCATACTACAGTGTTAGGTGCTTTCAATAGGTAACCATTTTCATTACATTTATAGTTTGAGAGAAAATCATAAATAGAGGTATTGCTCCATGGAGTAAACTAATTTCCTAGCAGACTATGAGGGAGGTTACCTCTGCATTAAATATACAGAGCTGGCTAGGTTCATTACTTTAAAGATTCTCATTCTGAAATCCTACTCCAGACAATTAATATGTACAACCTACAGAATTATTATTAACACTGTATTTCCTAGACTTAGGAGACCAATTATTTGAGCTGAAAAAGAAATAACTATGCGCTGAGATTATTCTCAGATGAATAATTAAAAGAAAATGGGAAGACCAAGAAAGCTGTTGTGAGCTAAATTAACAATAAGTCGAATGAACATATTAAAAGAAAACTTCCATCTTAGCCTTTAAAATCTTTAAAAAAAAAAAAAGGATGGGAGCTCATTTCTTAGACATTTCATTAAAAGGTAAAACCTAGAGATAAAAGAAAGTGAATTCAAAATCCATAAAAATGGAATTTATACATTTTTATAAATGTATATGAAATAGGTCTTAAAATCTACTGCAAGAAAAAGCAGACCACTTTATAAAACCGACACAGCTTCAATGACTTCTTTCTGATCAACACCTCAACGAAGAAGAGACAAAACCAGAAGCAGTGCTGGCATCCCTAGTCCTAGAGAAGAGTTCTATTTTCATTTTCCTAGTAGAGACTAGCCACAACATGGACTGCATACTACATACTCCTCAAAATCACTTCCTTCCCTTTTCTTTATTATCTGATGCCATGTTGTTAAAGTATAATTCTAATTATAATTTCTCTTTCATGCATATGATTTAATATGAACAAAGTCAGTATCCTAACATCATGGTTTGTATCCCAGCCATACTTTAGTTTGCTAAGTGTGAGTCCATTGCTCTGAAATTACACAACTGTGGGTGTCATCACAAAATCAGATGTCCAGCATTCCAACAGGAGTCGAAGATACTGCAGCATGGGCTTCATCAAGGTAGGGCCACTAGGACATATTCACCAACTGGCCAACCACTATCTAATTTATTTTAATTTGAATTTATCTTTGAAATTTCAGAGAACAAAATTCCAATTGTTCAGCCGTTACCTATTTGTAAAAGTGTTGGTTCTTGGCAATTCTCATTTAAATATAATATCAGTAGCACATGGGAAATTGAAAAGCCAGTAAGCCTGAAGCAATTAATAATAAATCCAATTAAAAATAACCACTGAAAATCACTCTAACAAACATTTAAAAATGCAGTAAAATATTTCCCAATTTAGGCATTATAAAAAGGTCCTTAAAAACTTTTTTTGAAATCATGCTCATTTTCTTTTACATTTTTGTAAACTTGGTTTTACTGACATCACTACCTTATAGTATAAGGGTGTTAAATATAATACAAGTTTTTACTATAGGTAATTATGTTTATGGAAACTCTAATCTGAAGTTTATGACTGTATATAATGTCAAGACATATTAAAATAGAGTTCTACTAAATTAGAATATTCAATTTTCAATGGACCATGTGACTGTCTTATAGTGATTATTCTTAAAATTTCCTAACTTCTGCTTATTATCCTAGGACCACCCAAGTGAAAAATTAACTTTAAAATGTCTAAGAGGATTAAAGCTTGAGAAATGAAACATGCATTTCCATTAAATGTATCTCTATTTGAATTTTTTTTTAAAAAAAGGCATTAACCTCCTATTTCTGTTTTATTATGTTACAGTTTTATACTTTGTCTCAGAAGGAGCATTTCATGCATTTCATACAAAGTGTTATTAAGTACCTTCCTGAAGACAGAAACCAGGAAAGAATTTTTAAAAGTGAAAAATAATTAATATATTTCCATGAAATTACCCATGAAGAACTGGCCCAACTTCTCCTGTTATAAAAATAAATGAGTATTATTTTTCTGAGGACTGATATTAGAACATAAATAAACAATATTTTTCTTTGGGAAAACAAAGTATACAGATGGGTACCACTCATTAATTCATTCAATAAATACCTGAGTACTTCACAGGCTGCCAGGAACACAGTTCCTTCATGAGCTTTCTTAAAACATTATTATGTATACATAAAGTGTAATTTTGGTATATGGAATATTGAATATTTTTCAATCAGTTCATGATGTTTGACTATAGGTTTCTGACTTATTTTTATATCTCCAAATATTAGTATTTTATACTATGTGCACAATTTAAAAAATAAGTCCAACTAATGTTTTCTGTAATGGTAATGTTTTTAAATTAGGACAGTATTATTCCATTTTCTTGTCTGCTGTTTTCAATTTAATGGAAAACAGTATTTAGTTTTTATTTTAATTAAACAATCCTTCTAAAAAAGGGGGCATTTTCCTCATTTATCTCTGTAGTCATTAAGTAATGGCAACTCAGAAATATCATAAAATGCAATGGTATGATCTCAGTATTAGTTTTTGCTTTAAATTTTGTAAATAGATATAAAATAAATAATTTTCTCTGACATGTAGAAATTATTCAGCAAATTTCCTAATTATTAGCCACTAAACAATCAATAAATAAACTTAAATAAACTTGTCTGGTCTATTAATCTCTATAGTTTGGAACCAATAATTTAAATGATCAGTCCTCTAACAGAATCCTCTCAATAGACTGGAGATCAACTCACAACCCCTAAAAGGAATCCAAAATATATATTCCTAGGAATAAAAAGAAAATGTTTTATGGCATGGCTAATGACTGTGGAAAGTCCTGACCATCAAACTGTTTAATATATATCAATCTGTTAGTGCAATTAGATGCAAACTTCAGATTTAACCTTTTACCACAAACAAATGATAATATTAATTACAGTGCCACGCTGTTAGTTTTTGCTATTATTTAAAAAACTCTTTTCAAATAATTTAATAAATTTCTTATATGTTCTGAAATAATCTCTATAAAATAAATCAGTATCTACTCAAATAGGAATGCTCAAATTTGAAGAAATATAAAGTGAATTAAAATGTGTTTACTGTGTTGAATTCTATATTTAAGGGTAGTCAAATTTTATAGACTATTAACATTGTGAATGTAATTCAATGTTGTTGATGAATAAAAGGATCAGTCTTTAAGTCCAGAAAAAAGAATAATGTGCTTTTACATTTTTTATACTCTCCATATAAGAACACTTTATTCTTCCTCTTACTGTCAAAAACAATCTCCTAATACTGATGTGTCATCAAATGTTATTCTGAACATCAGAAAATTCAAGAGGAAATTGACTGAAATTGCAAAATTAAAACTTAAATTATACATACAATGGCAAGTCAAAAACTATATTTGGGAAAAAATAAAACTATTTTATATCAAACTCTGCTAATTTCCCAATCCAATTCCTCCTTAAGAAGTTAGACAGAGCAGAATCACTCAGGTGAAAATTATATAATGCAAAACAAATAATGAATTCAATTTTCCTGTTTGTGTCTTTGAGAAAATAGCAGCATTGAATACGAACCAACCAATAAACAACAAAACTTTAAACACCTAAATAAGAGCAGAGTATTATGCTAAATGGAAGCAGCATGTATATCTGCCTGAACAATAGTTGTTTGGTTCTATAAACATAGAGTCAGACAATCATATGTTAATAATTATAGTCCACCTCTTAGCAAGTATACAACCTTGGCAATGTTGCTAATCCCGCTTGTTCCTCATTACTTTATCTAAGAAATAGAAATGAAAATATCCACTTCACAGAATTAGTGACTGGATTAAGCGAGATAAAATTCAAAAAGTGTCCAGCACTTGTATTACATCTCTTCTTTCCTAAGTGATAAATTGAACAGAATACAAATGATAAAATATCAATAAATATTTTTTAAAATGAATATATTGAATACACTTAAGAAAAATAAATTAGAAACGAAAAGAATGACATTATAGAACCCAACACCATAATTTGCTGCAGACCAAATCTCATGTACTGCCTGTTTTACTATGATTTGTGAACTAAGAATGGTTTTTATCTTTTTAAATGGCTAAAGAATATTTCATGGCATGTGAAAATCACATGAAAATAAAATTTTGGTGTCCATAAATAAAGTTTTATTGGCACACAAACATGTTCATTCATCTACATTTCATCTGAGAATGCTTTTTAAGTTACAAGAGCACAGATGAGTAGTTGTGATGGAGACTTTCTGGTGTGCAGAGCCTCAAATAATTTCTATCTGGTGTTTACACAAGGAAAGTTTGCTGATCCTTGCTCCAGCAAGCAGGATATTCTGTCCTCTGCCATGATCTATTTTGTTACATTTTAGTGGCACTTTTAAGATACTCACTTTTTGATTATGGAGGATTTATTATTAATTATCTGATAACACACTCTTTTAACCACTCCATTTCCTATGAGATCAGATAATTTCATGAAATTAAGAATAAAGCTCACTGATTAAGAGTATGAATAAAAATTCAGTTGTTAGAGGAAAGTTTCGGAGAAAAACTTTCCACTGAACCCTTGTATAATTATTGAGTATTAGTATATGTAAATATGCTACCTATTCAAATAACAAGAAAATATCTTTTTAAAATATGAAGTGATCAAACACTTTAAGCACAATTATTTCCTTTGCCAAAAAAATACAAAATGTGTCTAGCACCTAAGAATATGTATGTACCATAAAATTTATAATAGGAAATACATAAGAACACTTACAATTTTGGAAATCATTATTTAAAAGGTTTAAATAATTAAAAATGTGCCTACACTATAATTTACAACAGGAAGAAAAATATAAGAGTATTTACACTTTTTAAAATCATGATTTAAAAGGTCTAAATAACTAACTCATTTACACTGAGCTAAAAACTACCTAACATATCCTATTAAAAGAAGTTTCTAAAATGTGCTTTTTATCTACTTAGAATTTCTTAATTATTTTCCATGAACTGGCCCAAATATTCATTACCCTTCTTTAGACAAAGTCACAAAATTATATCTAGTCTTTTCACGAAAGGAAGAGGGAGCAACCTGGTAACATTTAACTTATGGATATAAAACTTCAGAGAGCATTAACTTGAAGTAAGCACTTTAGCATCTTTACATAGCTCTGATTTCCCAAAAGATGGGATACTAGATAAAGGAAACGGAGCTATAGTATGTCCAGGATGTCTGAAAGTGGTTGGAGGAAACTAGACCTCGGGACAACTTTCTACAGCACATAATTCCTCTCATATAATTCCTCTTCTGAATTCACCAACATGCTTGTTCTCAAAGAAATGGGAGTTAGAAACAAATAACTTACTGGAGAAAGAATAATGAATGAAATGAATGCATGAAACTTAGAGGCTGGGAGATATTTTTAAGTCCATCATTTCATAGCTTAACCAATCAATAAAAATTAATATAGATTTACTGAGTGCTTAGTACAGGTAAGGTTCCCAGCTTGGCATTGAGAAAACAGCAATGAACAAAAGATACGTGCTCCTCCTCATGAAAACAGTAAACAAGAAGTTCTCTTAAAGGATGATCAGTACTGAGGAACTGCCAGTATGTGTGTTATGAAACAAGAGTTAAGGAAACATACAGAAGGAGGATTTAACCTGGTCAAATTCCTTATGAGAAAACAGCCAAGAAACAGAGATCCAAAGGGTAAGAACCACCTAGAGAAAAAGCTGGTGGAACATCAACAAACAGAAGACATTAAAGGCAAAGTGAGCAACAAAAATAAATATGGTGAGAAATTTTATATGAAGTTATAAATAATTAACTATTTAGACAACATGTAAAGAATATGTTAACTTAAAATATAGTTGTGGTGGTCTTTAAAGCTATTGACTTACAATTCTTAAAGTGAATGTACTAGAGTTAAGCTGCATGCATAAGAAATTTGGTTCATAATTTAAGTTGTAGCTTCCAAACAATTATATTTGATATGTAGATAATTATTCCATCTGTCTCTCAGCAATATCTTTGGAGGATTAACATTTTAACATACTGCAATGATGAGTTTTCTAAAATCAGAAGACTCAAGTTTAATCTCGGTAAAATGTCTTGTGTACATCTCATGCAGTATTATTAATCCTAAGTTTCTTGCTATATAACCATAGAGCTATCATTTTGTCACATTGGGTAGCAATAAATTACACTTACGTCCATCTTAATACTTTCAAATCTGTGAAGGTAACAGTGCAGTAAAAAAGAAAATACTGGGAGATAAAAGGAGTCCAGACAAAAATCAAACTTAAAAAAAATTATTAAGTATAATCTATAATTCTGACTTTTATCTGTAAAGAATTATCCTATGTTGGAAAATGAGTGTCGGCTATAATTTTCTATAATCTTATAGATTGTTTTTAATGAATAAGGTATGTAATATTTCATATTTTAAAAATGAGACCAATTACACACCCATCAGAATGGCCAAAATAAAAAACGGTTACAACACTAAATAAACACTGTGAGTGTGGAATACTGGGTCTTCCATACACTGCTGATGGGAATGCATAGCTACTCTGGAAAAACAGTTGGACTGTTTCTTAAAAAACTAAATATGCAACAACCACATCACCCAGCAACTGTACTCAGGCATTTATGTCAGAGAAATAAAAATTTAGGTTCAAACAAAAACTTGCACATGAATGTTCATAGCGGCTTTATTCATAATAGCTCAAAACTGGAAACAGCCCAGGGTCCTTCAAGGGATGAATGGTTAAGCAAGCTATGGAACATCCATACCATAAAAAACGACTCAGAAATAAAAAGAAACAAACTATTTGTACATACAACTTAGATGACCCTCTAAAGCAACCTAAATATCCATGAAAGGTCATTGTATTAATAAGGTATGGCATACCCACACAAAACATCACATTGCAAATTTTAGAACACAAGATAATTCTGTGCAGTGTTGTGGAAATATCAAGACTTCCTGTAAAGTAAACAAAGAAAAGTACAAAACAGACTATATGGTCACTATCATTTGTATAAAGAGGGAAAAGGAATACATACAAATACATTTAATTCCAAATGTATAGAATATATCCTGAAGCATACTGGAAACACAATACCCAGCTAAACTGATTATCTTTGGAAATGTAATCTGAATAGAGTCAAACATATGAGAAAATTTTCACTCTATCCCTGTTTAAGATTGTTTTAAAATTTTAAACCACGTGAAAGTACTTTCTATTTAAAAAAATACTTTTTAAAAATAAAAACTATAAATTTCAGCTTCTACTAACTCTTCTGAAAGAAGAGGTGTTTTACTTGTAAATAGAGTCACAATTAGAGGGATGAAAAGGGTCACCTAGGGAATTTTAGATTTAGAAGTTGGAAACACATCTGCGTAATATGTTTCTGGTCTGAGTTGAATGTCAGGAACACTGGAGTGGTTTGGGCACTTTCTTTGACATGTTTCCATGCTCTCACTGAGCAAGCTTTGCGTCCTGATTTGTTTTCAGGCATAGACTTCACTGGAAAGAGAAAGCCCTGTCCAGTGTAAGTGCACATTGGCAGGCTTGGAGCTTTCACATCTCCTTCTGCATGATCACATTTCTTTTATAATATGAATAATCTCTCCTGTGGGACTGAGCAGTGTGATTTTTCTCAGGATGTGAGCTGCTGAGAAAAAACTTTGGAATAACAACTGACTTCACAAAAATAAGAAGTTTGGATTTAAAACTAATATTTATGAAATATTTTTCTAGACAAGAGAAGAAAAAGAAAAAAATATTAATCCTCATTCTTAGCCAAATTTTTTTTTAATGCAAGTTTTCTTTGGATTTCTCAAAAGCCTAGCAGGTCTGGACAACATAGAATTTGATTCAAATATATCTATATTTTCTTCATGCCTGCAACAAGCTATTAGCAGAAGCTACAGTTGCTATGAATTATGAGATATTTCCCACAGCCCCAATCCCACGAAAAACAATTTGAAAATTGTCCAGGTTCAGATTTTTACTCCCACAAGAGGCAAGCAGGATATAGTTACACAATAACTATAAAATTAAAAAGAGAACAAGGGAAGAATAAAACCACCTTCATTCTCTTAGCTACTTCTGTTACCACCACTATGAAATGAATCACCTGGGTGGAGGGGAAGAAATGCATTTACAGGGACGTACAAATAGCACAAGGGAGAACGAACAGAAGACATGACCTTGGAGACAAGGTCAGGCCAAAGAGGCTGCTGAACAAGATGAGTGACCGAAAGAAACTTGGTAGCAGAACCCCAAACTGCACTCCATTTGACTCTTTTCCTTTTAATGGCTTTATTGCCATGCGTTTCTCATAGCACACAGTTTACCTCAAGTGTAACCTCAGTTCAGTGGTTTTCTGTATATTAACAGAGTTGTGGAACCACCAGCAAAGCTAATTTTAGAACATTTTCAGCACCCCAAAAGAAACTCTGTACCCATTTACCCAGTGGGCTTTCCTTTTGCCCCCTCCCCTAGCATCAGCTAATCTACTTTGTGATTTTATAGATTTGCCTATTCTAACTATTTCATATACATGGAGCCATACAATATTTGATCTTTTTGTGACTGGCCCCTCTCATTTAGCCTAATGCTAATGTGGACCTGAACCCCTTCCCCCACCCTTGAATATTAGCTGACTAGCTTTTCTGCTTCTGTAATTAGCTTGTGCAAGGTTTTACAAGCCCCTGCAGGTGGGACTTTCCCAAGCTGCCCAAAGTTCACCCAGTTCCGGGAAGGGCCTAACCACACAAGGGGTGGGCTGTTGGGCAATTCCCCAGTTCCCCGTCTGTGTACCACCCCACTGAAAGCCACCAATGAATTTAAAAGTCACCTCAGGTGACCAATAAGCTGTATACAACTCATCCTGTTGCCAAAGTCTGCCTACCAAACTGTATAAAAAGTGCTCCTGTTAAGAGCTCGGGGTCGCTCCTGTCCAGGAGACTGAGTGACCCCAGCATGCTGGAATAAACTCCTCTTGCTTGATTGCAGCAGTCTCTGTCTCATGGTCTTTGTGAGGTGAGCCATCCCGACATGTGGGATTTGTGCACGGTGCACAATTCTTACACTTTCAAGATTCATCCATTCATTTTTTTATTGCCGAATAATATCCCTTTGTAGGGATATACCACACTTCCTTTATCCATTCATCCATTGATGGAAATTTTGTTGGTTTCTACTTTCTGGCTATGATAGAGTTTGGATATGTTGTCCCCTCAAAGCCTATGCTGAAATCTGACCACCAATGTGTCAGTATTGGGAGATGTTTAGGTCATAAGGTCTCTCCTAAATAGATTAATGCCCTCCGGGGTGGGGACAGTGAGTGAGTTCTCACTCTATTAGTTTCCATGAAAGTTGGTTGATTAAAGGACCCTGGCTCCTCATCCTCTCCCTCTCTGTCTCTGTCTCTCTCTCTCTCCTCCCATCCCTCCCCCCCCCACCATGTTATCTTGTATCCACCAGCTGCCTGCCGTTTTCCACCATGAGTAGAAGCAGCCTGAGGCCTGTGCCATATACAGCAGTCTCATGAGCCAAATAAGCTTCTGGTCTTTATAAATTACTCAGTTTCAGGTGTTCTGTTACAGGGACACAGAAGTGGACTAACACAGGCTTTTATGAGTAATGCTACTACAAACATCCTTATACAAGTCTTTGTGTGAACACGTTTCCATTTCTCTTGAGTACATACCTAGGAATGGAATTGCTGGGTTACATGGTAAACCTTTTGAAAACTGCCAGATCGTTTTCCAAAGCAGCTGCACCAGTTCACATTCCCACCAGCAATATATGCGGGTTTTAACTTCACATTCTCGCCAGCACTTGTCTACCTTATTGTATTCATAATGTCTTTGTTCCATTCTGTAGGTTATCTTTTTCACTTTCTTGGCAATGTCCTTTGAAGCACAAAAATTTTTAATTTCAAAGAAACCAAATGTATTTTTTCTCCTTTTGTCACTCCTACTTTTACTGCTATACTATTTGTCTCTATCACAGGGGAAATTACACATCTTCTGAGATGGAGTGTAATTATCTACTCTTCTTATCCTTGAAGTGCATGGGCCTTCTAGTGATAGCAGCCAGCAATCTGACATTTACACTGTTAACAGATAGACATCTTCCCGTAACTGTGAGTGCTTTCTAAATCACCTCTGCTTAACCCTGTGGCCATCTGACCTCACAGCTCAGAACACTTATTAGTCTCTGAAACAGAAGATTGGTGCTAATTCCCAAAAGAGCAGCGGTAGTATAGAAGGAAAAACCTAAGCATCAGGTTCTAACAGGTGATGAAATCTCTCACTTTTTTCAAAATCTATTGCTATAACAGTGAGACAGAAGAAAACAAAGAAATCTTAACACATAGATAAAGAGAGTTCCTAAAGAAGAGAACAAGTAGGATGGAAAAGCAAAAACAAAAACAAACAAACAAAAAAGTCATTAAGCACATTATCTAAGAAAACTGTACTGAAATAAAGAAAGCTCAAATCTTTAGCAACTTAAGGCACACTACGCACCACAAAAAATTGATAGCAAAACTCAGACATATTCTGGCAAAGATACTAAGCTTCATAGAAAAATATATATTCAGTAAAGTACAAGAAGGAGATAAATATATTTAATATATATTCAGTAAAGTACAAGAAGTAGATAGGTAAATTAGAGTGATCTGAGTATTTCTACAGTGATATCTACAGTATTATGCAACAAAGAGTAACAAAAGAATTATATACTCACACAATCTGGCCATTTAGTATAAAGGCAACATACCTTCTCAAGCATGCAAGAAATTTTTTAAAAATGCTCATTGGATGTTCTTAGGGAAAGAATATAAATATTTGGTGAAATTTTTATATTTAAAAAATGAATCAAAATTAAAACTCAGGATAAGGATGCTATGATAAGTACTATTAGTGAGACAATTATAGCCCTAAAATAAGCTTAAGCAACTACTAAAATTGTGATTATAGAAAGGAATGTGAATATTAGGAATCTTGACATAAAAAAGTTGTTTTGAAGAAACAAAATTGGGAGGTGGGAACATGAGGCAGTGTGGATACTCGCTTTCTCATCCTCGACTGGACAGACAACAGATGCCTAAACTTGAAACACATCCATCTCACCAGTTATTACATTTAGGAGACTTGTAAAATCTAACAGTTCATCTCGTAAAGAAATATTAACTTCAAGTTCAGCAATATTCTCAATTTCACTTAAATTTCTTTGTTTCTATCAATTTTGAATAATTCAGAAGTCAAAAAAATTAACGTAATATCTATCATTTTTAAATGTTATATATAGAACAACTCCATTTCAGCAAAATTCTCTTACCCTCTCCCCACCCATCCATCCATTCATCCATCTATCCATATTTCTCTCTACATATACTCACATATTTGTATATAGAGATGTATGAAATTATCATATGTTAATAATATTATTTCTGAGTGGTTGAGGGACTTTTCTTATTTGTATTTTTCTGTATTATTTTTCTATCTTAAATGGACATGTACAATTTGAACAAAAACAATACAGCTATCTTTTAAAAAATTGCTAGTAAAAATCTAGCACTACATAAGTTTACAAATTAGAAATAAACTCCAGTGTGACAGAGTCTGAGAAAAAAGTATTTTAAGGCATTGATCCTCAAACTTTAAAATGATACAAATCAGCTGGGGATCTTCTAAAATGCAGATTCTGATTCAGTAGTTCTGGAGTGGGTCTAGAAATTCAGTATTTCTAAGTGCCTAGGGCCACACGTTGAATAATAGTTTTTAAGGAATTTCACTGAGTTGCTCATTAAACAAGCAGAACACGGATAAGCTATGAATATGAGAATATGAGGAGATTAAAGAAAGCAATAGTAACTGGTAAATAAAAAAAGTGAAAACCCCTTTCTTTGCATCATATTTCTGTGCTGAGTAACTAACCAAAGATCTGCTTTAACAGTTCATTAATACATTTTCCTTTACATTTACATTCAGATAAAGAAAAATGTCTTTATTCTGTTACTCAATGAAATTTATACTTTTGGATGTTTATTTTCTTCCATTTTTCTCTATTTTGATCCCATTTTTTACATATGAACTCTAGGTATTTCAACGTGAATTATCATGTGTGAAATTTCATAGGAGAAAAGCAGCACAGAATTCTTCTACAGGTAATAAACCCCTCACACCAGGGATTGAAAATGAGCTATGGAATAAAACCACATACAGTTTTATTATTTATTTTTGTATTATGTATGTAAAATCATGTACAATTTTATTATGTTATTTGACTCACAGTAGTATCATAAACATCAAATACTCCATCTCTGGTCTACTTGTGACTTGAGTTAAATCCTTCTAAAACTCTGGTAATATACAAATATCTTAGAGCAATGTTTCTCAACTAGCATCAGAATCTGTTGGAATGTTTTTTAAAAATGGCTCCAGGACCAGGCTCCAAACATGCTTTTTCAACAGGTACCCAACATG
This sequence comes from Cynocephalus volans, assembly GCF_027409185.1. Lineage (NCBI taxonomy): Eukaryota > Metazoa > Chordata > Mammalia > Dermoptera > Cynocephalidae > Cynocephalus > Cynocephalus volans. The sequence continues at coordinate 129,310,237 of NC_084470.1, read as the reverse complement.
TACCCAACAAGTAACCCGGGTGATTCTTATAACACACATTAAAATGTAAGAAACACATGGGTCTGTTATTCAGATACATTCGAGTATTTCTTATTTACTGCTAGCTGAAAGCAAAGTTTAATTGAATAGGAGCTGTGAATTTTGATCAAGTTTGAAGTAAACAGCAAGCTATAAAACACACAACCCTTTGCAAGAAGGAAAGAGTTCAGTAGAAATCTCGTGGGCCCTGAGGCCTGGATGTCTTAAGCAGAAAGAGGATGAGCATTAAGACAGAGGACAGACTGGCGATGAAATGGAATTGAGAAGGCCCCCAAAACAGACACCCTGAGTTTGACGAGTGATCTAAGATTGGCCTTTTTCTTTCTCTGGTCACATCATCTCTGCTAGAAACGGCATTCGGTCCAATCAATTTATAAACAAAGAGAAAGAAAACCAGTAATGCTAAATTATTGTGCTTACCTAGTGTCATAAAGATAGACATAAAACCCAGGACTTTCAACTCCTAGACTATGCATTTTAGATACATCACTTGATTTCTCAGAAGCCTACTTTCTCAACAGATAGCAGAAAATTTTAAATTACTGTATATCCTTTAAAGTTATTTAATATCTCTAGTGTGTATTCTAAATACGTTAAAAATCTTCTTTAGAGGTACAGAGCTCTAAGTGTGCTATCCTAATTATACAGTTCCAAAAATAGCAAACCAAAAGATAGCAAACAAATGATGTATAGGTGTAATAATAATTTTCCTACTGCCATTGTGTGAGTTTCAGTATCACTATCCAGTTCTTAACTCTGTTTTTTGAGAACTGTATCTTTATAATTCCAAAGGCTAAACAAAATAAATCACAACCCCGGTTAAGAAATATATCCCAATCATATAAATAAGTCCCACATCAAAATAATTTTATATCAATTTACCAAACTTTTGATACATTTTTGTACATCACTAGTTAAAAAAAATTTGATACCTTACATTTTTCAAGTGTTCAATAGAAATCAACAGCTTGTCTCAAATTCAATCCCACTCCCATATGCTTATTATCAGCTTAAAGGGGAAGAAAAAAGCATTGCTTAAGTACACTAAATTTCAAAATGTATGCACTTTCTCAGCAGGAGTGAGAGAAAAAAATTTAAAACCAAAGTTTCTGGCAAATTTATTTGAAAAATCAAACATTTGGATTGTCTAGATTCCTCTTAACTGTTTTGCTTCAAGTGCCATGTGTAAGAAAATACACAGAATGAGGACTGCTTATTTTAAATGTGGCACATTTTGCTATCACTGTCAGAAAAATGTGGATTTTTATATTACATGTAAGTAATATCTATTAAACATGCCATGATAAAAAATCATTATCAAACTCCAGAAAATATTTTTAGCCTTGTAGTCTTTCTCCAATATGTTACCTCTTGTGTTAACACATACGACATCATTTAGGATTTTAAACCTAGACCACGTTTATATTTTATCCATGTACACAGGCTTAAAAATAAGTACAAGATCACTTGTAGAGGTTCTAAAATAAGTCAGCCCGCAGACACCAGAAAGCTGAACATGCTCTGTTTTCTCACTTCTATTCCCTTTCTGCTTAGTTATCATGGGAACCTCTGTTTCCTTCAGGCAGATGCTTTTGTTCTCTAAACCAAAGGCTGTGGAGGCAAAAGGGAACAAAGGATGTTGGGAAGAAGACAGACTGCTGAGAGTAAATTCAGGTGGACCCCATGAAAAATGTAAAGGCGACATGGGGATATTATGCTCCTAATGATATTTCTCTAAATATAACAAACTCTTCATGTTTATATATTTATGATTCATGATTTCAGATATTTGCAAAATTTGTGCCTGGCCATGCTCTCTCTCACTTCTTAGTTCACAGAGTACAGTGTATGTTTTTACAGACTGCCCCTAGGGAAGTCAGTAAAGGGAGGCTCAGCTTGGCCTCCAGGAGGCAACTAAAGATCAGAAATTCCCCGTGCCTGCCTCTTCGATGCCTGCTACTTGGAGATTAATGAGGATTATCTCATGCTTAAATACTCTCTGGGACTGATAAATCTCTTTTAAACCCATAAATTCTGTTTAATTGTTTTCCTCAGATTGTAATACAAAGGCACTGAACAATAGAAGAGGTTTTTGTTTTGGTTTGAGAAACCAAAACAAATTGATATTTGGAATTGTTTGTGTGAAGAGTAGGGCTACATGGAACAGGAGAGACAGTACGTGACAGGTAGATGTGGGGACTTGGAGAATGTTAAAGACAGGAGGACTGTTTAAAAAGGGAGAGGGATTCTGATGTGGAGAAAGGATTACAAAAATAAACTTTTAACTACTTTGCTATTTCTCTGAGATCTGGTGACTGCAGTTTTTGCATGCTAGGGACATGGAAAGTAGGATGACGTAAGGTTAAAATATGAAAACCCTTAGAAGCTAGTTTCTTCTATTCCTTAGAGAGACAACTTCTAAATCATCCATGAAAGGTGAACAACCAGCATTTGCATTCAAGGTCAGCGATAGGGAAACCAGCTCGTTAGGATGAGGTCCACTCCTAAATATGGAACGATTCTTCCTCTTTGTGTTTTCTTGTAGTTTCTTACCATCTTAGTGTTGCTCTGAATCACAGAGGGGGAAAAAAAAGTTTCCTTTCCCAATTACATTCGTTTCTGCTGCATTTAGTACTAAGAAAAAAAGGCTAGACAACAACTTAAATCACCATGGTGGTCATTTCCCCAAGGTGCTTAGATGTTTCCAGGCGTTTGAACATAGCTCTCACACCACATTTTCTACCCTCTTTTATAATGAGGAGAAATGTTCATTTCCTACATGCCCTGCTGGGTATCTTCAAGTTGTTGCTCCTGTAACTAACCACAACATGTGAGAGTTACTTTGAGGAGTTCAGAATGTAATACAACTCTGGCTATTATATCAAAAATAATGTGATATTGTGAAATGTCAGAAATATTAATAGGGCCGAGCCCGTGGCGCACTTGGTAGAGTGCTGCGCTGGGAGCGCGGCGACGCTCCCGCCGCGGGTTCGGATCCTATATAGGACTGACCAGTGCACTCACTGGCTGAGTGCCGGTCACGAAAACACAACAAAAAAAATAAATAAATAAATAAAATAAATAAATAAAAATAAAAAAAAAAATAATGGAAAAAAAAAAAGAAATATTAATAAATACAATGAACCTCAAATTCTTGCCAATTCCGCTGTGCTTCCTATTTTCTCTTTCAAGTCACCAGGTAGTTGTCTACACAATTCCAATCCTTCTTGAACCCGAATAAAATAAGTAGGAAAATAAGGAGAGAACAAAGTAAATATTTATATGCCGGTGGGAAACAAAGAGGCCACACTCTACTTCTAAAATAACACTCCCCCATTCTCTCAATAGCTGTTCGCATCCCTGTTTTTTAAGAAGGTGAACTACTGATTGTTTTATCTTTAAAATCATGAGGTTCTTCATTTTCCAAGAGTCTCCATATAGTTTCATAAAAGCTGAAACATGCCTGTTTTCGAAAGGTACATAGAGATAGCATAAAATATCTTATTTTTTCCCCAGAATTTTAATAGGATTTGGAGTTTTATCATAATGTTGAGTGAGAATTCATTTCAAAAACAGTAAATATCATCTTATACCATTTCTTGAGGAATATAATGATCCCAGTGAACACTGCAGCTTGGTCTTGATGAATAGTCTACATGTAACTTTGTATGGCTCCTGTGGATATTTTCCTTATACAAAGTTTATGACTCAACATGATTTCTGTATTGAAAAAAATGGCAGACTGACAAGAGAAATGACAATCTGGCCCAGCATACACACAGGATTTATTAATTAACAGCAAAGTAATCCCATATTGCTTACCACAGACTTAACTAATCTATCAAAATGATAATTATGCAAAAAGAAAAGTATAAGATTACTAAAAAGTGTAGGGTAAAAAAAAACCTTGCTATTTCTGAAACCTTAATTGTGAATAAGATCAAGTAATTTATTTGATCAAGTAGGTCAACAAATCAGTTTCTTAGTTATCTACATTCTTTTAAATAAAAACATATTTACTATTTTAAGGTACATCTTTTGTTCCCAATGAAATCAAACTTCCCCATCACAGAATGCCTTTCAGAACTGTTAAGAAAAACCATTGAGATGTAATCATTGTTATGCGGCAAAATGTGAGAGGTTACACATCCTGACAGAGAATGCTCTGCAATATTTTATCTCACTGTTGTCATCAAGACATTACAAATTAGCATCCTGGAAAAGTGGGTGATGTCTTACACTTCCCAAAAAGCTCTTTAACTGTAAGCTGATATTATATAGAGGGAGTGATTGATTTTTATTTCTAATTAGAAAATGACACAATGTAATGACACCCAAGAAATTTCTTCAGCAGAAGCAGCCCCCCCATCTTATCCACAGCTAAAGAAATTGTACACATCTCATACCATATGAAAATGTACATATCCAAGCCTTATAAGCCAAGCAGCCTAAAGTGGTTAACTCTTGAAAAATCTGCATTATCAATTAACAAGAACATAGAGAAAAGATGTTATGACTTATAATTTTATAATAATTTGAAAACCTGGCGTGTGGGTGTTTGTGTACCTGTGTGCGTTGGGGGAGGTGTTTGTTTTGGTTTTTTGATTATTTTCGTGGTTTTGTTTTGTTTTGTTTTTTCTTTTTTGGTTTTTTTGAAGGGTTTTTTTTAGCCTGCAGCATTTGTAGGAAAATGGGAAGAATGATATTTTCACAACCAGTGCAACAAGCCAAGTAATGTGTAACTTACCAGAATCTAATGTCTTTAGGGACCTGGTCAAAGTTGCCAGGAAAACAGAACCAAAAGCAAATAGTGTGTGAGCTAACAGAAGACGACAACATGCTGAATTAAATAAGTTCATAATTTATCTCTGATACCTGCTCTTTTTCTAAATATTTTCCTGATGGTTTTCTATTTTTTATCCTTTTACATAGTTAATATGTATCTTGTTTCAGACATGAAACTTTTTAAAATTATTTTATGCAAATACAATAAAACCAGAAAATATACACTGAATCAAATGTGTCAGCTTTCGAGTTTTTTTTATTATTATGTATTAAAATTTAGTTATAAATCTCTAGTTCTATCACAGAGACTTATATACAGTTTTATGAAAAAGTGGCAGTACATTGTTTGTCATCATAAAGCAGGTAATATCTTGAGGCACATTTACTTGAAATAAAAATAAGGCATGCATAAACAAAAGCCATGCCTAAATTTTTAAAAAATCAGGTAAATAATAGTATTTTATGTGCAAGATGAAAATATTCACTGAATACTTTTCTTAAACTGATCTCACCTAAATAAGAGCTTTTTAAAATATCGCTTAAAGATAAAGTGTCTTTTCAAGAAGTCTTTCATGTGTACTCTACTTTTAATACAAGTCATAGTAAATAACTGGAATGTTGTTTCTCTTATTGATTTATAAAATTTTATTTATGCATAACCTGGCAATAATAAAAAATAATTCAAAATGACATATTTTCCATGTTATTGAAAATTACCTAAAACTATCATACTTTATGCTCACATAGGAATTCATGACATTAACATATATTTCATAAATTAAGTCCTCCAATTTTGAATATTTAGATTGTTTTCAGTTTTATGCTTTTGTAAATGAACTGTGAATAGTGAGCATCTTTATGTGCAAAGTTTTTACTGTGTTTCAGATTATATCCATAGGGTAGATTCTCAGAAGTGAATTTACTTGGTTAAAGAATATGAATATTTCAAGGCTCTTGATAAATACTTACAAATCATTTTACAAAGAGTTATACAAATTTAGATTCCCGGGCCGGCCCGTGGCTCACTCGGGAGAGTGCGGTGCTGATAACACCAAGGCCCCGGGTTCGGATCCCATATACGGATGGCCGGTTTGCTCACTGGCTGAGCGTGGTGCTGACAAATTTAGATTCCCGTTAGCAATGTAAGAAAGAGTCTGATTTACTAAATTTTCTTCCATACTAAGTAATGTAATTGTAAAAAGCCCTGCTAAATATGGCAACTCATTTTAATGTGCATTTCTCAGTTTACGGGTGATGTAATTTTTCTGTGCTAACTTATTTAGATTTTGTCTTTTCTGGATTTTCTTTTGAATTCTTTGCAAAATACTCTATAAATTTTTTTTATAATACAATTAATCCATTGCTGTCATTTTCCAGAGTATTATTTGCTTTTGTTTGCTTTTCTGTTTGGGTTTTTTGGGGGGTTTTCTGTTGGTTTGTTTGTTTTTTGGTGCTCGGCTAGTACTGGGATCCAAACCCTTGACCTTGGTGTGATCAGCATCATGCTGTAACCATGTGAAGTGCCTCTTGATTTGTACATGTGATGTTGTGTCTGTGTATTCATGGGACATGCTGAATCAATGTTTCATTCTTTTTCTTAAAGAGACTGGTTCTACAGTCTTTTTCTTTTTTCCTTCTCTTAGTATGCTTTTCTCCATTCAGATATTTGATAAACATTGAACTACATTCTTTTGCTTCCTTAATAATTTAATTTTTCATAAGCTATTCTTTTTTAAACATTCATCCAAAATGATTAGTAAGGTGTTTACAATGCATCAAGAAGAAATACCTTAAACTTCGCATAAAGCAATAGTGAACAAAAACTGACAATGCCCCTGTGCTCTGCAGCTTAAAATCTAGTGCAGGGGATAGCTATTAATGAAAGAAATGTTGCAGCTGAGATGTAAAAAATGACAAAGCCTAAATTAGGTGAAAGGAGTAGCCAAGCAGAAAAACAATCATGTGCCCAAGCAATGTGGTATAAATTCTAATAAAACAAAATAAGAACAATGTAAGGCTGCAGAGGGAGGTAAAGGGACCATTTAGGCACCTTAAAATATATGGTCTTCATCCTAAGGAGACTAGAAAGCACTAAAATGTTTTTGATGTTGTAAGGACAAATACAAATTAAAAACAAGAGGCTTAATTCTCCACACTGAAAGTGATGAAGAGATTTCTCTCCCTTCCATTTTCCTTGAGTATTTACTTTAGAAAATTTGTAATTGTAAAGTATTTTCTCCTCTCTTTGAAATGTACATAAATCCTTTTGAAAGTGAGACAGGCTTTTTGTCAGCTTTCTGACGCAGGAATGTCTTTTTCAAGAACCTTGCTGGGCACCATCTCTTTGAAATATACACATCAAAGGAGATAGCACTCCCTTCTCTCCATCTCTGGGGCAGGATAGGAGTCTGATTTCGGTGGGCACCTTGTTCCAAGTGGCAAGACTACTTCCTGTAATAAAAATATGAGTTTGTTTTTCATCTGAATAAAGCCAATTAATTAACACACATGGTCATTCTAATTACCAGATAAAGTTAAGAATGAGCTATCTGTGACAAATGATGCTGCCAAGTCCTCTTACTTGATGACTGGTTATTGTTTTTATTGAAAGCATTTATGTAAAGAGTTGAATCTGCTTGGCATATATAATGGTAAGATTTTCTAATCTCTTAGCAGATTGCCAGTGATGTGTATCACATTCTGATTTAATACTTATTCAGTAATAAAAATGTTTTATTTTTCTATTACCTTTGTTGAGAGAATTTCGGGGCTGGAAAAATATTTTACTTTTTATTACATTTAACCAACAGTGTGAAGGGAGGGAATATATGCTTAGTTTTATATTTTATAATAATCTTTTTTAGTTGTATTATGTATTTCAAAATGTATTATGTATTTCAAAATTACTAAAAGAGAAGATTTTTAAGTGTTCTCAGAACAAAAGATAAGTATGTGACATGATTTAATCATTCTACGATGTATACTTAATCAAATTGTCACACTGTATACCATAAATATATACAATTATTATTTGTCAATTAAAAATTTAAAAGGAAGAAATGCCATCTTTTAGGAAAAAAAATTATTTCCCTAACTGTAAGCACAAAAAATGAATCAGAGGAATGGAATAGTCTCTCCTAACCAATGAGGAGTCCAGGTGAAAAATGGTACGAGCTTGAAATAAGATGGACGTGATAAAGGAGAGAAGTGTATATGTTTACAATATTTTATTTATAAAATCAATAGGATTTGGTAATGAGTTAGATATCATGGTGAGAGTTCACTCCTAAGTTATTTTGTAACACAATAGATAGTGTCCCAAGAAATATGAACACAAAGGGAGGAGCAAGTGTGAGGGAAGAACATGAGGTAAGTTTGAGAAATTTAAATACTGAATTTGAGATGCATGGCCAAAAAAAAAATGAACATGATAAGTTGGTCATTAGATCATTTATCTTGAATTTAATTTTGGTTACTGAAGTAAGGTTCTAATTTCTTCTTTTTTTTCCCCCTGAACTGCTAATTATTCACAAGTTTATCCTATTCTTTACTAGGTATTTTTTTAATTGACATGTATTGATTGTTCACAATTATGGGGTACAGAGTTATATTTCAACACATGTATACAGTTTGTGACAGAAGTCTATCATTTCTTTGTGATGACAGCATTTGACTTCCTCTCTTCTAGTCATTTGAGAACATACAATAAATTATTGTTAATTATAGACACCTAGAACTACTGAAGACCACTAGAACTTACTTTTCCTATTTAGCAGTGATTTTGTGTCCCTTCATCAATCTTTCCCTTTCCCCTTTTCCCTTCCCAGCCTTTAGTAACCACAATTCTACACTCTACTTCTACAACTATTTTTTTTGACACCACATATGAGTGAGAACATGCAGTATTTATCTTTCTGTGCCTGACTTATTTCATTTAACATAATGTCTTCCAGGCTTATCTACATTGCCACAAATGACAGGATGGTTCAACATACACAAATCAATAAATGTGATATACTGTTAACAAAATGAAGGACAAAAACCTTATGATCGTTTCAATAGATGGAGAAAAAGCATCTGACAAAATTCAACATCCTTTCATGAGAAAACTCTCAAGAAATTAGGTATAGAAGAAATGTACCTCAACACAACAAGGATCGTTTATTAAAAACCCACAGCTAACATCATACTCAGTAAAGAAAAGTTGAAAGCTTTTCCTCTAAGATTGGGAACAAGACAAGAATGCCCAGTCTTAGCACTTCCATTCAACATAGCACTGGAAGTCTGAGATAGAGCAATTAGGCAAGAGAAAGAAATTAAAAGCATTCAAATTGGAAAGAAAGAATTTAAATTGCACATGTTTGCAGACAACATGATCTTACATATAAAAAATCCTAAAGACTACACCAAAAAACTATTAAAGTCAGAACTAATACAGGTATTTAGTAAAGTTGCAGGGTACAAAATCAACATACAAAAAACCAGTAGTGTTTCTACACACCAATATCTAAAGTATCCAAAAGAGAAATTTAATTAATAAAAGCTATTTACAATAGCTACAAAGAAAATAAAATACTTAAAAATAAATTTAACCTTGGAGGTAAAAGGCCCGTACACTGAAAATTATAAAATATTGATAAAATAAATTGAAGAGGACATCAAGAAGTGAAAAGATATCCTATGTTCATAAGTTGGAAGAAATAGTACTGTGTAAAATGTCCATATTACTCAAAGCTATCTACAGTTTAAATGTAATCTCTATCAAAATTCTAATGACATTTTTCACAGAAATAGAAAAAAAGATTCAAAAATTCATATGGAGCTACAAAAGACTTTGAATAGCCAAAGCTATCTTGAACAAAAAGAACAAAGTTGGAGGCATCACACTCCCTACTTCAAAATATACTACAAATCTGTAGTAATCAAAACAGCATAGTACTGGTATAAAAGCTGATACACAGACCAGTGAAACAGAATGGAATGGAGACAGCAAAAGAAATCCATCAATTAACAGTCAATTGATTTTCAACAAAGGTGACAAAAACCCACAATGGAGAAAGGACAATATGTTCAATAAATGCTGCTGGGACAACTGGATATCCACATGCAGAAAAATGGAACTGGATCCTTACCTCACACCTTATATAAAATCAACTCAAAATGGTTAAAGACTTAAACCTAAGACTTGAAACTGTAAAATCACCAGAAGAAAACATAGGGGAAAAGCTCCATGACACTGGTCTGAGAAATGATTTTTTGGATATGACCCAAAAAGCACAGGCAGCAAAAGTAAAAACAGACAAATAAGATTACCTCAAATGAAAAAGCTTCTCCACAACAATGAAAACAACCAACAGAGTTAAGTGAACAGGCAATCTACAGATTGGGAAAAATATTTGTGAACCATTCATATAATAAGGGGTTAACCTCAAATATATATAAGGAACACACCAACTCAACAGAAAGAAAACAAATAACTTGATTAAAAATGGAAAAAGGACCTGAATAGACATTTCTGAACAGAAAACATACAAATGACCAACAGGCATATAAAAGGTGCTCAGCATCACTAATCGTCATATCATTAAATCCTTAACCCCATTATGCTAGGTACAAAAAATAAAATACTTAGAAATAAATTAATCATCATTAAAACCACAATTAGATACCACCTCACACCTACTAAAATAGCTATTATCAAGGACACAAATGATGACAAGAGTTGGTGAGGAGTGGAGAAAAGAGAACACTTGTGCACTGTTGGGGAAAATATAAATTGGTACAGCCATTATAGAAAACAGTGTGTAGGTATCTCAAAAAAAAAATGAAAAGTAGAACTACCATATTATCCAGTAACCTCACAATTTGGGTAAATATCCAAAGAAAGGAAATCAGCATGTTGAAGAGATACCCACACTCCCATGTTCATTGCAGCATTATTCACAAGTCAAGACATGAAATCAACCTAAATGTCCATAAATGAATGAATGGATAAAGAAAAAGTGGTGTATATACACAGTGGAATACTACATAGCCTTATAAAATGACATCCTGTCACTTGTGATAACATGGATAAACCTGGCAGACATCACGTTAAGTGAAATAAGCCAAGCACAGAAAGACAAATAACAGCCTCATCTCACCTAGAAGTGGAGTCTAAAGAAGTTAAAGTCATAGAAGTAGAGAGTGCAGTGGTGGTTATCAGGGGATGGAAACGGGGAGTGGGAAGGTGGGGTTGGGGAGATATTGGCTAAAGGATAAAAAATGTCCATGAGGAGGAATAATGTCAAGAAATCTATGGTACAACATGGTGACTATAGTTAATAACAATGCTTTGTATTCTTGAAAATCAATGAGAGATTTTTGTAATTCTCTCCACAAAAAAAAAAAAAAAAAATTCTATGAGGTAATGCATATGTAATTAGCTCAATTTAGCAATTTTGCAATGTACACATATTTCAAAACATGTTGTATATGATAAATGTACATAGCTTTTGTTTGTTAATTTAAAAAATTAACTAAAAAAATTAAATAAGCAGACAGTGAACAAAAAGATAATTTGGCTCAGAGATCACTAATGATCCTTTATTGCCAAGGAGAGTGGAACTGCTATTTCTCGGTCAAATTTCATCAGTTTCAAACAATGAAAAAAAGACCTTCCAGGCAGTGAATTTTCTTATAAGAAGGAATAAAGTAGCAAAGGATACAGCTACCTGAGTAGAGCAGTTTGAATGATTTTATAAGTAATTTGATATCAGAATTGGTGGTCTTTAAATGTTAAGTTGCAGAGTTTAGACTGTGTCCTTTGGATTATGGAGAAAAATTGTGATGCACAATAAAAGTTTTTTCAATAAAAATGGCTTAGTCAAAACAATTTTTATGAATAGGTATATGGAATCTGTTTTCAATGTTAATTAAACAGGTTGAGACAGGAGACGAATATCTTCGGAGGCTATTTCAATAGGCCACATGTGAAGTAATAAAAAGGTAAATTGAGGTGGTGGGAGTGAAAATGGAACAAAGGAAAATTTTATGAAATCTGAATGCAAGTTTACCTGTAGTTTCACAATGAATAAACTGTTTTATGATTTCATCATGGTAGTACTAACTGACAAAAAGCTATGTAAAGGACTTTTCCTTAGAAGTAAGAAGAAAATTGTGTACTATTACCATACCTAAATGCAGTAAATGAATACCTCATACAGACGTCAACTTAATATGGGTACCTCCTGTGAGAAAAGTATAGGATGCACATAAAGAAATTGTGAGATTTAGCATTTTGTTCTATTTTGGAAAGCTAGATATATCGTAAAGCAAGATAAAAATATTGCTAGGTTTTGATTACAGATTTTAAATATTTGACACAATATCTTGTGAAATCAATAAATAAATAAACACAAAGCCCATGATGGAGTTAGGATGTTCCCGCAAGAGCTCATTGCTTAAAAAGACCCTGGCACCTTCTCTCTCTCTCTTGCTTCCACTCTCTTGCTTCCTCTCGCCATGTGATCTGCTTGTACCCGCTGGCTGCCTGCCGCTTTCCGCCATGAGTAGAAGCAGCCTGAGGCCCATGCCAGATGCTGTCCCAGAATCATAAGCCAAATAAACCTCTCTTCCTTATAAATTACCCAGTTTCAGGTACTCTATTTTAGCAACACAAAATGTACTAAAACAGTCCATAATCAAAAATACATAATAAAATATATAAACAAACATATAAATAAATAACATAAACAAATGCAGATCATATAATATCTAGTCAAAAAGTGTATTAATCTATATTCCTTAATCAAAAACTTTACTGGCTCAGTATTAATTACAAAGTATAAAATATACAAATAGAAATTCTTCAATTTAGAATAGGTCCATCACAAAACAGTTCACTCTACCTTCCAGTCATATCTCTTCCTCTACTTGAACATTAATGTTTAACTAAACTATACTAGACTATGTACCATTTCTTGAACATAACTCATTTTTACATAGCCTCTTGCATCTACCTGAAATGCCTTCTGAACAGTGTATCCTCTTGAAAATCTCCTTATCTGTCAAGGGCAAAATTCAATGTCCCCTTACCCCTGAAGTCTAATTTTCTGATAACATTGCTTTTAAGTCCCTGCATGATGAAATCCAATCTCAAATACTGTTGCTGGCATCAATTTAGAAACTTCTAATGTTTCTCTGTGATTTTTACAAACTGTTTTGATAATCGATGCTTGGGATTTATCAGGAAATGCAAGAAGATGGAGTGCAGGGAAGGTATATTGTTTACTTCCTGGAAAACACTTCTTCCTTGTGTTATGGCAATTAGTATGGGATCCTGTTCATTTAGATACAGTTCTAAGACCTGAAGGGAGCTCCCCTGTGTAATTGCTTCTACTTTACTCTTGGAGTGAAAAGTTAGATCTTCTGAGAAAGAGATGAAGGTAGTGAAGGAGCACTGGGGAGAGTAGAGAGCATTTTGAAAGGGCTTATATAGGAAATGGGATATTGAGGAACCACAATAGAATTGCTGGACAACATTAACATCTTTAACCACCTGTTGGTACTGAATCCAGGACTTTGATTCCATTTGTGATAATTCTATGCCTCTAGCTTTAGGTTTCAATTTATATGGTTGTGGTTTTCTTCACAATTCATAGCAGCTCTAATATAAGAGCATAGAAGGTATCATTTCAAAAACAAAAACAACAAAAAAACAACAAAACCCTGAAACCTACTCTCAATTGAGTTATGTATCTCTTACCTGTTTTCTCTTAATATTCAGTACTAATCTCCATCTGCATTTGCCACTAATCAAAGTGGTTTCTTTATGTTATATAATGGGCTTTCCCCCCCTCTCTCCAGGTTCTGACATAACTGAAACAAATAGTAAATACTGCTTGAATGCATGCCAGAAAGAGGGCATGCTTGCATTACAGAGATAAAAGTCATGCTCTGGGTTAAAAGAACTCATAGTCTGTATAGTCAAATCTATTGATGTGTTCTTTTGTGATAATTTTTCAACCCTTTAAAGAAACAGTAACAATGAGGGAGTCACTGAAGTAGTGAGTCATTACTATTACATTTTTATTTCTATTAATTTCTACTTTTTTCTAATTTTCTTGGTCTTTGGTTTCATATTTAGCTTCTTAATATATTAAATAAGTTAATTTGACTTTTATAGTCAGTCATATATTTAACTTATTTTTTCAAGTTAATTGATTATTTCTGATGACATTAAATTCTTATATTTCCTATTATTTCAGAACTGTATATTATTTTATTGATCTCTGTAACTATTTGGAGGAATAAATCTTTTTAAAATATGCTTTAATATTTGGTAGTTTCTGGCTTTATTATTCAACGTGACCTCTTATATTCTCGACATTTATTTTTCAGATTAATTTGATAGTGATATGCTGTTTTTTTAATAAAATAAATATTTAAACTTTTATTGAGATTATAATAAAGCAATGAATTTATTTGATATTTGGTCACCAAATTAGAATAAAGCTCTGCCTTTGATTTAAATCTCTTTTTTATGTATCCCAAATAAATTTTGTAGATATCTGCTAGATCATTTGGAACAATTTACTGCTATAGCTATTTATGGCTAAACATTACCGAAGTAGTTCAGACTTCTGGAAAGATCTAAAAACCCTTTAAATTATTTTTGTTAATGAAGTTAATTCAAAGAGCCAACAACAGGGTAGTAATATTGGCTCCCCATAGGGGAGAAAGGGAATAGAAGACCTATAAATACAGATCCATGTTTAAACTTCAGAAAGACGAGTTCATATTCACCCAAATTAGCCAAACGGGAGAAAATTAAAAGACTGAAATTTCCTATGTGCTGGAAACTTCTACTAAAAATAAATGCATGCTTTTATTTCGGGCAGGTAGACAACTTTTAAGGGGGTAGAGGGGTAGAGATTAGGGAAAACCTACAACCAAGTTGATCAAAGTCACTCAAGGGCTACAGGAGGCTTCTCCTAGTGAGAGAGGTTCTAAGCAACAAAAAACCTCCAGGGTTCAGGGAGCCTGATCTTGAGTAAAGAAAGCCCTTTGAGCAATGGGGCTTTCTGCAATGGCGGGTAAGGAAACTGAAGACAGCATTTCATTCTACTAAAAACAACTAAAAAAAACAAAACAAAACAAAACAAACAACAAAAAATAAAAACAAGGATAACCTGCTCTTAGGGTAAAATGCAGTAACTGTGAAATTACAGTCTCCATACGAGGATTGCTGGAGTTTGATAATTCTTATTGTTTAAAATTTGTTAAATATGTGCTGGTAGATTAACACAATGCATTTTATTGCATAATTTTAATTGAGCCTGAATATACCTGAGTGATTTTTAAACAATCGGGTAAAATGTATCATAATATAAAGAGAGGGACCCAAAGATTTGCTGAGCTGGAGAGTTGGGAACCTCATCCAGACAGTTTCATATCACTTACTAGTGTAACAGTCTCATTCAATTCCAAGTAAATTGAAAAATTTTGAACTTTGAGAATTCTCAAAGCAAGAAAATACTCTACACATCTTATAAACTGGCAAATGCAATGATACTCAAATTGTCCGTGGCGGATTAGGAAGCTATATATAATGGTCTACAGTTCTCATAAGGACAAAATGGGGATGCCTAGAAATCTGAAGCAAAAATAAGTACTTCTTGGTTAAGTAACTGCCATCCTTTTCAGAAACAGCTAGATTCTGACTTGCTGCTGGATCTTGGTGAAAAATAAAAGTCTAACGTTTACTGAATGTAAAGACTTCATGTAAATGAACTACTAGTAAATAAATAGTCTCCCATAAATAAATAGCTGCATCTGACCCAATCAAACAAAAAAATTAAGCAATCCTCATTCCCTCTAATGGAAGTGACTTGAAGGCACGACTAAGTTACATGAGCAGACAGCTAGCTCACTCTCAGCCTACTCCTACGACCCTGTTCTGATATGGTCCCATATGACAGACTATACATTAGTTTATCTTCCCCTCCCCACTAGGAGGTAAGGCTCATCAAGGCAGAAATCTTTACATACTTCGTTCACTTTTATGACCTCAGCACTTTCAATAGCACCTGGTACATAGGACATGATCAACACATACGAGTTGAAGAACTAAATATTCTAAGGTTAGATATATTTGCAAAGAAATGGACATGATATAGCTATTAAGCAGAAAAGGGAGAAATAACTGTAATTGGAGAAAAACCTTTTGGATCTATTTATAGTGGCTGTTGGAAGAGCCTAGCGGCACAGAAGAACTAAAGAATCCCCCACACTTTCTCTGTTCAAGATATTAATTTTAGAGAAGAAAGAATGACAGGTGGTATGGCTATCCTCAGGGAACATCACAGAACACAGTAGCATCAGACCCCAGTGTTCACACAGAGAGGACTGAAAGAAAAGTGGGAAGGAATGAAATAAGCACCTTGATGTAGAATTTTTGTTTTCCAAAAGATTGATGTTAAGCTAGTTATTCAGTATGAGTCAGAAGTGTCCTCAAAAGAGATGTGTTCCTGGTCATTCACCATGTTGATTAGTTTGCCCCTCTTGTGAAACCCTTGTCTATAAACAAAATAGCTGTGATCAATAGGTCGATTATGCCCTAACGCCTAGCAAACTAGAGTCCAAATAGTACAAAACCAGGGAAATGCATACGGCTTACAAGACCCATGTTTTCAGAGATCCAATAACTTGATTATTGCCCTAGAAATACAGAAATTATTTTCCGTAAAAAGCGTCCAGCTGAGCTCAGAATGAGGTGTGTTCACAGAGACGTAATGTGTGTTCTTGAGACTTTATAAAATAGAAATCCATGCTAAAAATATGACCCTGATTGTGCGGATGTTAAAATTTGCCTAAAGGAGATTTTTTAAATGAGAAGCAGAGCCTGAGAGGTAACCTTTCAACACCGTGAAAGAAATAGTCTAATTGACACCATGGTCCTCTTGCCTTACATAAGGGCTCCAATCCTGCTGAGAGATACCAAAGAACACATGGTGCTCACTTTTAATCTGCTTTCTCTGGAAAACGACAGCAAACCTTGTCAAACAAGAGGATACGGCACTGACATATCTTGAGAGTTGATTCAACCCCCTGGCCAAAATTAGACCCTGCTAGTTCAAGTTTTGGGTCCAATACAAAGATCCACTAGGGACTTGTGACTTCTTCCAATGCAGGAAAAGCTCTGCCTGACATATTATTCTCAAACCCAGAGTAGCCAAAACTTGGGTAGTAGAAGTTGGTGCCATGACCTAGTGACTGGGAGAAGTGAGTGAGAATCTCTCTGAGCATCCAGAAAAGAAGGCAACACAGAAAAGGATCTTCGATGTCTTAACCTTCACATTCTAGGAGGCAGAGTAAGACAGTGCCGTGAAGTGAATCAGAGAAGACTGAGAAAGAAGTATCCAAGCAATAACAATAAATATGTTTTGCCACCTTGTCAGCAAATTCCATTCACCATCATCACTTTGGGTGGGATAACTTGCAGGGCATTATTGATAAGGAATGAAAATGCTTTCTAAGGAGGGTGGATACTAGTATTAAAAGGACATTTTATTTTATTGAGCACTCTGATGAATTTAGATAGGCAAATGGAGGCTTTCAAGAAAAGGCTAGTGAAGAAAGTAAAGATAATTTACTGAGATGATGGAAGGCAGGGCACTTTTTAGAATGAATTAACACATGAGAACCAACAACAAAAGGCTTGCTAAAAACACTTTTATGAATAGAAATTTCTAATATGTGATTCCCAGTTCTTTTCTTTTTTTTTTTTTAATTTTATTTTCTCGATATACATTGTGGCTGATTATTGCTCCCCATCACCAAAACCCCAAAAGCTCCCTCCCTTCTCCCTCCCCCCTCCCCCCCAACAATGTCCTTTCTGTTTGCTTGTTCTATCAACTTCAAGTAATTGTGGTTGTTATATCTTCTCCCCCCCCCCAGTTTTGTGTGTGTGTGTGTGTGTGTGTGTGTGTGTGTGTGTGTGTGTGTGTGTGTGTGAATTTATATATTAATTTTTAGCTCCCACCAATAAGTGAGAACATGTGGTATTTCTCTTTCTGTGCCTGACTTGTTTCACTTAATATAATTCTCTCGAGGTCCATCCATGTTGTTGCAAATGGCAGTATTTCATTCGTTTTTATAGCTGAGTAGTATTCCATTGTGTAGATGTACCACATTTTCCGTATCCACTCATCTGATGATGGACATTTGGGCTGGTTCCAACTCTTGGCTATTGTAAAGAGTGCTGTGATGAACATTGGGGAACAGGTATACCTTCGACTTGATGATTTCCATTCCTCTGGGTATATTCCCAGCAGTGGGATAGATGGGTCGTATGGTAGATCTATCTGCAGTTGTTTGAGGAATCTCCACACCATTTTCCATAGAGGCTGCACCATTTTGCAGTCCCACCAACAATGTATGAGAGTTCCTTTTTCTCCGCAACCTCGCCAGCATTTATCGTTCATAGTCTTTTGGATTTTAGCCATCCTAACTGGGGTTAAATGGTATCTCAGTGTGGTTTTGATTTGCATTTCCCAGATGCTGAGTGATGTTGAGCATTTTTTCATATGTCTGTTGGCCATTTGTATATCTTCCTTAGAGAAATGCCTACTTAGCTCTTTTGCCCATTTTTTAATTGGGTTGCTTGTTTTTTTCTTGTAAAGTTGTTTGAGTTCCTTGTATATTCTAGATATTAATCCTTTGTCAGATGTATATTTTGCAAATATTTTCTCCCACTCTGTTGGTTGTCTTTTAACTCTGCTAATTGTTTCTTTTGCTGTGCAGAAGCTTTTTAGTTTGATATAATCCCATTTGTTTATTTTTCCTTTGGTTGCCCGTGCTTTTGGGGTCGTGTTCATGAAGTCTGTGTCCAGTCCTATTTCCTGAAGTGTTTCTCCTATGTTTTCTTTGAGAAGTTTTATTGTTTCAGGGTGTATATTTAAATCCTTAATCCATTTTGAGTTGATTTTAGTATACGGTGAGAGGTATGGATCTAGTTTCATTCTCCTGCATATGGATATCCAGTTATCCCAGCACCATTTGCTGAAGAGGCAGTCCTTTCCCCAGTGAATAGGCTTGGTGCCTTTGTCAAAGATCAGATGGCAGTAAGTGTGTGGGTTGATTTCTGGATTCTCTATTCTATTCCATTGATCAGTGTGTCTGTTTTTATGCCAGTACCATACTTTTTTGGTTATTATAGCTTTGTAGTATAGCTTAAAGTCAGGTAGTGTTATGCCTCCAGCTTTATTTTTTTTGCTCAGCATTGCTTTGGCTATGCGTGGTCTTTTATTGTTCCATATAAATGACTGGATAGTTTTTTCCATTTCTGAGAAAAATGTCTTTGGAATTTTGATGGGGATTGCATTGAATTTGTATATCACTTTGGGTAGCATGGACATTTTCACTATGTTGATTCTTCCAATCCAAGAGCATGGGATATCTTTCCATCTTCTTGTATCTTCTCTAATTTCTCTCAGCAGTGGCTTGTAGTTCTCATTATATAGATTTTTCACCTCTTTGGTTAACTCAATTCCTAAGTATTTTATTTTTTTGGTGGCTATTGTAAATGGGCAGGCTTTCTTGATTTCTCGTTCTGCATGTTCACTATTGGAGAAAAGAAATGCTACTGATTTTTGTGTGTTGATTTTGTATCCTGCTACTGTGCTGAAATCATTTATCAATTCCAGCAGTTTTTTTGTAGAGGTTTTAGGCTGTTCGATATATAGGATCATGTCATCTGCAAACAGGGACAGTTTGACTTCATCTTTTCCAATCTGGATGCCCTTTATTTCCTCCCAGTTCTTTTTGATGCATGGGGACTCTTTCCTGCTTCACAGAAAACTTTAAGCATAAGTTCTACTTCATATAAGTGGGGAAATGGGAAAATAAATCGAAAGGGACTTCCATGTCTCAGGTTTAAATTAATGCTATGATAAAATAAAACAACATATGTAATTCAGAAGGAAAAATCTCCAGGAACTACATATCTGAACTGTTGTTAACCATGGCAGGCCTTGTTGCCTCAGAGTTTTTAAAAATTGGGGTATTTGTTTTGATTTTCCACAAGGCACACAACAGGTACTTAACCAAATCTTACCTAATGGGAGGGATAAGAAATGTCTGCTTATCGGGCCGGCCCCGTGGCTCACTCAGGAGATTGCGGCGCTGGTAGCGCTGAGGCCACAGGTTCGGATCCTATATAGGGATGACTGGTGCGCTCACTGGCTGAGCGTGGTACTGACCACACCATGAGGAGGGTTGCGATCCCCTTACCAGTCAAAAAAAAGAAATGTCTGCTTATCCTCAAAGAGATTTAGTCTATTCCGTTTAACTTCAAAGAACAGCCTTAACAATCTTCACAGAAAAATATGACAGTTATGGCTAATTTTAAGTTTTAAGAATGAAATAAAGACACACCGAAAAGAGACAGAATTCTGAGAGATACACTTAAAAGTCTATGAAAGCATAGAATATAATTCATTACAATATTTGTGTGTATGTGTGTGTGTGCACTATTTACTTCAAGGCTTCCTTAGATCTAAAGTCAATTGCACCTTTTGTGGTGAGAGTTAGCAGAAAAAATGCTTTTGATATGGCTGTTTCCTTGCACTACATTTAATTCCTGAATTATCTTTTTTTTAAAGTTAGTGATGGGCAATCTTTATTTCTAATCACACAAGAAGAATATGATCTTGCCAACTTTGATGAGTCACTCTGTAGAACTCAAAGTTAGACTGAAGATTTGTTACATGATCTTCATATTTTCTTTGAGCTATTTTTCCAGTACCTTTTTAAGTATTTTGAACACTAAGTAATTGAAGAATAAAAGAAGAAAGAAAGGGAGGGAGGAAAGAGCATCTGAATGTGCTACTTTATAGAAAACTGGCTGAAATATTCATAAGATTCAATAATTTTATTCCTAACAATTTGCTTAATGGAGGAGATATGAAAACTGTTTTACCCAAGGGTCATTTATTTTATTTATCTATGGTTACTGTTTCTTTAACCTTTTATGTTGAGATAATTATAGATCTAAAGGAAGAGAAAAGATCACAGATGTCTTGTACATCCTTCTGCCAGCCTCCCCCAGATGTTAATATTTGACATAACTATAGTACAATATGATAACCAGAAAATTTGAAATTGGTATAATCCAAAGACCTTTTTCAATTTTATCAGTTATAAATGAACTCACTGTTATGTATGTGTTGTGTGTGCTTTTCTTGGCCACAAAACAAGTCTTAATACATTTAACAAGACTAAGATCATAGAAAATATGTTCTGCAACCACAATAACAAAAGGAAATTTAGAAAATTCACAAATGTGTGGAAATTAAACAACACTCTCTTAAATAAACAATGAGTAAAAAGAAAAAAATCACAGGGAAATTGGAGAGTACTTTGATAGAAAGATCAAAGTGCCACATATCAAAATTTATAGGATGCAGGGCTCATGCAGTACTTAGAGGAAAATTTATACTTGTAAACACCTATAATAAAAATCAGAAACATCTCAAATCAGTAATGGAAATTTCTACCTTAAGAAAATGCAGAGCAAACTAAACCAAAAGCAAATATAAGTAGGAAATAACAAAGATTACAGCAGAAATACATGAAATAGGAAATTAAAAAATAATACAGAAAATCAACAAAACCAGAAGTTGATTCTCTGAAAAGATCAGCAAAATTTGCAAATCTTTATCTACACTGACCAAGAAAAAAAGACAGAAGACCAAAATTACTAAAATCAGAAATAAAGTAAGGGCATTATCACATTATAACTATGGCTTTTTTGTGGTAGTAAGATTTAGTTTCTTTTTCTTTCTTGTTTGCATTTTTGTTCTATCAATGGGTTTTGTTTTTTCTCTTGTATTCGTGGTAATGATTATCATTTTGGGGATTCCAGATGCAGGATTTCCTTGAGGATTTCTTGTAGGGCTGGTCTTGTGGTGGCAAACTCCCACAGCTTTTGTTTGTCTGAAAAATACACTATTTTTCCCTCATTGAACATACTGTTTTTAATATTTTCAAAATATGTTTATGTACATAAAATCTAAGATTCATTATTTCAACTGTCTTGTTTTTTGAGGAAGGATCACAACTAACATTTGATGAGTATTTGAGAAGTGCCAGACACTATGTTAAGTTCTTCGAATACCTGTCTTCAAAGAATCCTATTGACAATGAAAGATGGATATGGTTATACTCATTTTATAATCGTAGTAATTAAAGCTCCCAAGATTAATTAGCCCACAGCTAGTAGGTACAAAAACAGCAATATAAACACAGATATATCTGATTCAAAAGCCAGTTTTCCTGGCTTTACTACCATTTTATGAAGAGAAAACTGAGATCCAGGGAAATTAAACTAATTATCCAAGGAAACACAAGCACAGATATCACAAAAATTTGAAAGGCTGCTTTTCTATTTGCGTCTACTGTCTCCTGAAGGACCTACACTATTTAGAGAAAACATTACAGGCAAAACTCATTAAAAGTACCAGTTAGTAGCATACTTCAGAGTAAAATAGATATTGTCATACATATAATTATGCAAAAATTTTGCACATTATTTCTAGTATACAACTCTTAAACACATTTGAAAATTCTTATAGCCAAAGTATGAATAAACATTTATACCTCATAATTGTAAAGTAAATGGAAAATGCTGCTAATATGTTCTTCAACATCTTGTATTATTTTTTCTTATCTGCACAGACCTGTCCTTTTGAAATGAAAAGTACCTTTGACCATATTTAAATGTATATATTTATCATATGCAGTTAATGAGTTTTTTAATTCAGTAGGCATTTAAAGACTGATAAATGTAAATTCATAGAGTGATCAATCTCATCAACAATAGCTCCCCTTCCTTCTTGCCTGTACTTTCCTAAGTGATGAATTCAATGAAGTTAATTAACCTTTTCTTTCCCAGCAAAACATTTTCTTGGAAAAGTGATCAATTTTTCTATCTGCACAAACAATTCTAAGTTGACGGCCATATAAGAACTTTTGATGATATATATAATAGAAAAAATACACATTTCTTAAAGGAATTTTATTTTTAATTCAATTATGCTAACAGATTACTTTTCCTGTATCAATTGTTTATGAAAATATAGAGTTCTTATATTACAGTAAAAATATACAATAATAATCTATTAAAACCAACATCTATTCCATAGTTTCTGCTTCTGGCCAAGATAGAGCAATAGGTACCAGATTTGCCACCACCAACAGCCGAAACTAAACAAAACCTGACAATACATACAACCACGAAAAAGCTTCAAGGTACTAAACATCAGACAAAAAAGAAGGCAATTCCTGAGAGGAGAGAAACAAATGAAGTAAATGCTACCAATGTCTCAGTTTACTCTTACTGCTTTGAAAAAAGATTCCTGCAGAGAGGGAAAGCCCAGACAGAGGCTGACACATTCTGTGAACTGAGATGACAGAGATGAGAATCAGAAAAGACCAAAACAGCTAGAATTTATGGGACAGAGGATCAGAGAGGAGAGAGCTGCACATAGAACAAATTCCAGAGTTCAGCAGACATTCTCCCTGAAGTACTCAGCTGACCACTGACTAACACATGCATGTTAGGAACCTACCTAAGGCTGGAGAAAGAATCAGTGAGGATGTGTCTGGCCCTAACACAGAGCCAGGAATTGTGCCTGTTACCACCAACTAGCCTGGAAAATTTCAGGATTTCCAGGGCACTGGCTAGAGTCTAACAAATCTTAACAACCAGATCCAAAAGGATCAGACTGTCTCCAAATCATATTCCAAAACAAAGCTCAAGAATATTTAGAGGAATCCAAAATATCTGCCAAAAAATTAGAATTTACAATGTCTGTAATCTAATAAAAATTAGTAGGAATGCAAAGAAGCAGAAAAATATGATATATTGAAATTTTAAATTGTTTATAACTTTTTTTCCTATGGCATTTTAAAACGTATGGATTCTTTTCTTCTTATGAAAAAGGGGCAATGGGCCAGGAAGAATGTAATCTGCATTGCTTTTAGCGTGTTGTGGGATTTAACTTAATGCTATATGTTACTTGTCTGTTGTCCTAGGTCATTTATGTACTATAGTGCTCAAAGTACAGTGATTAATATTTGAAAATCATTTTTATTTCTCATCAAAATTTGGAAACAAGCCATCCCTACATACTTAACAGCTAGTAGAAAAACCAATCAATTGCAACCGGTCCAGAATTGATGCAGGTGTTAACACAAAAGGACAAGAAAAAGCACCTCAGTACCTAAGAAAGACAGTCACTGGGGGAACCAGGAACCTCGAGAGTGCAGGAAGAGTTGGTGCAGAAAACAGAATTGACGCAAGGTCTCTTAGAACCAGTATCCCCTTCTCCACCACATGAAATTAAGCAAATACCACTCCTTTACCTTGCTAAACACTGGACGATGAAACAGTCAGTGCAGACAGGGGCCAACGGGAAGGAAAGAAAGTAGGAGGGGAGGTGGCACTGCTACTTATGTTACAGTGCAAATATTGCAGGGGATTTCTTTAAAGTCTACATATTGCACCTTAATGTATAAGTGACTCTATTTCTACTAAGTTTCTAGAACATAAACTAGAAGATAGGACATTGGAAAATTCAGATCTGGAGAAATTGACCCCAAAGATTAGAAATATCGAAATTGGATATTTGGGAGGGAGAGGAGGGATGGCACAGAAACAATCACCTTTCCATGTCACCCACAGTAAAGTCCACAGGCAACAAATCTCATCCATTCATAAAGAACTTCCAGTTACTTTTTGGTATTGCAGTGCTAAATAAATTTTTTTTAAAAAGACCTATAGAAAGGTACATCATCATGAATTATCAGAAGAGTGGAGACAAAGTTTCATTAACTAGAAGCTAGTCTCATCCAAATGTTCATGGTCCTCCCAACAGAAACATAGGAAGATAGACAATGAAACGATGCCTTTCAAATTCTAAGAGGAAATAACCTAGAATTTTTTCAGTCATATGGAGAGGTACAATAGAAAGATTTTCAAATGTGCACAAGTTCAAAATTTTTCCTCCTAAAAGCCTTTCTAAGGAAACTTCTGCATGGTGTGCTCCACTAACACAAAAGAATAATACATTTCAGGAAATAGAAGACTCAAATAAGAGAAAATGAAGAGCATTCCCAGGATGATGGAATTATGATGAATAGAAGTCCCAGCTCCACAGAGAGAAAGTGACAGACAAGCCTAGAGGGCTGTGGGTCCAGAACAAAGCTTGAAGATGACTCAGTGGGAGGGGAAAGGGTTCCTAAGTAATTCCATAGTGGAGAACCACAAAAGACTTCAGGCTGCTTCTTGCCATAGCATTGCCTGGACCAGACCGACTGATTCACCCCCTGATGTGTTTGACAACACTGAGAAAGGTTTAGGTTCTATTAGAATGTTTGGGGAAGCACTATCAATAAGTAACTGGAAAACCAAGCAAAAAACAAAATAAAAATAACTTAATCACTAATAAAAAGTTGAATAAGAAAATTATAATACCCTACATTGCTCAACTCTGAGCATTATTTAAATGATCATATAATACACATACTTGGTATTCCTCTAAGCAAAAATCGTAATAATATTGGGAGCATGAGGAGCAGAAGGTGTGTGTTGTGGTGATATAGTTAGACAATTAATCCTTATCTGCCGTAATAGGAAGTCAATAAACATTGCCTAAAATTGGGAAACTAAGAAACTTATAGAGTTAAAAACTGGAGGGGGGGGGGGCATTTAAAAGACATAAAAGTGTTCCTGCCCGAAAAGCGCATCATGCAAAGGCTGATAAGATGAGGCAGGGGCCAGCTCCTTTTACTGTTGTAGTTGGTCATGGTTGATGTTGTTTTCTTGCTGTAAGCTTTCTGATAATAACTGTATATTTTGAGCTTTACACATGTATTACTTTGACAAAACTTTTTTTTTGTTTTAAAAAGCAGGCAATTCCTTCTCAAGGGATCATCTTGATTACTGCTACTATAGCTTTTTATAAAACATTTAGCATTTTTAAAACAGATTAAACATTTGAACATTAATACATATGCAATACAGTCATCCTTTTACCATTTTTAGCTTTCTATATCCCATAGGCTTATAATTAAGATCACATAAAAGCTAATCTGTGGCAAGAAAATGTAGGTGAGGTTGTAGTGCTTCCCTTTTTTTGTTGTTATAGAAATATTGTTCCTACACATGGAATGAGAAGAGGGAAATATTTCTCCTTAGTATTTCATTTTTATAACTTCCAAATCCATAAGCTTACAAATGTCTAGATTAAGGCCAGTTTAACGAAAATAGTTCCATTTTTATCTATATGTGAAATAGACATGCATATTCAAAAGTAAGAAAAAAACGATTAAATTCAATATGAAGGGTTTTGAGTTTTGCTTGCTCTTTACTGAAAATGAATGCTACAAGGTGACTATTGCCCCATTTTTTTATCCCCTATTCCATGAAGCTATTCCAGAATTTGAGTCTAATGAAGTTAATATAACCCAAAATTCTCTCAGTGACCTGACTCATTCCAGAGACATTCCACAAGTATCCTAAGGTGATGAGGTGGGGAGAAAAGGAAGACTATTATTGCTAAAAAGAGATTTGTTTTCATTCATTTAAAAAAACTTGCAAAAGAGTCCTACCCAAATATAAATTAATTTCAATTAACCTAAAAAGCATTTGCTAAAAGCCACACTTGTGAAAACACTCAATTCACTTTCTTTCATTACCTATATTCTAGAAACTATATCTTCCATTTTGTTGGTTTCTTATTTAAACTATACAAGATGCATACATGAATACAAAGATGATTGTTCAAGAATAGATATTACAAATGCCTACATTTTCACACGTAAGAAAAATTAAGTCTCTCGCACATGAAAATTTTGTGGGAGAACCAATACTAATACCAGCAGCCCTTCGGGTAACCCCTTAAAAAGATTTATTATATATTTTATAATCAACATGTACTTTATTTACTATCTCTTCATATGCCAGTACAACACTAGATTCTGGAGGGAAAAAAACAAAGACCCCCATCTCTGCCTCCCCTTCCCATTCCATACTGTCCCGTCTAGCACAGCCTAATGGCCAAGAAGCGCCGGGTTGAGTTCCTGGCTTTGCCACTTTCTAGCTCTGTAATCATCAATCATTTACTTAACCTCTCCATTCCTCAGTTTCTTCATCTATAAAATGTGGATAATATTATATTTTTTCCTTGGGCATGAAAAGCTCTTAGAAGAATGCCTGGTAAAGAATAATCCATATAAATATACATAATATACATGTCTATTTCTCTCAAGGAGCTGAAAGTCCTTGAGTAGATTTCAACCCTCACTATTGAGAGCAAAGAGAAATACCCTAGAGGCAGCTGTAGAGATCTACAAAAGCCCAGCTTCCTTGATCCTAGGTCCTGCATTCTTTTATCTACATATTGCCTTAAACTATCTGTTATCTTAAACTTAAAAAAATTTTTTAAAAGGGGGTGGGAAACTTGTGGGAAAAAACAATGGCAACAAAAACAAAAATGTCATTTCATCTGACATTTTATGCTTTCAATCTGTTCACACTCATAGGATAAGGAACAAATTGTAACATCTGGAAGTGTGCGGTTAATGACATGAGCAATGCATTATATCAGTACCTTTGATATTAATCAAAAAGAACTACCTTCCTTCTTGTACTAACAGGGAAAATAAATTTGCAGAAGTGAACTAAGGTTTTTAGAGGTTTCTGGGGGTTAGTAGGATGACAGAGGGCAAGTTGTGTCAGCTGCCTTACCAAAGACAGTCACGTTCCGAAGTTTCTTCAATTCTGGCAGCTACCCTAGTGCTTCCAGAAATACCTAAGACAGGACAGGTTGGACTGGGCTTAGTTCAGACTCAACCCTTTGAATAGTTCTCTCACCACCACTCCATCTACATTTCAGTGATGCATCAGGCCAGGAGGCAGAACCATGCCACCTGCTTCAATTCACTCATACTAGATAAAGGAGCATATACAGGGTACGATCAAGCTTTGGAAAGAGTAAAATACAGAGGATTATAAGAACAGAGGTCTGTGGGGAGGAAAAAAAAAAAGGCTTCCTAAAAATCCTGAGATAAAGACTAAGTGACAGCTGGTCAAAAATGTGGATGACTGTGGCACAACCAGGTGGGGTACAGTAGATTGTATTTAGTAGTGGTTGCTCATTCCAGACAGAGGACCTGTCCGGTTGCAGCCAGGGACATAAGACCTGAAGCAGAAAAATTAAGACACATTTCAGTAGTCCAGATGAGAAAAATGGGCACATCAGTTATGAGAGTAGGAGCTAAAATGAAATCACAAAGACATCTAATTAAGTCATCTATGAGTTGAATCAACAAAACTTGTGGTGAATCAAGTCTTAGGTAGAATTTAAGGCTTTAGTGTCTGGTTTAGTACTAGTGCCATTTCTCAAAATGAAATACTAGAGGATAGACAGTTTTAAAGAGATGAAAAAAATAAGTTTTGGACATTCTGGATTGACATGTCTCTTTGACAGCTGTGCAAAGACATCCAGTAGGAAGTAGTCCATATAGTTTTAGAGTGAGACAAATACTAAGATTTGGAAGTTGCCGACACATCATTAAAGTTATTGAAATTTGAATGAAGTAAACTGGAAAGTGGTAAAAAGTCAAACGAGCACTTCTCAAGGAAGAACTCTACTAAGGAAGAATCCTCATTGAAACACAATTTTTAGGAGTAAGAAAAGAAGGGAAACCTGTAAAGGAGAACTAAGAAAGGAAGGACAGAACATAAACTAAAGGAGAATGACATCACAGAAATCAAGTAAAGGAAGTTTCAAGAAAGAGGAGAATCAGAAAAAAATGTTCATTGGATTTGGCAGGATAAAGATCATGAGAAACTTTAAGAGGAGCATAGTGGAGCCATAACACAGAAGAAAGAATGCAGGAGGTAGAAGAGTAAATAAGAGGCAGAAAAAGAAATTCAGGCTGAAATTGAGAGAAAAGCATGGAAAGGAAATGTACAATGGACTGAATGAAGGTTTTGATGATATGCAAAAATGAATCAGTTTGATGTTAGTGAGGAAGTGTGAGGGCTGAAAGGACAAGTTAGAATCAGATGGTGAGATGCTGTAGGTCAAGTTTTCAGATGTAAAGCAATTCTGGTCATGCAGAGGATGCTGAACAGAACTGGACATAAAAGTCATCAAACTAAAGAAAGTATAAAGGCAGGATCGGGAACAGGTTGTTCACTAAGGCAAAAAATGTGAAAAGGATGATAGCAGGACCTGGAATAAGAAGAAAGAATGGAAGTTGGCCCTCAAACCCTCCATAATGGTGGAGGAATCACCAAAAGGCTGAAAGTACACAGTGACAAGTAAAAGTAAAGGTCATAATAAAAAAACATATGCCTCAAAAAAACCAAAGATGTAATGGTCTATAATCTGTAAGAAGAATGGCAACACACTTCCAGATTCATGATGTATGGGGAACCATATAAAAATGAGCAGCTTTCATTGAAAAGATTCTAATATTACAGCTTGGCTTCTCTTAAAATAAGCAATTGAAGTAAACTAACTTTGAAAAACCTACAGGGACAGGGAAATTTATTTATAAAGGTGTGGGAATTCCACAAGGCTCAGAAGAAAATGACTTAACAGAGAAGGATGTGCCTGAACCATCAAACCAACTGAGTATGAAGATGAGACACAGACAGAATACAGATGAATGAACATATTCTCAGAAAATTATATTGTTAAACATTGTAGTAACCAAGAAAATTCTTGTCAAAAGAAAATCCCTGCCAATATTTTAATCAAATTTTATTTTAATAGAAATTTATAGGGTTTGATAGACCAGGAGGCTTGGGATTTAGGGTGAAATTAATTGACTTCAAGATTCCAAATGGTCTTCTGGATAATTGTTACTGAAGCATGGATATAATTCATGATTTATCACGCAGTCTAGTCTTCAGAGACTTTGTTCAGGGTTCCAAACAAAACAAACAATTATGTTTTTTGTTGGTTTGCTTGTTTTGTGGGTTGGGCTTGCAAGGATGAACTCTGGATGGAGCGGGTGCTTGTACTAGGTCTGGACCCCATGAAGAGCAGTGAGCACACACGTGTTCTGCTCAGAACTAGGATCGTTCCCAGGTGGAAGAGGCTGATCCCTCAGTATTTGCTAAGCATTTCTTATTCCCAAGTATAACAAGCATGAGTATTATTATGAGTATAACAAGATATAAAAGGAACCTAAAGTCTAGTTGAGGAAACTGAAGATATTTAAAAAATTGCCAACTCAAGGAAGTAGTCATAAAAATGAAATAAAATAATCAGCACAAAGAAAGGTAGAATAGAAAGAAGGCTCAAGAGAGGAAAGAGTATGGGGAACAGCAGAAAGGTAAGAGAATTAGCAGTAACATTCTTGAGCTGCTATGCAACACTGGCTCTATGTCAAATACTTTACACAAGTTATCTCTTCAAAGAGTGGGTGAGACTTGACTTGCACATCAAATGACAGAGTGAGTAAATAAATTGTGAAGCGAGGGAAAGAAACATAAAGATCTTTATAGGTTTCCTATGCATATATTTGATTTATATTGTGATTATTCAGACAGTATGCATTTATTTTAGCAATTAATACT
Organism: Cynocephalus volans; assembly: GCF_027409185.1. Taxonomy (NCBI): domain Eukaryota; kingdom Metazoa; phylum Chordata; class Mammalia; order Dermoptera; family Cynocephalidae; genus Cynocephalus; species Cynocephalus volans. The sequence continues at coordinate 129,279,774 of NC_084470.1, read as the reverse complement.
GATGAATTCTTTTTGCCATTCCACCCACCCCAATAAACAAATTGTCCAAATGAATGGAATTGATGAGCCAATTTGTGGAAAAAACTGAACTACTTATTGTGTCCAAGAGGAAGTTAACTAAATTCAAAACAATGCTCATTATAAAGATCACAAAATAAGTTTGATAATTTATGAATAATAGAACAAAGAAAATGAAACTATTTTCCAATAGTTTTTCCTTCTTTTAATGAAAAAAGAATGGTCATTCACTCACACATCCATTATCAATTCAATTCCTTCGAAATACTCATAGAAACCATAGACAAAATGGAATAGCTCATCTAGAGGTTCAACACTTAAACCATTAGTTACACCTCATACTTTGAGTTATTTTAGGCTTTATAGCCCATAACAATATTTGATAGAAACAAGCATAGGTGAAACTTAACCTTTTAATTAAATGTACATAAATTTCAACTCTACTGAATTTTTAATTATATAATTAGCAGATTAATCAAGCCCTTCACTTTTCTTTCTAATGATTTTCATATTTTGTAGTTTTATACTGTTGATTTAAGTTTTAAAACTGTTGGTAATATTATTAAGAATTTAGTCACTTTGGGGCTTCAGTTGCTTTGATACTAGTTGATTAATAACCTAGACTTCCCGTATTGCTAGAAGAATAACATTTCTTGTATGCTTTTCTGTTATCATTAAGACAGTACCTGATTTGATATTAAGAGTGACCTTCTTACTCTGCTACTAGGGGAACTAGCACCCAACCACCTTTTCTCGTAAAAAAAAATCTGAGTTTTCAGGAAATCAAGTAAGAAGAAATGCATACATAGCCAGAGGCAAATAGTTTAAAGATTACTAAAAGTGACACAATTTACAATTTCTTCCACTACATCTTACTGTTACAAACCATATATTCTTTATGTGCCCCTTGAGCTGTTATTCTGTTGATAAAATGTATCTACATTGAATAATAACTGCAGTATTTAATAAGTACTCATGTGAGAACAGAATTCCTGTTGTCTGTAGGTAAAGGGAGAAAAACTTCTTTGACTTGAAATTTGACTGTCTAAAGGACAATTGCCACAATACAGTTAAAATGTACTCAGTTTATGAAACATGAACAGCAATAAACTTTTGTTACCAAGATTCCACTTTCTTCAAAGCAAGTAAATAAAAAAATAAAAACAAATAAAAACACTGTCTTACGGCAATCATTTTGTTGAGATTTTTATAAAGCAGTTACTTATACTGTTATTGTTAATACATGCACTATGCCAATTTCCTTATTTTTTCTTCTTTATTTGGTTTTGTTTTGCCAATGATACAATAATACATTCAGAAAGTAAAAAGGACTAGTACTCTCTAGCCAACCATGTTATAAGCTTATATTTTATAATGATCTAGAAGACGTATAGTTATGGCCACCAATTAATTTTTATCTAATATAATAATAATACATGGAATAATAATTGCGCATAAAAACTAAAATATTTCTGAACTACAATACGGTATTAGGCATTAAATGCCATAAAATGTTCATATTTATGCTTTTATTCATTGACAAATCATTCCACACTGAGGAATTTATTTTAGGAAAATCATCAGTAAGGCCCCAGAGATGTCTATAAATATTTAGAGCCAAGAATGTAAGATATCAGCATGACAGCAACCAAAATGTCTAACAAGAAGAACAAAACCTAATTAAATAAATATTACACATTCATATAATGAAATATTATACTATCAGAAATAATCTTGTTTCAGGAATCTACTCAGAGATGCATTTCACTAAACACTTAACAGATTTAAGTAGATCTACTTAACAATATAAGTGAAAACAGCAGATGACAAAGCTATATCTTCTAGGGTATAACTCCATTTCTGCAAACATAATCCTTAAAGTCCCTATACATAAAATGTATGAATGTATACGTATGTGTGTGAGTAGTCAAAGTATTTCACATGTTCTTAAAAATTTTACACATTAAAATATCTGACTATTTTTAAAAGTGTTATTGAAAGAATTTAGCATAGTGTTTGTAGGTCTAGAAGTTACGATTAAAGGCCAACAATGTATTTTTTAAATAAAATAATAAAATTATTTGAATGGTTCATTAGCAACTGAATTTTCTAATACACTGAAACATAACACTTTGCCTCATTTCTCTGTTCTGAAACTCTCCATCTTTGGAATGTCTACCTAACCAAAATCCAGCGCCTCTGACAGCAGCCCCATGCAACATAAGAACGTATATTTGTGACGTTTATTACATTCATTAACACATTATATTTGATCACCCTTGCACATCCCTGATATTCTTGAATCTCTATAGGTGTTTTGAATAATTCTAATTGTCCTTTTTATTCACTGTGACAGTTACTGAACTGACACTATGTTTATCATACTCGTGCCATTTCATTAAAAGAGCTGTTTGATTTAGGCATAGAGATTTCTAAATTTGTTTTTACTAAGCATTACCTAGAATATGCTTCTACAAACTTTCTTAAAGCTATTTGGTTTTTACAGTAAGATGATTCTGATGTTCCTCTTGCTTTCTTCATTCCAGTATCCCAGAGAAAACGCTTTTGTAGCTATGGTTATTTTAAAAATAGTGTGGCCCTCTAGAATTTGGGAAATCATCAAAATGTTAAAGTAGATATTAAAAGAAATAAAGCCAAGTATATGACTACTTATCAATCTTTACTTCTCGCACATTTCTTACCAGGTATAACTCTTCTTCACACAGTTCATTTTAAACAGGTCCAATCAACAGAAATATTAAAAAGCAGGGGGAAAAAGGACAATTTAAAAATCCCACCTCTGCCATCAGTGATCAACAGATGAAATATTAAAGAATTATACTTTAAGATAGAATTAGAATTATGAGTTCTCAACCTCATGAGAGCCGTATTCCTTGCCCAACCTCCATCTTATTGTCTCTCCCCACCCACCCACCCAACAACAGACACACACCCACACATATACACACATGCTTTTTTTTTCCATAAAGAAACCTGATTTTGTTCACAGTACTCGAAGTGGTAAAGTCGTTCATAGGAGACTGAGTTCTCGTCCCGCCCCAGGGGTTGAATGTTACTGTTTTAAGCCATCTGTAGTGGTCTCATTGTTTTTACCATGGCTTGGTTTGGGAATGGCATGGGTAAGTGACAGAATTCTAGCCAATAGCACATGACAGTGAATCTGTTGGGATGCCTCTGGAAAGACATTTCTCACTTTTGAAAAGAGCATGATACAAGAATAATTCTCTTCTCCACCTCTGGACTTTGTCACTGTATGTGATATCTAGAATTAGAGCAGTTGTTTAGGGACCAGCAGAACCAGTGCCAGGGGATAGGCAGACACATGTCCAGAATGCTGAGGAGAAAATGAAAGTACTCTGGGCTCTAAAGTCATCCCTGAAACTACAATAGTTCCAGACTCCATGTTTTGTTAAGTGCATTAATTATTAAGGTTAATTTTGCTGGGTTTTCTATGATTTGCAGCTGAAGGAATCAATAGAGAATTTCTGCAATATGTATCAAACAGTAAAATTCTTTTTAGTTGAGTTTTCTACATAGAAAATGAGATTGCTTTACCATCCCATTTATGTTGTAAAGAATACAAAAACAATAAATTTAAAAGTTTAAATCCAATATTTAGCTTTTAGATATTGTATAAGAGTATATACATTAGATTTATTACATACATGTATCATCACATAATCTTTGTTTCCTCTGTACTAGCTCAATAATTTGTTCATACATACATTATTTTTATATAGTAAACTATATAAGAATTACTTGTTCATTTGCTCTTCCCCTTCTGAGATAAGCGAAAGTTAGTAATATCTTACTTATTTTCTTCAGAGACATTAGCACAGACCACAACTCAGTCAACAACTATTGCTTGCTGAGCGGAATTAAATATATCATCGATAATAAAAATTAGTGTACTAAATAGCACCTTTCTTGGGTGTTTTGCAAGATATGTTAATTAGATAATAGGAAATTTTTCCTCTAGAATTTGCAATCCAAATGAATAATACCAAATTGCACTGAGTGAACATACAAACACTGGCACAAGTTCCTCTTTTTATATTTCCTCTCATTTCATGGCATCAATGTTCTTCACTTCAATCCTTTCCCAAAAGGTTATGTCACTTCCAAAGTTGTTTTTTTTTAATTGTTTCTTTTTGCCCTTTTCAGTATAACTGCCCAACCTATTTCAGTCCACTGAAGTATCTTTAATGAATCTCCCCAAACCATTCCATATACTTTCTGAAATAATTCCTTTAAAGCTAGAACTTGGATCACACTACTTCCTTCTTCAAAACCTTTCCAAAGTTCCCACAGTGCACATACACATGCAAATCAAATTCTTTCACTGGGCAATATGAGCTCTCCTACAGTCTTCTTCCTAACTCTAATAAAATGCAGTATTGATCCTCACACATAGTATACTGCTTCAAATTTAGTCTACTTACTGCTTTTTTTATTTTTTTTTAGAACATGCCCTGTGGAGAACCCCTCCACTGTGCCTTTGTGCTGTCCTTTACTATTTATTTCTAACATGTGAATTGAATGATATACAAAATTTATATATATATATATGTATGTATGTATGTATGATACATCAAATGTATTTTCTTTCAAGAAGTCTTTTTACAAAAAGTTTTAATACAATATTCTCACGGTATTTCTTGTACCACATTCTAGTTTATATGATAGTTACTTTGTACGTCTTATGTCTCCAACACAATACAAGGTCAATGACGGTGTAGGTGAGGGAACATATCCTTCAGGTACCTCTCATACATCATCTCCCCTCATATGGTAGCAGGATTAAGGTCAATTTGAACACAATTTGGGACACATAGAGGAATTTTCCACTTGCTTCATTACAACCGTTTACTAAAAGAAGATATTACTTTGAATATGTTGTAGGAAGAAGAGAATCAGCAAGTCAGAGCAATGTTATAAGGAACAGTTTAGTCTTCTTTTTAGGCAGATATATATTTTTGTGAATGACTACAGTTCCTCTCTCCTACCTTCTGTGTGGCAGTAATGCTGCAAGTGTGAAAAGAGGTATGACAAGCTTCTTTCTGATACTGGAAAGGAGAGTGAAGTTAAGTCAAAAGGGGTCATTCATGTGACAAAAACAAACACAAAAGGGTCATGTTTTAGAATAATATGTATTCTATTTGAAGATTTGGAACATATTTAGATAATTGTTACAGATGCATTTACAGATTTTTTATTCTTCATGAAAATCACTCTTTAATCATACTAACACTGCAAAACTAACAGACCCTAAACTATTGTAACCACTATTATATGGAAAATAAAAAAGACTTCGACAAGATTTAATTAAAAAACAAAAAACAAAACAACTCCATTCTGTTCATTCCAGTTCCATAGGCATTACCACCACTACCTATCTGAGTGTGAGATGGAGGTGATCATTTACAACACCTCCTCAAGTCCCTTGGACAATGGCACTGCTGGCTGTCAAGCAGGTTGATGGTTTTCACTGAGCCGCTCCCTATGCAAATTTCAAAATTCACTTTAACAGCCATTTGAACTGTCACAGTATGAATTATGGACTGAAGCACATTCTGCCTTGCTGTATCCAAAGGAAAACTCCTTGTGAATATAAAGTAGATGCGGGAAAAATATTTTCAAGTCAAATGACTTAAACTACAATACCCGGGTTTTTAACCAGCATTAAAAAACTATTTTATTTCCACAGGGGCAAAAATTTGAATTCAAATGACCCCTTATTTTTATTATAAAAATGTGTATATGTATATGTGGCACAAAGAGCTGTGACATTTTTGTTTTCTTTTGGTGATATCTTTCTTATATTACAGAATTAAAATTCTTAGAACCGTTACATAAGCCACTTCTGTTAAATAATGTAGGAGGATCCAAAATGAATTGAAGACATGGCCTTTTCTCTAGAAAGTTATATGTTATACTTGCAAAAACATGAGTATACCTATAAAACAACATACTAACATGTGGAATACAAGGGCACTTCAAAAAGTTAGTGGAAAAATAGAATCAAAGGATAACACAAACTTTCCATGAACTTTTTGAAGAACCCTTGCATATTGAGAGGGCTGAGTAATTTCAAATATTTCATTAGTAACTATGGCTCTGCATCTAGTTCAGGGACTGGTCATGACATAGGGGATGACATGAACAGGAAGAGATGCAAGACAGCCTTAGATATGATACAAGCAGACGCACTGAGGCAGAATTCAGCATATAATATGAGGGTTGATTTATGTCATTAACTGCAGTGATTAAATTTCAAGAAGAAGTTTAGGAAGAAAAGTCAATTAATAAAGACTGTGGAGTGTTGAGCTGAGCAGTTTGAATTTTACATAATAACATTAGTGACACAAAATAGGCTTTAAAACATGAATATTATATGTTAAAATCACATTTAAGAAGATTACAATGAAAATACATAGGTTGAATGAGGCTTGAGTTGGACATTGGAAATGATTGGAGACAGGGTGCATAAAACAGACTTGAAATAATGAAGTATGCTGGCAAGTTCTATAGTAATTTAAATAAGGGATTAAACCCTACCAAGAAAGAATAAGTAGAGTGCAGTAACTAATTAAGGAAGCAAGCTGAAACAATAGTACAAAATTACTGTAAAGTTTTGAAAAGGAGAATCTGGGATGACTGCAGTGATATTGGTGGTAATGGATAAATTGAAAGATGTCCTAGTTTGAGATTATTTATATAATATCAAATACTTAACAACCAGAAGTTGGCTATAATAATCTATATACCTATAAATATACAGGCTATATATAAATAACTAAATTCAGAATACTTACAAAGGCTTAATAGAACATTAAGTTGTATTATATTAACTTCAGAAATTTGTGGAAAAAAATAATTAAACCAATATATGTAAAAAAGGGAAAATGATCACAATTCAGGCATGTGTTTTGGTTAGAATGTTAGTAGATCTTCCATGAAAGGACAGCCATGCTCGCCCCATTGACTACGTTTACATTTCAGGTTCTCAACAAAGCTAAGGGAGAAAGAAGGAAGGAAAGACAGACCACAGTAGTACGTTAGTCTTACAGAGGGAGGGAACATTCCTTGGGCTATAAAGTGGAGGGGGGGGTAGGGAATATTTGGGTGGGGGACACAGGGTACAAATATAACTTCTGGTAATGGGCATGCTGCCAGTATGAATCTGGCCCTCACATCATGGGCATGTGGGGTGACAATTCGCTTTGTATCTCATGAATATTCATAATAAAAAAATGAAAAAAAAGAATGTAGCTCCAATCTAGTTGCATTCTTAATTATTAATCAAAGCCATCTATATTTAAAAAGATCTAAATGTAGATTACACGAAAGATTTAAAATCCATCAGTAACCTCGTGTGTTGTTTGTTTTTCTTTTTTTTAATCCTACAAGATATATCTGAAATACATTTATGTATTTGTCCCACAGATCTCCTTTAACTGAATGATTACTTCTAGTAATATCAGCACCTGGCAGTGAAAATGTTATGAGTCTTATGAAAGTTGCTATTCTTTTATGATAGGAATGTGGGTAAGCTCACCGTACACTAACCAAAGATCAACAGGAGCAATTTCCTTTAAACTTGAACACCAGGGAAAGCTGTATTTCTCCTGAACAACTAGTTCACTTCTCATCTTATGTGATTGTTCATGTCCTCTTCTGTGTTCTACCAAACTTTGTGAACCATTTTCGGTTACTGTATAGAAATTCATGGAATTCATATTGTGTACCAACTCTACACCTGACTTGATTTTTTCCCCTTATTATCTTTTTATTTTGTTGTATTCTCTATTTATTTTATGCTATTGCATGCATTTCTATGAACCACTGCAAATCTTCTGTGGAATAGGTAAAACATACAAACAGGTTCACATTACCACATTTAAACCTCATAACATCTCTGCAAGAGAGTTTTCATTATCACCACTAGAGTGCTTGAGAAAAAATAAATTTCACACAGGTACAAATACTTTAAGGAGTAGAAATATAAATAGGAAATCCCAAAGTCCTACTGAGAAACATTGAAAAAAACACCCAGCCATATCAAAAGAAAGATAATTATTGTGGATTAACCAAAGTAGCAAGAGATGGATGACCCCGGCCAAAGCTTCCAAAATAGATATTTTAAAACAATCTCAGTAAATCAATAACATTATCATACATGATTTTTTTATTCATATATGCTTAAAATTTATTTACTTTTTACCTGTTTTTTCATATTAACCATTCTGTAAAACATTGTCTTTAGTTTTTTCCTGGGGTACTAATTACTTTTAGCCTATTTCAAATAAATAAATGCATACATACATAAATCCCTTCTGCATGCATGTGCACACACATATAAAACCTCTGCTTTAGTTGGTTTGCTAATTTTCCATTTCAGTCTACTTTCTCCAGACTTTCAAAAGAACAGTGCTCTACATCCAGAGGGAAAAAATGTATTCTCCCCCAAAACAGTACCAACTTCAAAAATCCCGTAATTTTCCTTTGAGCTAGTCATTGTAATACCAGCCAAGGGGATGGAAAAACTGTGTGATTTTTCTGTGTTCAAAAGCCTTTACATTTTGTTCTTTCTGTTATTTAAATAGCCTTAAAACACATTTGTGTAAGTTATAAACATAGTTGTAGACATAATAACAGATTCCGGGTCTGCCTTTTATAAATCATGTGATTTGGAACAAGTTACATACTTCTGTACCTTGGGTGATTTATCTGTAACAAAGGAAAAATAACAGAATTCTTCAGAGCTGGTATGAAGATTAAATGAAATAATGTGTGCAACATGCTTAGAACAATGCATGACACATATTAAGCTCTTGGTAAGTGTTCACTACCTTTATAATAAATACTACATTCAATACTATTATTCATTTTCAATTTATGTTCTATATTCTCAGTATAAATAGGTGAAATAGCACTTGAAGTCTTTCATGGGGAGATAGGCAAGATATTGAAGGAAAATATTTAATGCTTCCATCTGTAATTTGCCAACGTAATCTTCACATGTTGTGGCACTGACTGGAGTCATTACCATCAGTCCTAAAGGGTACCTGAGCAGCTTGCTGATCACTCTATCCGATTCTAAGGGGATCAAATGGTATTTCAATTTTTTGACAGACTGGTGACAGCAGACTGTCGAATATTAAACCACACATCTGGCCCCTGTTATTAATAACTGGTTGTTTGCTATATGTGGACAATCTACAGGTTTTCCCACAGGGAGTTAAATGAGGGTGAAATGTGTTAATCCGCTTTTATCCCTATTCACATGGTAATTTACAAGATGGGCTAAGTAAGCCCTTGTAATAACAATTCATCATTATGATTCTGTGTAAGTCCAGTACAAGAAAGCCAAGAACAAGCAGTCCTTTATTTCTCAGATTCACTGTTTCTTTGGTTTTGTAGGCAAAGTCTATTTCTTACACATATTTACATACTGTGAAAATTGGAGGTAATACAACTCTGAGTTCAAGGAATGGAAATGATTCTCACTCTGTAAAGCCATGGCATAATTATGATAGTGCTGAGACCACAGAAGGACAGTTTGGAAGAGAGGTCCACCTAAGACTCTAAAGAGGAGAGGAGTCAAAGAGCTGTAGATCTTCTGACTGCCGCTATCTTCTACAGAGAAGCCAAGCTTGACAGTTGTGTTTCGTTTCCCTTCACTGCTTCTATTTTTCAGAAAAAATGAAGATAAATACAATCCCTCAAGCAAAATTATGGAGAGAAATCTCACTGCCCTTGGTATCTCTTTTTTGCTGATCCTCTTCTCCTCACACCCCACACCATTTTCCCTTGCTTCTTTCAGGCAACTAGGGCTTTCCAAACTCTATCCTCTTCATGTCCTAACTCCAAAGCCATCCACACTTCCTAGTCAAAAGAGATAAACAAATCTAATACCACTGATGCACTAACTTACTTTACATTGATGACTTATTTTTCCAAGCATGTGCAGTAGTTCATCCTTCCCTTGAAATTGTACTACATTTAAGACTTTCTGCATAAGTCTGCTTGTTCTAGTTCTACATAATTATTAAGGAGTCAAATTGTGGGACACAAAATCAACACATATAAATCAGTAGCATTTTTATACTACAACCACAAACTAGCAGAAAAAGAAATCAAGAAAGCAAGCCCATTTACAAAAGTCACCAAAAAAATAAAATATCTAGTAATAAATTTAACCAAGGAGGTGAAAGATCTCTACAACAAGAACTATAAATCACTGCTCAAAGAAATTAATGAGGACGCAAAAAGATGGAAAGACATTCTATGCTCTTGGACTGGAAGAATTAACATTTTGAAAATGGACATATTTCCCAAAGTAATCTACAGATTCAATACAATCCCCATCAAAATACCAAAGACATTCTTCACAGAAATCAAAAAAACAATCCTGACATTCATATGGAACAACAAAAGACCCCAAATAGCCAAGACCATCTTGAGCAAAATATTTGTATAAAGCTGGAGGCATTTCACAACATGATTTCAAATTATACTATAAAGGTACAGTAACCAAAACAGCATGGCACTGCCACAAAAACAGACACTGAGACAAATGAAACAGAAATCAACCCACATACTTACATTCAACTGTTCTTCAACAAAAGTATGAAGAACATACATTGGGGAATAGACTGCCTCTTAAGTAAACGGTGCTTGGAAAACTGGACATCCATATGTAGAAGAATAAAACTAGAGCCGTACCTCTTGCCATATACCAGAATCAACTCAAAATGGTTTAAAGACTTAAATATAGGGCACAAAATATAAAACTCCTAAATGAAAACATAGGGGAAACACTTCAGAGTGAAAGAGTTGGCAAAGACTTTATGAATAAAACCCCCAAATCACAGGCAATGAAAGAAAAAAAATAAACAAATGGGATTATATCAAACTAAGAAGCTTCTGCACAGCAAAGGAAACAACACAGTGAAAAGACGACCTACAGAATGAAAGAAAATATTTGCAAACTATGCATCCAGCAAGGGATTAATATCCAGAAAATATAAGGAACTCAAACAACTTAACAGTAAAAGCAGTAACCCGAAAAAAAATGTTCAAAGGAGCAATAGGCATTTCTGAAAGGAAGACATACAAATGGCCAACAGACACATGAAAAAATGCTAACATCACTAAGCATCACAAATGCAAATCAAAACCACATTGAGATGTTATCTCACCCCAGTTCGACTGGCTATTATCCAAAAGATAGAGAATAGAGAACCCTCCTGAGAGAGAAGAACACTCCTACACTGTTGGTGGGACTGTAAATTAGTGGACCCACTACAGAAAACACTATGGAGGTTCCTCAAACAATTACAGATAGAACTGCCGTATGACCCAACCATCCCACTGCTGGGTATATACCCAAAGGAATAGAAATCATGTTGAAAGGATATTTGCAAAGGATACTTGCACTCCCATGTTTATCACAGCTCTATTTACAGTGCCCAAGAGTTGGAACCAAACTAAATGTCCATTGACAAAAGACTGGATGAGGAAAACATGGTATATACACTAAATGGAATACTACTCTGCCATGAAAAAGAATGAAATTCTGCTATTTGCATCAACATGGATCAATCTAGAGAAAATTATGTTAAGTGAAATTAGCCAGGCACAGAAACAGAAATACCACATATCTTCACTCAAAAGCAGAAGCCAAAAAACAAACAAATACATTAAAAAAAGAAAGAAAGAAAGACACAATAAACTTAATAATATGATGAGCTTTCAAAAGGAGAAATCAGAGCTGAGGTTATTGAGCTGGGAAAGGGAAAGGCAGAGGGAGGTCAGCAAGAAATTGGTAAAGGGCCATAAACAACGATTATATTGTGTAGTGTTGAATTTACTACTTATCCTAATTTAAGCATAAAGTATTGCATACAGGTATTGATAATTCAATGCTGTTACCCACAGATATGTGCAATCAATTACGTTTCGTTAAAAAAAAAAAAGAAATTTCTAATCCACTCTTCTGCTTCTAGATGACCAGATGCAAAGGCTGCGATGTCATTTTCATAGTGTTTCCTGCCTTTATGGAGCCTGGGTTTTTTTCATCTGCTGCAAGCATGTACATGATCACTCTTGTACATGAGAGATATGTAATCAAATATCCTAGTAGCTCTGGGTCCTCCACTACCCAGACACTGGGACAAATTATGAGGCCAAATGCACATGAACAAAGCTTTAGGATGGAAAGATAGTCAGGATGTGGCTGGATAAAGGGCATGCATGGGAAACTCAGCCCCTAAAGAAGCAAAGTTTTTGTTCTTTAACACACAAGTGTGTACTTTAAAAAATACAGCAACACAACACTATTATGTGTTAAAAAAGTTGTCAATATTAATGACTGTCTTAGGCAACAGAAAACTAATAACGCACTTTGGTTGACAAAGACTCATGATTGTAATATGTGGTGTATTTCTTAGTTTCTGTTATTAGAATGAAGTACAATAATTATTATTTATAAATGTATATTTGGTATAAATATTTAATATGGATTATATCAAATGACAGATTAACAGTGATCTATATTTTAACTACAAGAGTAAAATACATATCTATGCTCAGTATTCATGATTTGTTTACTCATAAAATGTTGTCATTTGCTTACAACTTTAAACCCCTCACATACCACCAGCACTTCTACCAGAAAGAAGCCTCTGGCCCTGCTTATCCATCTCTACTCTACCCAGGCAACCTAATCAATATGAGAAGAAACTTCAAGTCTGCTGCCTTCACTTACATCCCACCTACAACTCCACCCAATCAATTTTGACTTTACACTAAGGATGAAATTTTGTCGGTATTCTCTTCTCTAAGTGATTTTCTCCATAGCTACGAATGGCTTCAGTAACAAGCTGTATGTAATCCCTAGTTTATATTCTGCTCAAACCTGTTTCCTGAACTCCAGATACATACCTCCAACTGCCTCCTTTTCTCTGATCCTTGAAAACGCCTCGCTCTTTCCCTCCACTGGTGCGTTAGGCAAGCTGCTTCTTAGCCTGAAACATTCTTTTACCACTTTACCTACTAGCCTCTTCTTACCCTAGACCTCAATCAGCATAGAGTTCTTTGAAATTTTCCCCAAACCATCCTCTTGTCTGCCAAACTTGACAAGGTCCTTCAATCACACCTTCTCATAGCATCTTCCAATTTTCCTTTATAAACTTTCAGTATTGTAATTAAGTTCATTTCTGCGATTTTTTTTTTTTAATGTCTACTTTCACTACTGTAAATTCCACTGGGGTCGGACTAGGACTGTCTTGCTCACAATTTTATCCCTAGTGTTTAGTGTAATGTTTATGAGTGATGTCAATGTTATTAAGAGTTTCTACAGGATATTTTTAAATGTGGTAGAATAAGTTTGAAAAGAGAAAGACCCAGCTCTCAACAACACTGTCAGAACTTTCTTCAAGGAGATGTTATTTAGCAAAACCAGAATAGGCTTCACCAATATAGTGATCATTTTAATCTGCCTACTATGATGGTGTTCCACCAATTTTATATCAATCATGCCAGTTCTCCAATCCTGTATATTGGCCTACTCCATCTTTTTTTTTTTTTAATTTGTCACACTGGATTACAAAAGATAAAAGATAAATTGACACATACTGCATTTTTATTCCTAGATATTTTATCTAGAATTCCTATTTCTTTAATAAAATGTCTGACATTCATATCTATCTTACTTACAAATAGAAATTAAACAGATAACTATAATATATTGTTACCAGTGTAGACACAATTTATCCTACTCACAAACTCACAATGGTTGCATGGATGTTTGTTACTTACATTGCAACTTGATTGACTCATAATTAAGATCTTTGTAAAAAGAATTGTTTCATTCATGATCTATAAAAAAATCTTATATCCAGTCAAGGATTATCAAAGAGTAAAAGTAATTGTCTCTCTGGATCATTACCTATTGTTTTGATTACTTCTGCAGAGAACATTTTAATTACCAATTTAAAATTCAGGAAAAGCAATTGTTTGATGAAGAATATTAAATATTGCTCAGAAAAGGCCAGGCTAGTTTAATTTCAAATAATAATCATGTAAAGGAGCTGGTTAAATTTCACTGTAGAAAATACTTCTTTTTGCTCCATTTTCTAACGATAACTTAGATATGGTCAAGATGGCAGTATAGATGGTCCCCAGCGTCTCTCTCTCCCACAATCAATCAATTTACAACTATTAAAAAGCAACAACTGCCAAGCTCGGGCTGCTAGAACCTAGGGGAAGAGGAGGAGAGACCTACAGAGTTCATGAAGGCAAGAAAAGCCATGATGATAGAAAGAACTGCTCAGACCATTTCAAGCCCTGGCCACTTCAAAGCTGGCCTTGGTGAGCACGCAGAGCAAGAGCTGGCAAAACCCACAGCTGTGCCCTTTGTATAAAGTAGAGGCTGCAGGGGAGACGAGGGCCTTGGTGGCCTCCAAGCCAGCAAGACCAATAACAGGGTTCCCATGGACACACATAGGAGCAAGTGACCACAGACAACTGAAAGAAGCAGCCACCCAGAGGCCGGTGAGTTATTGCACAGATCCTGCACATGGCCTGTCCTGTGGGGAGTGTTTGAAGCATGGGTGGTGGGGGAGATGGGCCCACCAGGGGAACACTGGGGCATAGCATGGACAGCTGATCTGCCCTCCAATCAGAGCAGGACCACTCAGTGGAGACTGGTCAGGAGTATAGAACTGTATGGGGTGCAGTTTGCTGAAAAAACGCAGGTCCAGACTGGAGTTTCCACACAGTCCAGTTGTATCTGACATCACAAGACCTGGGAGTACATACGAGGTCAACAATTAAACCCTGAGCTGCACAAAAAGCCTTCTCCAGGGAATCGGCAGCAAAGCAGCAATTTACCTCAACCACAGGGCTCAAGTTCTGGTCCCCACAGGAAGTTTCCCCATTTTAGACGTAAGCAAAGGACAACAAATTAGTTCCACTGCAGAGTTTAAGTGGTGGGGGTAGCTAGTAATCCAACATACAACTGAAAGGAAAAACAATATCCCACAGATCACAGACAAAATTTTGATATTAACCAGTAAATGCCTAACACCACCAAAGAACACTTATAAAACCGGGAAGGACCAGAATCCCCCTGGGCTCCTAAGTTCGGACAGGGAGAGGGCCCAGGGGCCCAGTCACAACCAAGCCCCCTGGGCTCCTCTGCTGGAATGAGGGGGATGACATAGGCCTCAACCACGCTACCCTTGGAAAGCCCCCTTCCTCTTCCTCCCACACTACCCCTTCCCCATTCCTCTCTCCCTTTCCACCACAACCGCTCCACAACATCTTACAATGTAAAAAATAATAATAATAATTAAGTTGTAAAAATAAAAAAAAAAGATAACTTAGACAAGCATGATGCATCTGTAAGAAGACATTGGTGATACATAAATATTCTAATAAAAACAGAAGAACCAACAATGACAAAATGATTCACTTCTGTGGTCTGAATGTTGGTATCCCCCCAAATTCATATGTTGGAACCTAATGCCCAGTATGATAGTAAAAAGAGGTGGGGTCTTTGAGAAGTAATGAAATCATCAGGGCTCCACCCTCACAAATGGGATTAGTGCCTTTAGAAAAGAGGCTTGAGCAAGATCCCTTCCTCCACTTGGTCCACTTGAGGATGCAGCAATAAGACGCCATCTATGAAGAAGAGGCCCCTCACCAGACACGGAATCTGCTGGAGCCTTGATCTTGGACTTTCCAGTCTCTAGAACTATGAAAAATAAATTTCTGTTGTTTAAAAATTACCCAGTCTAAGGTATTTTGTCATAGCAGCCCAAATGTACATTTATGTATACAGCATTTTAACAAACAAAAACATAATTTGTAAAAGCCAATAAAAACATTACCCTCACTAGTAACAAAAGGTGGCGGCAAAAAGATAAAATCATGGACTAGCTACTAGTACAAGTTGTAACTAAAAACATTGTTAGTTTAATTGTTATTTTTTACCAATAATGAAGACCAAAGCTATGAGTGTTTAGCCTTCATTTGTATTCACCATTTTTCACGCTATCTTTTAAACATATTTTTGCAGAAGTTGAGTTATAATACCAACAGAGAAGGAAAAAAGTATTTGAATAATTTTGATAACAACAATTAAGTTACCTGAAATTATTTTCTTGGTCACCCATCTGGAAGTTAGCTTTTGTAGCCATCTTCAAGACTAAGTTTAAGATGCAATAGACAGTCTGTTTAGCAGAAAGTTTAGTCACTTTAAGATGTCACATACCTTACGTGAAAACTGAGATTATTACATTCCAACCTCCCTGATCTAAGACTTATTAAATATGGAGGGACTTTGAAAAGTTAAAGTGCAAGACTCCCAGAAGAGGTGTTACTAACAACCAAATACAGAAAGTAGACATGTGACAGTAAGTAATTAAATGGAATCAAACATTAAAAATAAATTCCAAGTAACCTGAAAAGCCATATTTCAATTTTATTTATAAGAGTTGGTCAAAAAGAAAGAATCACTAATTAAATAAGTGACCAATTAATCACTTATTAATTAAATAAGTGACCTATTAATCACTTATTAATTAAATAAGTGACCTATTCTTCTGGACTACAACTGAGAATTGTCCATTAACAGTAATTGGAATTGTGACAATTTATTCACATCAACGGCATTGTGTTCCAAACTTTACAATTATTAAGTCATGAGGAAAGAGGTGAAGGGATTGTTCTGAATGTCTGAAGGTGTTTAAAACCTGAAAATTAACAATCTTTAACTGAAGAATATTCTAACCTTTATTGTTTTACAAATAATAAGAATGTTAAAACAAAGAATACACTTCAACTGTACTATGATTATACGTATGCCAGAATGGTTTCCATATAAAACCAGGTAGATTCAAGTCTCTCATCATATTAGTTTCAATATAAAGTAACTATAAAAAATACTAAATATTCTAAATATTACATTCAAAGTATATTAAATACCTTGAGCCATCTCTAATATAGTGACTTCAGCTACTTTGTTTTCCAGCAAATGCTGAATATCCTATCTACAAATGACACGGGATCTTCCTGACAGTCTTAAAATGTAAATTCCACAAGGACATCATCACAACATAAGCAATACTGTCATTATTCTGGGGGGAAATTCACCTCTAATTATATCTATGAGCACCTTGAGACCAAGCACAGTTTCATATTCTTCCGTATATTCTCCCCAAAATCTAACTTAATGAGGCCTTGAGATGTAGCAAGCATTCAAATATTAGCTGAATGGATAAATGGCCATTAAAGATATATTACACAAAGCATTTGAATTTGATTTTTGTCTTTTACTCAGGATGCTAAAGAAATAAATGTGCATTATAAATACAATAGACATCCCCAAGGCATAAGCAATGGTCCCATTTGGCAACTCTCAAACTTATTTCATGGCCTCACAGAACTAATGTTATCCATGTGCTAAATTCTCTGCACTGCTGTGTTTAATTCTGTTCCCTTATGTTCTACTCAAAAAAGGATATCAGAATGCAAATGAGAAAGGTAATTATGTAAGGACGCCATTGAGATAATGCACATTTATATATTACATATATAATACAGATTTATTACATATACACTACATAAGTATTACATGTATGTTTTGTAAGTGTGTATGTGTGTGGGTATGAGTGGGTTTACCTACCAAAAGGTGGCACCATATAAATTTAGGTGACCTATCTATCCAAGTTTGGTTCACAGAAAATCTGTGGTATGGAGTGCACCCTCCCTGTATCCTAAAAGGCCCATCAATATTCTCTCTTTAACAACAGCTATCATACACTCCACTCATTTTCACATGCCAATCAACCATGTCCTACTAAGATTTAGTTTAAATTTCTTAAAGTGAATAGCAAGGTAGAAAGTGTCTACTTTCCTAAAATAAAACAAAAGAAAAAAGTGTCTACTTTCCCACAGCTGGAACACAACTTCCCCATCATTTCAAGAACGTGACTCTCTAGATACAGAAGACAGCCATCTTGATTCAGATTCTCCCAGAAGCCTATCTTGAGATAGGACTGGAGCATAAGTAGTTTATTTGGGAACTGACCTCAGAATATACTGGTAGGTAAGAGGAAAGTTGTGAGCCAATAAAATTTGCAGTATCGAGCCATTTATTTATCACTGTGAGCAACTAGGGCTCAGTCCCGTTGGACATGGTGTAGAACACCCTTCAGAGTTATCCCAACCAAGGAGCAAAGAAGCTAAGGTATTTATTCAACAACTCCCTATTTACTCAGTGGCACACTGGCTTGCTCTGCGAGTAGGCCTAGTGTGCTCCTGTTGTTGGTGGGGAGTCGAGGGTGGAGGAACTTCAGGCAGAAGGTGTTCACTGAAAGTACCCTAGAGAATATGGGCTAAGCACTAAATGTATCTGTTGGTAAAAACAATCTACCTATTCCTATACAAGTGCTTCCTCCTCAAATCTGCAGGAATCAAGTGCAGTAAGAGAACCACGTAGAATTAGATTACCCATCAGACTTAATTTGCAAAGAGGAATTTGTGGCCATATTAAAAACAAAAAAGATGACTTTACCTATTGCATCATTAGTTTAGGATTCTGAAAAAAAAAAAAACAGAATTGCAAACTGCAAATCAGAAGTTAAGAAGGAAACTAACTTCTAGTGCGCACCTAAACTACACTAAGTACTGTAAAATTATTCTTATGAATTCAAATTAATTAAACCAAAAGAACTTAAGAGTTTCTTAAGAGATTTGAGTCACAAAGAACTGAGCTTCATCTTTACACTGATTACCAAATACATGTATGTAATTTGGCAGAATCTTGGTTTCCTAGATCCTAAAATAATTACCTACTGTTCATGAATTGTATAAGAATTGACTGTCATACCATATAGCACAGGTAAAGCACTTGGCAGAGCTCAGTGCCAACTGTTATTCCTGTACCTCTAAGTACTCCCTCTCGTCATAATTTTATGAGGTAGACAGTATTATTCCCATTATTAAAATAAGACCCCTAAATTTTATAAGGCTGAATGACTTGCCCAAGCCCACTCAACTAGTGAGGGAAAAAGCAAAGGACTGAAATGTCTCTATGATTCCAAGGATTTTGACTTCAAAAATTAACAACATATGCAACCATCAAATATTCATTTTTCATGAAGCCACAAAAATAGTCACACATTTAAAAATGGCTGAACAATTTTTTAAATGTTTAAAGTCTTATTTAAATGGCATAATTTGTAAGGTAAGTTTGAGCTAGCGTAAATTTTTATTATAATATAAATTTTAAATGACTGTCAAAAAGTCTTTTAATACAGAAGTGAGTCATTTAGGTAGTGTTCAATTAACCAAAATTCTTAATCATTAAAATATTTCTGCAGCATCCTTAGAAAAATGAGGGCAGCCACATGAACAATTAACATCTTAGATATGATAGTTAAAAAAAACTACCGTCACCATGTCCAAAGTATGTCCTCTATGTATTCAATCCATCTCACACTTTCTACAATGAGGATTTCTATTCTACATGATTATCCTGAAGTCCTGAAATAAATACAGATTGAATCACTATGAACACTATGCTGCACTTAACAAGCTATTTAGAATGATACAGTTTATCTGAATGTCAATTAGCATTGCAAATTTGTTTAAATATCATGCTCTTTTTTCTTTAGTTAACCAGAACACCGTACTTTAGAAGCATACAAGTTAATTTGTATATTCTTTGTAAATTTTTAACCAATACATATGCTTTTGCCAAAAAAAAAAAAAAGAAAGAAAAAGACATTGAATAGAAATACTCTTCATAAAACATCCATATCCCTTTAAATTACTCATATGAGACCAAAGAAGTCCATTATTAATGCCCAAGAAAAAAATCCCCAGGGTGTAGGGATAGGAGTTGGTAGAGGGAGCTGAGAAAGTGAAGAGAAGGAGGCTGTATTGTCCAGTAGTAAATGGGCAGGGATTTGGGCTTGGATCAATAATGGATCTTTTATATAATTAAAATAGAACATCAATACGAAACTGAACATCAAGAAAACACTTCAATTGAGTTGAGAACCCAGTTAGTATACATATGTTATTTTAAAATAAAGAGATGTGACATGTGATACATGAAACGACTATTCCAGAAATTACAAAATTCAATGAAGCACAAAATGTGCTTTTTTAAAAAATGAGACTGAGACAGCTGGAGGAATTTCAGAAGTTTACCTACCAAAATCAGTGATCATACAGATGAAGCACACGAGCAATATTTTGCTAACAATAAATGTTCTAGTTTGGAAACTTAGTTTTAATATTGAGCCATATATCCTGCTTAGGTTAAAAATGTACTGGAAAGGTTGGATCACCCTGTGCACACACCGTTATTATTAACAGTCACAGTTACATACTCAAGGTGAGTGCTTTCCCTTGCAGTGGTTGTCATTCTCACTAACTACCTGTTACATATTTAAACCAGCTGTCTACCTGAAACTCCAAATGTTTAAGCAGCATAAAATTCCTAGTGGCCAGTAGACACCTCACCAAGACAGCACTGACAAGGACGAAGTAAACAGGCGCAAGGGATTTCAAGTTTCTTGTGCTTTTTCAATCAACCTGGGTACATTTTGAGTTCAACAGCACCTAAGGAAAAACCCAGCAGGTGTCTGGCACGGATACTGCGTGCCACTTGGGCGTGCTGGACCTCCTGTACCACCAGCCTATACACAGCCGAGGAAAGCGCACACAGACAAAGGGGTAAGCACGGGATCAACGCGACAGACGCGCGGCAAGGCGAAGGCGTGCGGAGGGAGAGCCGGCCCCGGCTGCGGCGGCGGCTCGGCGGCGTCAACATGGAGAGACGCGGCAGCCCTGCCTGCCTCCCCGGCCCCTCCGTCCCTCCCCGCCCTCCCCTCGCCATCTCTTCCCGAGCAGGACTTGCCCAACGGCATCGCACCACACCACTCACCTGTCGTCGTTTTGCCATCCTTGGTCCCCTAGCAGCAAATCCCGAAACCTGTACCTGGGAGGCAGAGGGGGCACTTCGCTCTCCAGATCGACCATCGTTCCTCAGAGAGAAAACGCCGCGGAGGAGGGAGCAGAGACGACAGGGACGCGGTGGCCACGAGGACCGGGGCCGGAGGGGAGGGGTGGCCTCTGGGCCGGAAGCCGAGCCGTGAGGGGCCGGCTCCTCTCCCCCGGGGTGTGACGGGGACGCTGCAGAGCGAGCCCGGGCGCCGAAGTGCGGCTCCGGCGGGGACCCGCGCTGCCGGGAACCGCCCCCAGCGCGGCGCCGCCTCTGGTGCCCGGGACCGGGGGAGGCGGGAAGGCAAAAGTTACTTCGACGAGAAAAAGCGCGGCGCCGAGCGCGCGTGTCGGGGGACACTGTCCTCACAGGCCGGCGACGGCTGCCCCCGGGCGGCGGGCGGGCGAGCGGGGGCCTCCCAGACGCCGCCACCCCGGCTGCCCCCGCAGTCGCCCCTCGGAGCTGTGGCTGGAGGCCCAGCCAATGAGACGCCCCCTCATTAGCATAACACGGTGACGGCATTGGGATGCCTCAGGCAGCACCTCCGGGGGCTCCGGGCCCGTCTGTGGGAGCGGGGCCGAGGGCGCCGGGAGCTCCTCACTGTGGCGGCCCGCAGACTGGGGGGTCGGGGGGGAAGAGCGCACGTCCGCAGAGAGGGAATCCCCGCTCTCAGCCCCGGGAGATCCCCGGCTTTCTCTCACGTTCTGAAAAAAGGAAGGTGGTTCCCTGGTCTCGAAAAAGATAAAGGGCCACGTCGGATCCCTGAAGAGAAACATTTGGGCATGACTGAGAGAGCTCAGAAGCGCACTGAGGATTCAGAGCGGTGAAGACGATCGCCGCCGCCGCCGCTGCTGCGGCTGCTCGCCCCGCGGGGGCTGCAGGCTGCAGGGTCGTAGCCTTCCCCAGGTGCACGGTCAGGGCCACAAGCCAGCTCGACAGCCCAGAGCTCGTTTCTCGGCACCAACCGCTGCTCAGATGAACCCTGCTGTGCAAACTCTAGCTCCATTCACACTGCTCTGTCCGTCAAGAGTTGCTCTCACCACAATACGTGCAGACACAGAAGACGACCACCTGACGGCTGGGCCTGAGGACAGACAAGACGGGTCACTGCCCCCGCCTTCACTCAGGAATCTCACGGGCAGCTCGGACGAACAAGCTTAGAAAGAAACCGATGCAATATGAGAAACAATAGTTAAAGAACATATAAGGAAATTTGGAAATACTCTGAGATAACACATTGGTTCATGTCGAAAATGAACTAATTAAGCCTTCTATATTCGTTTGCAACCTACTTAAGGGAAGGGCAGTAATGTGAACAAGCAGAGAGAATAGTATGAGTAGAGGCAAAGTGATTCTTGAAATCTTTTGCTGATCCAGGAAATGGGTAATTTTAACTATTAATTTGGTATGATTACATCCCATACAGGTCATGTAGCAAAGGGTTTACGATGAAAGTTAGAAATGCAGGAAGAAATCAAGCCAGCAAAAAGCGTAATAGATAAAATAGGATGAGCACCTAAACCTGAAACGTAACAATTGAACTAGAATGAACAGCCATACCCCTCACCTCCATCGTCAGAATCCTACCATTCTTCCAGACCCATCTCAAATGTCATGTCCTCCATTAGGGTTCCTCATTCTTCCAGCTGCTTATGCTGACTTCTTCCTTTGAACCCATCATACACCTTGTCAGTATTTTGCTTGAATTGCTTATTATACTGTGACCTGCTGTATTTCTAAGTGTATGTGTGTCTCTCCCCCTCTCCCTGTGGCTTATTTTCTAGCATAGTGCCTTCAAAATAGCAAAATCTGAACAAATATGTGGTTGAGATGCATTAAAAGCTGTTAAACCTAGGAAATTATTTTTCACCTGTACTTTGGCTCCAGAGTTACGTATTTGTTTGTGCACAAAACAGAGATAGAGAGGGACAGACAAAGAATATCTTTTATATACTTTAGACCTTATCATCTGCTATTAAGAAGGCTCCATAAAGTTTATTTTTTGATGTTTCAGTTAATATTCATATTATTATAGTCTGCCTTTATGTATTCATATGACTAAAGATTCTGAAATAATCACCTCTTGTTAACAGACTCAGAAACAAGACACTAAAAAAACAGAAAAAATAACTATTGAGTGTTAGAATCTGGATATGCTAGAGGTTAGAGGGTAAAGCAACAGCACTTTACTTAAAGGAGAGCTATGCACCTTTATTTTACACCTTTGGGACAATCTTAGTTATATGGCGTCAAAGTGCCCAGGTAACAGTTTAGAAAAGAACAACTATATTAAAAAGAAAAAATAAGTGAAAGCTTGCTCAGTTAATAGTGTCACAGCACAGCTAGCTATTAAGGATACAAATAGTACAACGTTCCCCAATGTGATAAACCAAAACAGTTGGAAACCACTGCAATGATAACACGCTGATTTTCTGTGTGCCTTAAAATTGCTGTCAAAGTGAAAAACTTTAAAATTCATTCCCTTGAGTAAATTTAAGAAAATTAAAAGAATAATGGAATATAAAAAATGCAATCCTTGCATTCTTAAAATGTAGCAATATTTAGGCATTGAAGCTTAAATTTATAATTGGAACATACTTTTACTCTCCTTTACGTTTTTTTCTAGTTTTCTGTAGACAGACTTTTTATTTTTTGTCATTAATTTTGACTTCTAGTTCTCCCACCTGTCTTTCTATACTTTTTTTTTTCTTGTCATTTCATGACATCTCCTTCTGTTAAAATCTTTCACTCTTTCTATCTTGGTTTCCTTTTTTCACCGTATTCTTTTAATCTCCTGTCTCGTAGAGTCTTTTTCTCTGTGTGTGTACGTAAGCTTTTATTCTACTATAACATGAGATTCAATTTTTTGGAAACAATTTTATACTTGGTTCTGTACATTGCAATTTTGTACCTTACTCACTGGTATTATGAATTCCTCTAATTAACACGTAGTGTAGATTAGAGCAATAGAGGAGATTGGTCCCTGACTAACAAAAGAGAATTTGCCAGAAATCTTCTGAATGATTCTGCTATTGGAGTAAAGAGGAAGAGTCAAGAATGAGGATTAAGGAGAATAATTCTCTAGGTTTAAAAATTTTATTTTTTTATTTTCTGAAAAATACATTTGAGAATATCTTCTAGTTTATACTCTTTTTATTAATAAAAAAGTGTTTGGTACATGTATTAATTATATACTAATGTTTTAACATAAAAAGATGTATTCCTATGACTAAAAATTGATTTTGTTAACAATTAACAATTTATTGATATTTACCTTGTGAAAAATAAACATAGTTACAATCATAGAATATGATAGGAATTTTAACCCAGTACTCAAAAGTATGTTTATATCACATATATCATTTTTATGACAAAATTCCTCAAGTTTCCAATTATTATGTCTACATAGCCCTACAACAACTATTTGATAATGAAATTTAAAAAGAAAAAAACTTTCTGTATGCCAAGCTTCCCACTTCAGAGATGCTGCATGTGTGCAAACAAAAAACCAGATAAACCACATCCAGTCAGAGAGCACCATTAAGCTACAGAACATCTCAGTGTAAAAGCAATGTGTGTTCTACTATTTTTTCAAAAAAAAATGATTAAGTGGTGACCAGGAATCCAACCACTCATAGGCTAATGGGTGAGAGAGCGTAAATGCAGGAGGACAGACCATCCAGAAGTTACACTAGAATGTGATAGGTCTCCATGGTAATTAGTACTGACTGCTGTGTTGCTAAGAAGCACAGAGAGAGACAAATTTCTGGTCCTGGAAAATCAAGGAAGGCCTTGCGGAGAGGCCGACATCTATAGCGAAGAGTAAAAACTGAGTGGGAGAGTAAGGTGGAGGCAGGAGCAGCAGCAAGTGCATAGGTACAAATAATAGCTATAAGAAAGTGTGCTGAATTCCAGCAAATCCAAGAGTATCCTGGAGTTTGAGCTCGGGTGTGTATTTAGGTGGGAAGGGTGTAGAGAGGAAGGGGGAAAATGGCAAGATTAGTGTGTTCATTTATTAAGGACTTTATCTGGAGGAGCCTTGTATGTCATGCCAACACATTTGGGTTTTATCTTGAAGGCTATGAATCTCTTGAAGGTTTTAAGCGAGTAGGTGACAAAGCCCTGTTCATACTTTGGAAGGATCACTAAGGCAGCCGTGTAGATAACTGTTTGGTGGAGAGGGCAAGAAGGAAAGGAGAGGACCATTTATGAACTAGAGAGTGTTTATATGCCAGTTGTCCAAAATGAGGCAGTAAAAAGCAGAGATTTGTCAGAAGACAGAACTGACAGGACCTGATAATTGAGAAACTGTGAAAGTTAATGGAGAGTGAATAATCAAGGATCCTTTCCAGGCTTCTGGGATGAGTAAGGAGAATATTACTTATGGATAAGATGGGAAATTCCACATAGGTTTGAGTGGGGAAATGATTTCACTTTGAACCATCTGCAAAAGGTTAAATGGAGAATTCTAGAGATTTGGAATATACGGGTCTGAATTATCAGGAGCAAATGCTTGGCCAGAGATATAAAACTAGGAAGCATCGTCATACATGTGGTTGTTGAAACTGAGGAAGCATAAATGCATTTGGCTCTTACACTGTGAGAGAAGACAAAGGCACAGACTGAGCCCATAAAGACTCCCAGGGACAAGGGATGAATCAGAAGGGGAGGCACAGCCTAACCAGAATTCGGCTTCTACTGCCAGAGTGAAGAGACATGTGTTTATCTATTTTCTTGATTAATTTTATTTTGTGACCCTTGAATCAAGCTAAAATAGATTCTATCTGCAGGAATAAAAATGTAACAAAACCTGTCCTATATTCCAAGCATGTCAAGCTACATGAGCAGAATCACTTTTATTTCAACAGCACTGAAAAGAGGAAGATGTACAGAGAAAATGAAAAACCAGAACATCACACTTGATTCAAAATTCCAGTTGGAAAGCACAGGTAAGTAATAGAAGGGAAGGCCACTTGAAGATTTATGAAGATATTCCAATAATTGATAGAATTTACCCAGCATTTCTAGTATGTTTTTCATTCATTATAAAAATAAAACTTGAGCTCTAAGTGAAATGTATATGCAAACTTTACAATGGAAACCTTCCAGAGACGGTTAATGCTTTATTATATTAGCAGTAATATCTTCTATGATCTATTACCTCCTTCCCTCTTCTGATAGCCTTCTCTAAACACACATCTTATTCAACATCCCTTTTAATGATAAAACCTATCACCCATTTATCTGCTTCTAAACCTTTTCCACTTTGATTGAATTTTAGGGAGAGAACATAGAACTAAAGAGGAAATTATTTAATTGCGATTTATTAACTTAGCAGTATGTTCTCCTGCCACAATCTAGAAATTACATTTACGTACTTTTCTACCTATAAAATATATGTGTTCTTTGTGAGAAAAAAAATCTCCATCCAGTTTGGAAAACTCCAGTTTTTATCTTGGCTCTTCCCATCTTTATGTTGCTAGTGTCCCTAACGGGGTGACTGGTGGCTGGTGTCCCATAGGTAGCTTCAGGTTGGGGGTTGGACACCAGAAAAATCAAATCATAATTAAAGGGCCGGAACTTTCAGTCCCACCCCCACAACCTTCAGTGAGGGGAGTGGGGCTAAAGGTTGAGTTGATCACCAATGGCCAATGATGTAATCAATCATGTTTATAACATAAAGCTTCCATAAAAATACGAAAGGGCAGGATATGTAGAGCTTCCATGTTGCTGAAGTGCCTAGATAGCATGGAAGTGCCTAGATAGCAACGTGCCAAGACAGTGCTTGGAAGCTCCAGGCCCCTTCCCACTTGCCCTGTGCATCTCTTCCATCTAGTAGCTCATCTGTATCATTTTTAATATCATTTATAATAAACTTGTAAACAAAAATAAACTGTTTCCTTGAGTGCTGTGATCCATTCTAACAAATTAATTGAACCAGAGGAGGGTGTCAGGGAAGCCTCCAATTTATAGCCTGTTGGTCAGAAGCACAGGTAAATCAATCTGGGGCTCTCATCTGGCATCTGAAGTGGGGAACAGTCTTGTGGAACTGAGCTCTCAGCCTGTGGGATCTGATGCTATCCAGGTAAATAGTATCAGAATTAAGTTCAATTGTAGAACACTTGGTTGGCGTCCACTGGAGAACTGATTAGTTGTTGGTGGGGAGAAATCCCCACACTTATTTTGGTGACCAAAGACGGAGAACGATGTGTTGACTGTGAGTGTGTGAGAGCAGAGAGAAAAGAAATAATTTTTTTTTTTCAAACTTTCTTTTTCCACCTGAGGGACTTTTCATCACTTGTTTGTTTTCCCGGTCTGTGGTTCCCCCGTCTTCACATGGTTGTCTCATAATTTCAATATCACCTCATGAGAGAAGACCTCCCTGATCACCCAGCACAAAGATGCCACCCAATCCTTCTCTATTACATCAAACTATTATGTCACCCTCTAATTATACTTTAGAAAATACTTATCACCATCTAATTTACTGTATTTATTTTCTTTGTTGTTTTTTTCCCTTTCCTCCACTCCCACTATGATATAAGCTCTAAGGCAGGGACCTTGTCTATCTTGTCAGCATACACAACAGCACCTGGTATGTAGTGCACACTGAAAATCAAAGTTTTCTGAGTGAGCTAAAATAAGAAAAGAAAGGAAAGGAAGGAAGAGTACAAGAAGGAAAAAAAGATTTGCCAAAATAATTACCTAAATTGTTTAAAGTCCAGTTTGGGAAAATTGTATTGCACATATAGACATTGTTTTGAAATGTGTATATGTTTATGCATGTTCATGTGTCACAATTAACTTAGTAAGGAATGCAAACTTCTAAAGCATTTTGTCAGAACCTTATATTAAGGGGTAATAGGTCCTCTTCCATGCAGGGTTTGATTTCAGAAATAATGTTTGCAAAAAACAAACAAACAAACAAACACAGTGTATGTTCTTATCAATTAAAATAGCTTTATTTGCATTTGAAATACTGTCTTTTATTTTTCTTGATTCCTGCTATTTAGAAATTTAATCTACAAAGGGGAAAACTCTGGAAGATTGCTGGATTATTTCTATAATATATCAGCAATTTATTACAAATGGCTATATCTGCTATTCCAATATTAAAAATGACCTTAGATCCAGTAGTTTAAAGTGTATCATAGTTTCATAATATTTTACATTGATAGGATAGATATTTTCCTCATTTTGAAGATGATTAAACAGAGGGTAAAGAAAGCTAAAGTAAATTACTTAGTAGCCATTTCAGGGTCATTAATATAAAAATCAAATTTTCCTGATTATTATCCAATGCCCCTGTACCACAAGCTAACAGCAGTTTTTATTGAAAATACTAGGATGACATAGACACAGCAGATGGCAACAAGTCAGAGACAAAGTCGCCTATTTGTGGGAAATTTAAAAACCTCATACTTTTTTTCATACCTTAGAGTGTTAGACATATCGGGAGTGTTGGTATATGTGAACACTTGTACATAAGATTTTTGACATTCATGTATTTTCTTAATCCATAGAGTTTATGTTGTGAATATTAACTATATTACTATTATGTATCAATTTTGGATTTTTATTTATTTTCAGGTAACTCTTTACTACAAGGTATTAAATGGTAGACCTGTGTCCAGTACCGCTGTTGTTTGTACAGTGTGAGTGTACAAAGTGTAAAAAGTTTAAGCATTCGCTGAAAATTTTTCTGTTGTGTAAAAATAAGAATAAAACAAAAAAATACAAATAGTGATGTTACTGTGCAGACATTGAATACTCACACTTAGGATCTGAGAAAAGGGATGAAGTTAGTAGGTTTGGCCATAAGCAGCAACTGTTTGGTCTCATTTGACTCTGAGTCTTCAGGAAAAAAACAAAATGACAGAACCTGAGACACTAGAGATATATCATTGAAGAGGTTGCTATCTACAAGGTGAATCATTGTTAGTGATTTCATGTCTTTTTATCTGTCTGGAACTGGACTACTTCATTCAGTGTGCACATCTATTACTTGAAAGCAGTGAGTCAGCACGTATCTATTTTTCAATGCAAATGCTACCTTTGCACCTCCTGCCTGAGGAGTACAAAAGTTGTATCCTATCTTTTATACACGCAAACACACATACATAAAATCTTAGAAAATTCTCTCCTGTCATTTACTCATTTGGGCTCTGAATTCCCGAAGTGGGCATAGCTTGGTATAAAATCTACCCTTGCTCTTTCCCTCCCTCTACACCTGGTCTCATTGCTTCCCCAGCCATCCCCTGCTCCCTGCCTCATCTCAATCAGCCACCTGAGTAGCAATATTGTTTGGTTATCAAGTATACATGTTTAAATCTGGATTACTTGGATTTAAATCCCAAAACTCACAT
The DNA here is from genome assembly GCF_027409185.1 of Cynocephalus volans. Classification (NCBI taxonomy): domain Eukaryota; kingdom Metazoa; phylum Chordata; class Mammalia; order Dermoptera; family Cynocephalidae; genus Cynocephalus; species Cynocephalus volans. The sequence goes on along the minus strand of NC_084470.1, from coordinate 129,250,344 downwards.
TTATTGGCTGCTTGACCTTGGGCAATTTACTCACTGCAGAGCTCTTTTATCTGCCCATAATCCTGCCAGCAGCGCCAACTGTCGAGCTAGGGCTGGGTCTGGAGCTTACAGACCCCTCAAGCCCATTGTCAAAACTGGGTCACAAACCCTTCACATGCCAGGCTGGGTCCCCAGACCCCTCACATGCAGTTCTATGAGCTAGATAATAGGCAAACAGGTCCTTGGAAGCCATAGGTTGGAGAGCATGGCCGTGCAGGCAAATGTCTGAGCCAGTGTCCAGCCACCCAGGTCACTGCACTCTGCAGGTCCACTAACTCCACCCACACACACAATTTGCTTACAAAGAATATGCTGCACCACCCCCAACCAGACCTAAGGTGAGAGGACCTGATTAAATTATTCTATTTTCCCAGCACTCACTGTGCTTCAGTTTCCTCATCTAAAATGGAAAAATTAGATTACTTATTTTGGTTGGATCAAATACATTAGTACATTAAAATACTTTAGAATGGTTTTTACCACATAGTTTGCTATTATTATTATGTGTTTTTTCAAAATGTAGGTATCCACACTTTTAGAAGTCTTTTTTTTAATATAAATCCGTCTTCACTGTTTAGCAACTAATGAATTTAATTATGCTTTTCAAGTTTTACACAGCTGGTTGAACAGCTTTGATTACCTTTGAAGAGATAAAGTATGTACTCACAGAGCAATGAAATAACATAAATGTGCTGAAATTAAAAACAAAAAAATTGTCTGCTCAGTGATTCTTCTGAACTTCCATGAAAATAATAAATATGGATAATCAGAAAAGTACCTTAAATATACTCTTGTTAGAAGCTAGATCATGTAAACATTTAAAATTAAAACAAACATCTTGAATTACATTCACATGCACATGTACACACACACACACACACACACACACACATACACACCATATTGAGTTCAGATGAAGCACACTGAACATGTGCTACAGAGCTAAATGAGTAATGCAGTTTTTACACTGGGTCCACGCAAACTTTATGGTTGCAGAAAATAGGAATATGCTAAAAAGCAATCTGGAAATGTCATAGCAAATCAATAATTAAGAGAAAAGTTCACCACCTCCTACTCAAATAGCAACATACGGTATACCGAAATACTGATTATTATGCAGAAATGTAATATGATATTTAAGAATATTAGGACTAACATTTTTGGCAAAGCATTCACCTAGATTTAGGAAATATAAATAAAAAAGAATTAATTCTAATTTGTCCTTTGCACTTTCTGTTTCCTTTCTTTTGGCCCACAAGCTTATGAGTTCACTTGGACTGAAGCCCTGGGAAAATTACCAAGTTGCACAGTAGGGTACAAAAATGCTGAATGCCATTAGATGTCAATGACCTGACAGCCAAAAGTGAGATTTTAACCAATTTCCTGAATCAGGAATAGATTATTTTCCCAGGATTTGACTACAAAATTCTCTAAGGCCATGATTTTTCTATAGCTTATCTGTTTTTTTCAGGCAACTCTTCAAAAATATTTTATTTGTAATCTAATTAAACTACAACCTGCTTCAAATGAGGCCAGTGTTGTGAATATAATAATCAATTAGCTTTATTTTTAAGTTTTCCATCAGTTGTTTCTTCTCCCTAATTTTCCTTCACTGCTAAAAACTCCTGAGGAGCTGCTCCCTGATAAACCCAACCACAGGTTGATTGAACCTGATTCCAAGTTCCCAGGTGAAGATCAGTCATGCCCTAAAAGAGCAAACTAGAAGCCAGGCCATTCACGCTACAGTCATGTGGGAACAAAGGAGCAGGAATTAATCGAATAGGGGAGAAAACATAGATGTCCGAATCATAACCCAAAAGTAACAAAGAAATCCATATCAGAGATACTGCAGAAGCTGGGTTGGATTCTGAAAGATGAAGCGAGTCAACGAGTCAGGTCAAAAGTGCAATGCGGATGCTCAATACAAGAAGAACCCAGTTAGTTAGACAGCACGAGGAGTCACAAGAAGAAGGATATCAGAGAACACTAAGGGGAATACAACCTATTCAATTTAGCAGCTTGTTAATAGACAAGGTTTTGCCCATGTTCTTAAAAGTTACAGAACAAAATATCCTGGTATATCACTTAGGATGTTCTTGATTACAAGCAGAAGAATACCTGACCTACAATGTTATAAAAAATTGAAGAAATTTGTTATCTCACATCTGGAAAAATTCAGAGTCAGGTCTACTTTAGCCAAGGCTTGATATAGTAGTCAAATAATGCCACAGATGACTTACTTCCTCTGCATTTAATTGTTCTGGCTTCCACATCTCTCCCTGTGATTTCAAGATAGCTGTCAGCTCTGCAGACTAGTTTATTCACCTCCGTCAGAAACAAGAGAATATCTTTAAACCTAGGATTCCCAATAAAACTTGAAGCTACCAGAGTAAATATCCCAAGTCTTTGGTTTTCCAATCTGCAACTAAAGAATAAAGATCACTGAAATAGTCCGGTCACCAATTCTTTTCAAAATGAAACAAAATAATATTGGACTTAATTTTTGGTCTACTACGTCCTGATCCTGTTCCTGTTCTTGTTCCTGTATACAGTAGTCCTTGCTTTTCATTTGATCACGATGAGCTTCTACTACTCATTCCTGCCTCCCACCATGGGCATATGATCCAAGCTGGGTCAAACAATGTGGACAATGGGAAAGAAGAATCTTTCATGTATGGATATCGTCAGAGAGAAAAATTTCTTTCAGCTGGGGTTTCTAGCTAGAGATTATATGTATTTTTATTGTGAGTGGCTTAGAAATAACCACCACTTTGCAGCAACACAAAAGTTTTTTATACCTCTGATCTGGCCATGACTAAAGTAAGCACCTTTCCTGGAACGAATATTCATTGTAGGAATCAATACATTCTCTTTTTTTTGCTTACAATGGCTTAAACTGGATTTCTGTCATTGTGCCTGAAGAAATTCCTAACTAATAAAATATGGAAATCTTCTCAATAGTGTTATGAATAATTACCAGCCATTCTGGAGCCCAATGTCAGACTATTTCCCTAAAAAACTAAATAGTGTAACAACTTTATAATTTTTTTCCAGGAAAATTTCATTGCTATTTTGATGCTAATTTTTAAATCATTGGCATGAACTAACATTCCACATTCAGGTCCCAAATTTTACATTCGGCAGTAACCACTCTACAGTCACCACAAAACATCAGGCCACCTGATCCCATCGAAAAATGTAAAATTTCACAATAATTGTAGGCTTTCAAAGATAAGCAATTAAACATATTTCAACTAAACAATGTTTTACCAAATTTTAATGTATTATTCTTCAGTTATTTTTAACTGCCTGAATTGAGCATTTTTCTATTTTGTAATTTTTCTATTTTCTTTTGAAATGCCAACTAAAACAACAACCACGCCTAAAAATATATAGACTGCTATATCTTTTATGGGACTAGGAGACAGATACAACCCATATCACAATTTCAAAATAAAACATTTTTAGAAAATTATTTTTCACAATATCCAGGATTTTAAAAAAAGCCTAAATGCCCATTAGTAAATGAATGAATAAAGAAAATATGGTAGAAAATATCATACAATGGAATATAATTCAGAGTTCAGAGTTAAGAAAGGAGATCTTGCAATTTGCCACAATACGGATTACTTCAAGGACATTATGCTAAGTGAATTTAGCCAGACATAAAGAGCAAAATATTGCATGATTTTACCTATTTGTGAATTTTTAAAAAAGAAAGAAAGAGAGAAAGAAAAATGCAAACACACAGAATGCTGTGGGTCAAATATGTCCCACAAAAGTTTATGTATTGGAAACTTGATTTCTGCTGTAACAGTGTTAAGAGGGTGGAAAAATCTTATTATGGTATATTTAAAAGGTGGGGCTGTAGAGAGGTGATTGGATCAAGAGGACCCTGCCCTCATGAATGGATAAACCCACTCATGAAGTAATGAGTTATCATAGGCATGATTCTGATGGCTTTATAAGAAGAGCAAGTGTGCAGGTTAGCTCTCCTGCTCACACCGTTTTCTCTCATAACGTGATAACTGAGTTACAGTAGACAGTCACCACCAAGATCAAGGCCCTAAACAGAGGTGTTCCGTGGACTTTGGACTTCCCGGCATCTGAAACTGAAAGAAATCAACTTCATTCCTTTATAAATTACCCATTCAGGTATTCTGTTAAAAGTAACAGAAACAGACTAATAAACAAAAATAGAGAATGAAACAGTGGTTACCATGGGGTGAGGATGTGGGGGCAGGAAATGGGAGATATAGGTCAAAAAATAAAAAAATAGCACATATGTGCAAGTAAGCAAGTCTAGAGATCTAGAGTACACCATGAGGACTAAGGTTAATAAAGTTGCATTGTATCAGGCATTTTTCTTAAATAAGTGGACTGTAGCAGTTCTTGTCAAAAAAAAGTAACCATGTGAGATGACAGATTTGTTGATCTGCTTCACTACTGTAATAATTTCACTATCTATATGTATCCTGTATCATCATGTTGTAAACCTCAAATACACACAATAAAATTTATTTTTTAAAAAATTACTATGATCAAAATGGGAGAAGATGTCAAGGGAAAGTGCAAACTGCTGAAGATATTTTAAATAGCTGGAGGGCCCTCAAGGTAAATGACACAGCTAAGGAAAAACAAAGGTACCTTGCATGGAAGATATGAATATGACACCGATGTTCTAAAGCAAGATCGATGAGGGAGGGGAGGCCGAGTAAGAGGCTGCATAGATGTGTCACCTTTTTAGAAAGCAGAGAGTGCATATGCCACAATCATCTTGGTGACAACTAACCAAAGCCAGCTTAAAATAAATTAATAAATGCTAAATATGTCATCGATACCTGGAACATAGGGCTGTACTGTGAAAACACTGAACACTTTCTGCTCAGAAGAGAAGGAAAAGGCAAGTAAGAGTGAAGACCTTTAAAGAGAATACGACAAAACAGGGATGGCAAGGCTCTGTCCACTGCTTCAACTTACATCTCTCACTCAATTTTATTTCAGCAAATATTTTAAATCAGATATATGTACCTCCTTCAAAATTAGTAAGAACCCAAAAGAAAGTAGGAAAAGAGCAATTCAAGGAAAAAAAAAAAAAGATTTAAAAAAACCCCACTAGATAAAGAATTACCGTAAATCAAAAGAGAGCTTCTAATCAAGTCTTCTTGAATTTAAATGAATTTAAGAAAACATGAAGAAAAAAATTCTAAGGCAAGAAATAAAAATAAGTTTACAGAACTCAGAAAAAAATGGAAGAAACAAAACAAAGAGAGAAATCAAATCAACATTACACACACTGTATGCACACATGCACACGCACACATGCACACGCACGTGTCTGTATTCTGTATTTTGGGACATGAAGAACAGCCTTGAAAGAATCAAAGTGGAATTCTAAAAAAAACCTTAAATAAAACTGATTAGAGATCTAATCATAGATGTGGAAGACAAAAAAAGGAAAAAAAATATAAGCATAATTGCTGTCAGTGAAAATGTGCACAGAACATATATTCAGTAACACTGATTATAAGAACAGAACACATGGAATAAACAAATAAGAATTCAACACACATATCTTGGTTATTGTAAATCGAGCTGAGATGAACATGGGAGTGCATGTATCCCTTCATGATGCTTTTCATTCCTTTGAGTATATACCCAGAAGTGGGGTTGCTGGATCATGTGGTGGTTCTATCTGTTGTTGTTTGAGGAACCTCCATAATGCTTTCCATAAAGGCTGTGCTAAAATACAGTCCCACTAACAATTTAGAAGAGTTCCCTATTTTTCACATCCTGGCCAGCATTCGTTATCCTGAGTCTTTTTGATAACAGCCAGTCTAGCTGGGGTGAGATGATACCCAAATGTGATTTTGATTTGTTTCCTGATGATTAATGATGTTGAAGCTTTTTTCATGTATCTCTTAGTCATTTGTATGTCTTCCTTTGAAAAATGTCTGTTCAGCTCTTTTGTCCATTTTTTAATTGGATTATTTATTTGTTTACTTTGAAGTTGTTGTGAATATTAATCCCTTGTCAGATGTATAATTTGCAAATAATTTCTCCCATTCTGTAGGTTGTCTTTTCACTCTGTTGATTGTTTCCTTTGCTGTGCAGAAGCTTTTTAGTTTGATAGAATCCCATTTGTTTTTTGTTTTGTTTTTTTCTTTTGCTGCTTGTGCTTTTTATGGTCCTTTTCATAAAGTCTTTGCCCAGTCCTACTTCCTGAAGTGTTTCCCCTATGTTTTCTTCTAGGAGTTTTATAGTGTTATGACTTACACTTAAGTCTTTAATCCATTTTGAGTTGATTTTGGTGTATGGTGAGAGGTATGGGTCTAGTTTCACACTTCTACACACATAGATATCCAATTTTACTAGCACCATTTACTGAAAAGGCTGTCCTTTCTCCAGTGGATGTTCTTGTTGCCTTTGTCAAATGACTGGATAAGGAAAATCTGGCATATATACATAATGGAATACTACTCAGCCATAAAGAAGAATGAAATTCTGCCATTTGCAACAACATGGATGAGCTTGGAGAAAATTATGTTAAGTGAAATAAGCCAGGAACAGAAAGAGAAATACCATAGGTACTCACACATATGTAGGAGCTGAAAAAGAAAGAAAGAAAATCCACAAGAAAAAGTTGAACTTTCAGAAAGAGAGAACAGACCTATAGTTACTAGAGGTGGGAAAAGGGAAGTCAGAGTAGTATGGGGAGTAACTGGATAAGGGACACAAAGAATAACTACAATTTGTGATGATGAACATGATATTAATATTGATTTGATCATCATAAACTGATAGTCAACTCTGCACCCCATAAATCAATTATGCATTTTAGTTAAGATAAAAAATAAATTTTAAAAAATATGACATATATTTTAAAAATTCAAAAGTTTACTATAAGGATACTTTTATGAAAAGAAGGAAATTTTTATTTATAGATTAAAAGAGCCTATTGTTTTCTTGGAAAAGTTGATATAGAACAATAAAATTAAGAAAAATACTGGAGAAGTTGAACCAATAGACCAACCATTAACATTGATAAAAGAGTTCATCAAGATTGCTGGATACAAGATAAACATAAAATCAATGGCTTTTCTGAACCAAGGGTACTTGGTTAAAGTTAACTGACCAATGACAGATCGAAAAAATCTAACATTTACAATACCTGAAACCAATGAGGGGTTAGTTTTTAAAATACATAAAAATATATAAGAAATTTCTACATATCAACAATTTTTAAAAATATGATTTCTGGTGAGACATAAAACTGAAGCAAATAGAACATCTTACCCTACTGCTTCTGGAGCTAAATTAATACAAAATATATGATAAATGTAGAATAATGATTAAATAGCAAAAAAGAAAATGATGCTTTTGAAAATGTTGAATTGAAAGATGAATATAGAATTCTACAAAGATAATGTTCTATTCCTTAAGCAGAAGTGGGTTCCTCTTATTGTAATTCCTCATGCATGTTATTGATAATTATTTTTATGTATTAACTGTTGGGTAACAAATTAAGACAAAATGAAGAAAATCTATATATCTTTGTATCTGAGCATAGAATAAAAAGCTGTAGGATGGTATAAAACTCTTAAATAAGTACTATAGACTGCATGTTTCTGTCTCCACAAAATTCACAGGCTGAAAATCTACCTTCCAATGGGATGGTATTAGGAGATGGGGCCTTTGGTAATTTGGTCATGAGGTTGGAGCCCTTATGATAAGATCAATGTCTTTGTAAGAGACCCAAAAGGATTTCCTTCCTTTCTCTCTCTTTCTCTCTTCCCACTCTCTTGATCTCTCTCTTTCCCCACCATGTGAGGATACAGCAAGAAGGCAGCCATTTGCAAACCTGGAGAAGGGCCCTCACCAAGAACTCAGCCATGCTGGTACCCAGATCTCAGACTTTGAGCCTCCATAATCTCAAACTAAAATGCATTATTGCTATAAACCTACAAATCAGGCAATCCTGAGGGTTGAGAAAAATTTGGAGCTCTGAACTCTAATATATTGCTGATGGGAACAGACATTGGTACAATTACTTTAAAAAACTCTGGCAGAATCCATGCACACTCTACAACTTAGAAATTCTATCTGTATACTTAAAAAATTTATAGATATGTTCACCAAAAGGTATATGATATGTATCAGAATACCGATAGCAACATTATTTGTAATGATCAAAAGCCACCCAAATGCTATTGACAGTTGAATGGATAAATAAATTGTGGTGTGGTCACACTATGGATATGATAGAGCAGTGAGAAAGAATAAAGTACAAATACCAATAACATTGAAGATAAATCTCACAAATATAATGTTCAGCGAAAGAAGCTATAAAAAGTACATAGTATATAATATAACTTATGTAGTATAGAGAAACACGTGAAACACTCTGATTTTAGAAGTCAGGATAGTGAAGAACGACTCTGGCATGCTGTGATTTTCTGTTTAATGATCTCAATGCTAGTTACATGGGTCTTGTACTGTTAATCCATGCTTCTTTATAGGTAAGACTTAACTAAAATATTTTTTTCAAAAAGACCTCGTTAAGTAGGCTTGTAACCACTAGCCTAAGATAATGGAAAAAAATATTATTAAACATATAGTAATGAATCAAAGCTTGGTGATCCTTTTTATATCAGTATAATCATTGATAACTGCAGGTATGGAAATTTAGCCTCCTTTCACATAGCTCACACAATTTAATTCAAATATTGTTATTGAAAATATACATACCTCTTTTCATTTGATACTACATTAGCAGTATACAAACTTTTTATTAACATAAAATATAAACTTAATGTTAACTTTCATCTATCTTTGTGTCTATGCTAATTTTTATTTTTCCAAAGAACTGTGCTTTAAAAAAAAAAAAATAGGCAAAACTACTTCAGCTTTTAGAAATCAAGATAATAATGGTTAGTCCTTGAGGGAGAAATAACTGGAAAGGAGCACGCAAGGACCTCTGGAGTGTTGGTATCGTACTGTTTTGTAATCTACTTGTATATGCTGCTTACATGGGTGTATTCACATTCATAAAATTAATTTGTTTTAGACCTATGATTTCCATGTTTTCTGCCTGTGTTGCAATACAATAAATGTTTGTATTTAAAAAGAAGAAAATCAGGTTCAGGGAGATGAGGTTGCTGGGGGATATAAAGGCTATTAACATTTTCTTTTTTGTATCTCTGTATTATATGACTTTTTAAAGCAACATATTTTATTTTGTGACTTAAAAATGTAAATAAAATTACATTCAGATTGGTTAAAAATAAAAAGCATCCTACGGGCATCCAAGAGATATCATGGAAAAGAAAAAATCTGAATGGCATTAGACTCTTCTGCATAATCATATGTTGAAAATAAAGGAAATAATATTTATGAAGTCCTTAAGAGAAAGAATTGTGACTCAAGACTTTTTACATTCGGGCAAGTTGACATTTTAAATTCATCAAGATGCTAGATAAAGGAATGAAGTCGAAGAGCCTATCCTAAGAATTTGATTATGAAGCGCAGGCAGAAAAAAGATGAATCAAAATTAAGAAATCAGTAACAGAAGAGCTACATTTGGAAAGGACTGATGGTAAAAATAAATAAATAAATAAATCCCCTTAGATATAAAACTAAGATTTGAAGAAAATGAAAACATTAGTTATAAAATTGAATGCAAATGTTAGAATCATAAAATAAATATAAAACCAAACAAAATGAGGAAATAATGAAAGAAGGATGTTGGCAGGACTGCACTTAACAGTTTTGATATTAAATACATCCAAGGAACATGCTTTGGACAATGAAATGAAAGTTGAAGTTATTTATGTGATCTCTAGGCAGAAGTTTAAAGAAATAATGTGCAATTTGCCAGTTTTCTTTTATTCTGTCTTGGTGACTGGTAGCATTCCAGATGGCCTAGATCTCAGTGCAAGAACATGTACTGTCAGTCTATGGGATGCCCATTAAAAACAAGCAGTGTGAATGAGAAATAGTATGAGCAAATATAAAATATTGTTACATAACATATGTATAAAATAAAATTTGTTTTACGTTATTTGTATTTTTATATATTGAACATACAGAAATATTTTGTGTATTTTTGTTCCATGTGGATTTGTATTTTTGCATACAAAAAGAAATAAAAATATCATTTTAAGCCACTGAAATTCTGGGTTTATTTATTACTGCCACTTTATCTAGTTAGTGGGATGTTTGGAGGTATCTAAAATGTTTCATGGCCCAGTGCTGACTTATGGAACTTATTAATCAAATCAAAATCTTTTCTCTTACAAAAAAACAATAGACCCTCAGTATTCTCACATATCAAGAAAATATGCGCTGACAATCAAAGATTATTAAACACACAGAGAATCTTGCTTTTGAAACTTAGAGTCAGAAAAAACAAAAATCAAAAGTTTTATAATCACATAGACATCAGACATTGAAATTACCAGGCACAAAATATAAAATAAATATGTAAATCTGAAAACATAACCCAGAATGCAACACAGACAAGATTACATGAAAGAAAAACGGAGGCTAGAAAGAGAAGATACATCTTCAATACATGTCCCAGAAAGAGAATACAGATGTTCTACAACTTAAGATGGTTCAATTTACAATTTTTTGACTTTACGATGGTGAAGAAGAGATACAAATTCAGCAGAAACTGTAGTTTCAGCACCCATACAACCGTTCCGTTTTTCAGTATAGTATTCAGTATAGCATTCAATGAATTATATATTTATTTATTTTTTTTATTTATTTATTTTTTTTAAAATTTTATTTTGTCGATATACATTGTAGCTGATTATTGCTTCCCATCACCAAAACCTCCCTCCCTTCTCCCTATATATTTATTTTTAATTTTTTTTAGTGGAACGTATTGATCGTACATATTTATGGGGAACAGAGTTATATTTCAAAGCATGTATACAATTTGTGATGATCAAATCAGGGTCATTAGCATACTTATCATTGCAAAGCTTAATCATTTCTTTGTGATGAGAATAAATGATCTCTCTTCTAGCCATTTGATAACATGCAGTAAATTATTGTTAATTATAGATGCCTAGGTCGACTGTACACCAATAGAACTTACTATTCCTCTGTATCTGTGCTTTCGTGTACATTAACCAACCGACCTCTCACTATCCCTTCTCCCCGCTTCCCTTTCCCAGCTTCAGTTACCACAGTTCTGCTCTCTCCTTCTGAAAGTTCAGTTATTTATTTATTTATTTATTTATTTAAGCTCCCACATAGGAGTGAGAGCATCTAGTATTTCTCTTTCTGTGCCTAGGTTATTTTACTTAATATAGTTTTCTCCCAGAGAGTTGACTAGCTTTCTCCCAAGCCAGAAATCTAGCAACTCTTTAGTTTAATCCATGTGGGGAAAAAAAAAGCCTGAGCTTGGTTGCAGAAATATTTATTAATTCAGTCAATAATGTCTATGTTTTCTATTGTGGTTGGGGTCATATATAAAGCAATGAAAAAAACAGTTTTTGTTCTCATAAGTTTTTATTATAGCCAGAAGCAGCAGAAAATACGCAAACAGCAATAAGTGTTTCATTACTAATTGGAATAAGGAATAAGTGCTATGAATGAAAAGTCTGCAATGCTGAAAGAGTGGGTATATTGAGAGGGTGATAGGTAACAAAGGCTTCTTCACTAGAACGGTAAAACTTCGCTGGAGTGGATGGTTCTGGCAGTTCTCTGTGCTGGGGCAGGAGAGGCCACCCAGCTCTCTGCAGCTTCCCCACTGGAGTGAGTGGACTAGGTGAGTTTGCCAGAGCCACGTGGCATTCTACCCTGGGCGAGGCTGGAAGGCTTTCTGCAAATACCCCCAGGAGTGGGTGGCTCCGGCAGGTTTGCTGGAGTTAAGCAGGACTCTGTGACCCAGTGGGAGATAAGCAAGCTCTCCGCACCTTCCCTGATGTAGTGGGTGGGCCCTGGTAGGATGGCCAGAGCTAAGCCAGACAGAACTCTGTGCCCCTAGGAGAGAAAGGTGGGCACCTCACCAAAGAGATCAGGTCTGCTGGTGGTTGCCAAAGGCCCCATCAGTTGGCTCTGGAAACTGCCAACACTGAATCTCTGTCCTGGGAGTGGCCTCTGCACTGTGCTGGACTGCCTTTCCCAGGGGTGAGGGTGCCTTGTGAACCTGGGTGCCATGGTTCTGATTGGAAAATGGCAAAGCACTATGGCAGCCTGGGACTCAGGGAATGGGTGTACTTAGTGTAAACTCCCCTTCTGGAAAAATGCAATTGTGTGGTCTCAAAGCAGCTCCCCACACTGGGCTCAAAGCCTGCAAGGGCAGGGGTGCCTCCACTGTAGCTTGGATTGCAGGCGTCTGCAGTGGGAGTGCTGACCAATTCCCACTGCCTACCTCCTTCAGGCAGTGTGTGGTCTCTCCGGGCTCCAGGCCAGTTTTAGTTGGGTGTGTCCCTTGTCTTTTTATGCTGCTGTCTCAAATTTCTGAATTTCAGGGTGTCTTCCCCACTATTTTTCTGGATTCTAGTGTTTTCTCCTAGATATTCTGTTCCACAAGTGACTATCTATTTCTTGCTTTGGACTTCCTTTGCATTGGAGGCAAGAGTTGGCCACCTCTAGCCAACCATCTTGCTAAAAAAAATAAAATTACGTGAGATCATTAACATTTTATTATAATGTATACGTTGTGTTGGATGATTTTGCCCAACTGCAGGCTAATGTAAGTGTTCTATGGAAGTTTAAGACAGGCTAGGCTGAGCTATGATGTTCGGTAGGTTAGGTGTATTAAATGCATTTTCAGCTTATGATATTTTCAACATATTTTCAATGGCTTTATTGGAACATAAACCCATTGTAAGTCAGGGAACATCTATATATAAAATGAAAAAGATTATGACTGAGGATTTTTCAGAACAAATAAAGAGCAGATAGAAAGCAAAGAGTGCAGAAGAGATTTAAATAAGTACATACAAATATAAATGTAGGCATATATTAAAAATACTGAAGGACACTGAAGACAAAGTGATCTTCAAGCAAGCGGACATAAAGGACAAATCACCAACAAAACAAAGACTGCCACACTGTAAGAGGCCTTTTTTAAGCAAAAATGGAAGTTGTAAGATAGTGAAATACTCTCTTCAATTTGCTGAGAAAAAAATAAAAGCAGCCTCTAAGTGAGTATACAGGAAAAACTATCTTTTAAAAGAAATTCAGTAAAAAGTCATTTTCAGATAATCAGCTAATAATTTACTAAAAGTAGACCTCATTTAAAAAGCTTCAAGAAGTGTGCTTCCCTTAATGATAACAGAAAAGTGCTGTAAGATGTAATTTGGTAAACTTAAAGGTAAATTAAAGTCAATATTATCCATATAAAATTAATAATAATAATTTTTAATTAGTGATGTGAAAAGAAAAAACAATTAAAATACTGGGCAATAACAGTATGTAAATTGAGAAAGACAAAAACAGAATGTCCTATTGTTTGAGAAATGATTAAACTATGCATTAACTTTATATTTATAAAATTAAATGTGCATGATAAAATTTTAAGATAATCATTTAAAGTAAAATAGAAGTGAAAATGGGATATAGAAGAAAAATAAAAATCAAACAAAAATTCAAGAAAAAAGTGAAATAGGAAATAATTGTAAGATGGCAGGAAAAAAATAAAAACAATTGATAATCACAATTATACCAATTGGGCTAAACTCTGCATTGAAAAGACGGAATTGTCAAATTGCATTAAAAAAAGCCATTAGATTGCAAAACATTAGTAGAATTAAAGAGGGTCAGTTATATGGTCATTTACCAATCTATAACAAGTTTAAAATTACAAATGCCTAGGAAGTGTGTTAGTGATGAAGACTTAAAGCCATAATTATAAACCATTTTTTCAAAAATGATTAAGGTGATCAAAACAAAAACAAAGTATGCTTTTTCACTTATTATACTAACAATTGATTAAAAGTTTTATATTAAGTAATTTTGCAAGGTTGTGGTAAAATACATGCTTATATGTGCTATTGGGAGTTTGGGAATTAGAATAACATTCTTGGACAATAATTTAACATGTCTTGCAGCATAAAAACTAATAGCATCTGTGGCCACACAAATTTATTCTTATTTTAGAAATTTCCTTCCTTTAAATATATTTTAACCAATATTACTTATATACATTTTCACAGTTAAGTTCATACTGAAGTCAGATGTATTTTTTGTGGGGTTTTTTCTGCTCTGTACACTAACTCAGATTTTTTTTTTTTCCAGCCCGCTCTATGTGCAGAGAATCAGGATACCATTTTATTTCATGTTACTAAGGTATTAAGGTCAATGTGTGTTCAATCTTAAAATAACATAAAAACTAGGGACACACTTCTATCTGGCTCTGTCTAGCCCTGAAGCTCACATTGTGCTGGCCATTAGATACTGCTAGTACAAAGATTACAATTAGCAGCACTCATTATTTCCTCAGAGATAGGTTTTAACTGACTTTGAACATTGTTGTTTTTTTTTTTATCACTTTATTGAGGTACAATTTACATATAAAAATCTGTACGTATTTAATGTATGCAATTCATTTTTTAGTGTCTATTACAAAAAATCTTCTTGTAAAAATGTCTTGATATAGCCAATATTTTTCAGTTTAATGACTATTAAAAATTAAAATGTGGGACCATTTCAATAGTCACAAAATAGACTATTACAATTAGCCTGACTTTGGTCCACTGCTGAGACAGCACTAAAGACAACAAAAGAGACCGGTGTAATTGCCTATTTTATTCAGCATTTCAACCAGAATACTCATACCCTGGCACTCTAGCCTTCAAGAAAGGACAATTTTAATATATAAACAATTTTTCAAAAAAGGTTTTTATATGTAATCTAAAAGAATCTTCATCACTTTGACATTCAAATTTATTTCTAATCATTTACCTGACAGAGAAAAAAGAAACCCCAAATTTTGTATACAATTAAGAAAGCTCCCAAGGAATTAAGAATATGCTCCATCTTTTGATTTATTAAAACTATGATATGGGTTTATTTTTAAATTGTAGTATTTCTACAAAATAAGATTTTGGAGAAGATTGCTTTTCAAATGTTTTAAGAAATACTTTTACAATCTGAGAATATCTGATGCAAATAAGCTTCTATTTTATAATAGAATGCCATTTTGCTGATTTGCTGGTGATGTTAAACAGGGTTATTATGACTAACGTCATGTTGAATTATTAATAAATAAGATTTTTAATATAATTTAACAATGGAATGAGCAGCAACCATGTTGTTTTTTGATATATCAATAGAATGTTACACCTAATCTACTAAAACCAGTCATGTACCCAGTGTGATTTTTTACATCTTATTTCTTTTGCTTGTTGATTTAAAAATTAATTATGGTTAAGGAAATAGATCTTTTCATTCTGGAGAATATAGAGATAAAATAATAACTATCAAAATTTAAAAAAATGTGGATTCTCATGCATTATTTTGAATTCAAATTTTATTTAAATAATGACATATAAGCTAACCTATATATTAACTGGGTAATTGACCATTTACTTTTGACTAATAAATGGTTATTAACCATTTACTAATAACACATCATAAACAAAACATTTTATATTTCCCCAAGAAATTATATCTAATATGTAGCAGTACATAATTTATTAGATATTTTTAGAAGAAAACTTATAGAAGGCAATTATACTCTACTGAAATTGTATCATTATACAAAATATTAAATTGTGTTTTTGTTGGTCCTTGTTAGAAACTGGAAAATACCAGTTCTAAGAGGTTCCTCTGTCCAGTGCCAAAATTCTTAACAAAGTTTGGGCATAATATACCCTTGGAGTCAGAAAGATGGTGAACTTAGTGTTTCCGTGTCTACCTATGGAACCAGATAACTTGGGTTCAATTTTCAAGTCCACTACTAACTTAAGCAAGTCATTTAAACATCTCTAAAATTCAGCTTCTCCTGTGTAAAAAGGAAATGATAAAACTATCTTATAAGGTTTTTGAGAGAATTAAATTAGATAATACATTTAACACAGCACCTGACACATATAAGTTAATTATTACTTAGCAATTTATATTTGTTCAATAGAGCTTGGAAAGTGGAAGTGATGTCAGTGCAGGATCACATAAGTGACTTTGCTGACGGATTTTTAATATAGCTTTGAAAAACACAGAAATGTGCAGTTCTGTTGTGTGCTGTTCCCTAGGATGAATGCCTGAGAACCTGGGAAAGAGGACGTCAGTAGAGGCAGCTAGTAATGTGTAGGAAAAGGAGAATGGATTTTACTGAAGGCTTTCAAAGCTTTTTGCATATAATCCCAGATGACTGGGGAAGCTGCCAAGAATATGGTAATTATTTTCTTTCTCTTTTCGGTGGTTGAATTACTCGAGGATCTTGCAATCTAGTTTTTAAAATGCACTTAATAAAATATATGCAATAAATCTGAATGGAGGACCTTGTGGCTTTTCACTTCCTTTCAATTAGAACTCAAGAAAATTCAAAGTCACTTTTCACTTTCATGCAAATTATTAAATAGGATTGTGCTAACAATGACCCCCAGAGAAGCCTCCTTTAAGAGTGAGAAAGGGAAATCTTGAATGTTTAAGGCTTCTCCATGCAAGTGAAGAGATATTCTGAAATAAATCAGGAGATGACCTACAGAGTGGCATCAGTAAGACAGTCAACCAGAAGACCGTCGTGCTTGTCTCTCCCATATAGACATTACAAAACAACAAATAAACAACTACAATTAGATGAAAATAACTAAAGGAGAACGACAGAGAATATCAAAGAAGTAACAGAAATCCTGATGAGCACAGAAACTCAGAACAGCCACATAGAGAACTGAAAAAGAATACTGGCCTCCACCACCCCATCTCCCAGCTCAGATCAGCTGGGAACAGAGAGAAACTTCTCCTTGTGGAGAAAAGGTAAGCAAGAGGGCCCCAGAAGCTCTCATCAGTACCTTGGACACTTACAGTCCTCACCACTGGGGATCCTCTCAGTCTTCACAGGCACTAAGTCCAAGTGAGGGAGTGGTCTCAAGTCCACACAGTTGTGCTACCCCCAGAGAAGGAGCCGACACTGTGCCCCACTCTCCGTGGCCTGTGCAACTACTGTACTACCCTATCTTGGAACTAAAATTACTTCTGGAGCTTTGTTCCAGGGGCAAGTGGCCGTGGTACCTTTTCATCCAATAGGCTAAGCTGTACCTAAACAACTACCACCCTGTCGCCCAACAACCATAAGACAAGCCGTGAGCAGCTGTCTCATCCTACCCTGCAGGGCCAAGCCTCTTCATCTACTCCTCCTAGTCTTGGCTGCACCCCATCCCCTTGAACCAGACCTGAAGTTACACACATTTTCCTGGAGAATCAGTACCCGGTCAATGCTGCTTGCTATAGGTCAAATGTCCCTTAAAGATCATGTATTGGAAACTTCATCTTCATTGTAACAGTGTTAAGAGGGTGGGAAATCCAATTAAGGAATTTCAAAGGTAGGGCCTTTAGGAGGTGATTAGATTGTGAGGACTGTGCCCATGTGAATGAATTGACTCAATTATGGAGTAATGAGCATGGTTTTGATAGCTTGATAAGGAGAGCAAGTGAGAAATTTAGCTCACTCTGGTTTAGTCCATTCTTGCCAAGTGATGCCCTGGTTGCTGTTGGACCCTATCCAGAACAAGAGCTTCACAAGTGAGCTTCCAAAAATTTAAGAAATGAATTTTGTTTCTTTATAAATTACCCAGTTTGAGATATTCTGTTATAAGTAACCCAAACAGACTAATATACTGCTCCAACTTCCCCTCCCAGTTGCTGCTGCAACTGACCCTAAAGACCTGAACTAAAGCTACCTACTGCCTCCTGAAGAAACTGCTTTATCAGAGTCACTCCATATAACACTCCCAGTCTCTACTGCACCCTGCACCTGGGAACAACAGCTAAAGTTGCACGCTGCCTCCTGGGGTAATGTGGCTTTGGTGGAACTGCTCTACATATCTCTTCCAGTCACTGCTGCAACTTGTCCCCCTGTACCAGAATTGAAGCAATGCCTGGTATCCAAAGAAAAGGTGCTTTGGCCACCTAGAGCAGTCATGCTCCCTGGGCTTGAGCTGAAGTGGTGCATTGCCCCCTGGGGACATGGACTACAAGTGAAAGGATGAAAAAACATATTCCAAGCAAATGGAAAATACAAGAGAGCAGAGGTAGCAATACTTATATCAGACAAAGTAGACATTAAGAAAAAAATTGTAAAAAGAGACAAAGAAGGTCATTATATAATAATAAAAAAGCCAATTAATTAAGACAATGTAAGTTATAAATATATATGTACCTAACATGAGAGCATCTAAATGTATTCACCAATCATTAAATGATCTGAAATGAAGAGATAGACTGCAATACAATAATTGTAGAGAACTTCAACACCTCATTTGCATCAACGGACAGATTGTCCAGACAGAAAATCAATAAAGAAACATTGGACTTGAATTACACTTTAGAATAAATGGCCCTAAAAGACATAAAGAAACATTCCATCCAATAGCAACAGAATACACCTTCTTCTCCAGTATACATGGAACATCTCCAGGATAGATAATATGTTAGGCCACAAAATAAGTCATAACAATTTTAAGATGAATGAAATAATATCAACAATCTTTTCCAATCACAATGACATGAAACTAGGAATCAATAACAGGAGAAATCATGGAGAATTAAAAATTATGTGGAAATTAAACAACATGCTCCTAAACAAATATTGAGTAAAAAATAAAACAAAAGGAAAATCAAAAAATACCTTGAGAGGAAAGTAAATGGAAATGCAGCATTGTGAAACTTATGGAAAGATGAAAAAGGAGTTCTGAGAGGTAAATTCATAGCAATAAATGTCTATATCAGAAAAGAAAAAAGGATCTCAAATAAACAATTTAACATTACATCTCAAGGAACTAAGAAAAGAAGAAAATAAGCCTAAACTCAGCAGAAGAAAGGAAATAACAAAGATCAGAGAAAAAATAAATAAAATAGAGTAGAAACAATAGAAAAAGATTAATAAAACTAAGAGTTGATCTTTTGAATAGATAAACAATTGACAAGCCTTATGTAGATTAAGAAAAAAAGAGAGAAGACTCAAACAAATAAAACCAGAAATGAAAGTGCTGACATTACAACTGATACTACAGAAATACAAAAATTCATGAGACTACTAAGAACAATTACACACTAATGAATTGAATAACCTAGAAGAAATGTATAAATTTTTAGACACATATGACTTACCAAGACTGAATCATGAATAGAAAATCTGAATAGACTAATAATGGATAAGGAGATTGAATTAATAACTAAAAGTTTCCCATCAAAGAGAAGCCCAGGATTGATGGCTTCATAGCTATATTCTACCAAACATTTAAATAAAACTTAATATCAATGCCTCTCAAGCTCTTTAAAAAAAATTGAAGTGGAGGAAATACTTGCATACTTATTTTATTAGTACGGGATTACCCTGATACCAAAGCCAGACAAGGACACTACAAGAAAAGAAAATTATAGGCCTATGTCTCTGATTAACATAAATGCAAAAATCCACAAGACTACACTAGCAAACAGAATTCAACAATATATTAAAAGAATCGTTCACCGTGGTCAAGTGAAATTTATCCCATGAATGCAAGGATGGACCAACATATGCAAACAATAAATGTGATACACCACAATAATAGAATGAAGAACAAAAGCCATATGATCATATCAATAGATGCAGAAAAAGCCTTTGACAAAATCCAAACTTCTTTTACAATAAAAAATCTCAACAGATTAGGTATACAAGTAATGTACTCTAACACATTAAAGGCCATCCATACAAGGCAAACTAACAATACTTTAAAATGAAAAGTTGAAAGCTTTTGCTATAAGATTAGGAATAAAACAAAGAAGCCCACTCTCATCACTTCTCTTCAACATAGTACTGGAAGTTTTAACCAGAGCAATTATGCAAGAAAAATAAACAAATAAAAGACATACAAATTGGGAAGGACAAAGTCGAAACTGTTCCTATGTGTAGATGGTGTGATCCTATTAATAGAAAACCCTAAAACCTCCACCCAAAAAACTCTTAGAATCAATAAACAATTCAGTAAAACATTGTAGGATACAAAAGCAACATACAATAATAGTATGTCATCATACAGTAGCTTCTATACACTAGCAATAAACTGTCCAATATACATATATATATATATCATTTATAACAGCAACAACAAAAAATAAAATAGGTATAAATTTAACCAAAAAGTGAAAGAAATGTGAACTGAAAACTATAAAACACTGATGAAATAACTTGATGAAAACACAGATAAATGGAAAGATATCCCATGTTCATGGATTAGAAGAATTATATTGTTAAAATGTCCACAGTACTCAAAGTAATCTGCAGATTACACGCAATCCCTATTAGTATTGTAATGCCATTATTTACAGAAATAGTAAAAAATGCTAAAATTTACATGAAACCACAAAAGACCCCAAATAAATAAAACAATTTTGAGCAGAAAGAATACAACTGGAGGCATCACATTACATAATTTCAAAATATAAAGCTATTGTAATCAAAGCAGCATAGTACTGGCATAAAAATAAACACATGGGCCAGTGGAGCAGGATAGAAAATCCAGATATACACTGATGCATTTGCAGCCAATTAGGTTTGATAAAGGAGCCAAGAACACACAATGGAGAAAGGACAGTCTCTTTAGTAAGTGGTGCCGGGAATACTGGACATCCATTTGCAGAAGAATAAAATTAAATTCTTATCTTACAACACATACCAAAATCAGCCTAAAATGGATTAAAGACTTAAAGACCTGAAACTTTAAAACTACTAGAAGTAAACATAGATTAAAAGCTCTACAACATTGCAATAGATATATATTTTTAAAATATGACTCTGAAAGCACAGGCAACAAAAGCAAAAATAGACAAATGGGATTCCATCAAACAGAAAGATTCTGCACAGCAAGGGAAACAATTAATGGAGTGAAGAGACAGCTTATGGAATGAAAGGCAATATTTGCAAACCATACAGCTGGTAAAGAATTAATATCCAAAATATATAAGGAACTCAAACAACTCAATAGCAAGAAAAAAACTTGATTAAAAAATGAGCAAAGGGCATGAACAGAAGTTTCTCAAAAGAAGGCATACAAATGGGCTAACAGTTTTATGAAACAATACTCAACATTACTAATCATCTGGAAAAGGCAAATTAAAACCACAATGAGATATCATAGAAACAAAATTTGTATATTAGGTCTAATAAACTCGATGATACTTTTAATTTTTATATTTTGGCTGAATTCTCTTTGGATTATTTCTTCATATGACATAATTTTGGAATACTTTCACTATAGATAAAATAAAAAATAATTCAATCTTTAGAATGTTTGATTTAAATTTGCAACTTGACACAGACATATTAGGAAAGTAATTTCAGGTTAATCACTTATGACTTATAATATCTATAAATTTTTAGAATTGTTGTCAAATTTTAGAAAAGATCGGTCAAATTTTCTTGATATAATGAACTCCAAGATTACAGAGCATTAAAATATTTCTTATATTATTAATATTAAATACTCTTTCAATTGAGACATTGTAAACTAATTTGTTCTCAATGTCTTCATTTTAAAGACATGTTACAAGATTTACGGTATTTTCTTTGAGGTCAATATATCATTATGACATGAAAAACTTTCATTCTTACTAGGCATCAATGAGAACTGAATTATCTACTTAAAATTTTATGTGTTCTATGATATCTTTCATATTTTTAAATGCTGTTTTGTTTTCAATACTCCTAGACTTCTGGTGCCAGGCAATATGCAACATATTTATATGTGCTATGTCTGCAGACCCAACCTCTTTGTGTCTTGATGGCAACTGATTTGGCACGGTGGTGGTAATAATATTCCTAGAAGCCATTCTTACACTTGGATGGGCATAAGTTACCAAATTATATACACTAATCTCAAACTAAAAGCATTCTGTGTGTGACTTTTCAGTTGAGTCTTCCAAATGCTTGACTTTCTAATGTCAACTGATTCAGTGGGAGTATAATGAGGAGGAAATCTGAGTAAAATAAGACAGGAGCTTGCTTATTTTCTTGCAATTAAGATGACTTTTCAGTTTTTACAAAAAATGAGACAATGCAGAAACATCACTAGGAGCCCTTTCAGGTCCTTGATGATGTCTGTTCCAATGAGGAGCCCTGAAGTTTAACCTTCATTAGTTCTCAGGTAATCAAGCCTTGATTATAATTATCAGTTTTTCCTCTTTTTCTTCATATCCAGATTTTGTGTGATTGTTATATTATGAATTTGTTCAGTAAATTGCTTAATTTGTATCCATTCCTCTGAGTCCTTTTCCCTCCATCCATTCTAACGACTGCCAAAGCAATGTTACTTAACTACTACATTACCTGCATTCTTTTTCCTTGATTAGATCTATCACAGATGTTTTACTGTCTATAAAATAATTTAATTTTTTAATCTGAAATTCAAACCTCTCCTTATTCACAGCTCTTCTTATTTCTTCCCGTACTTCCTTGTGCAAAACCACTGCTTCAGTTTTTGTCTTCTTATTAGTTCTAGAATAGTCTCTACGCTTTCCTGTACTTCAGAATCTTTGTTCAGGTGTAATCTTGCAAACTACAGTGTAATATCCAAGTATTCTTCAGACAACCCCAGATCAAGCTCAGTGCTCAGTAATTTCTCTTTCCTCTAAACTCCTCTGGTACTTATTGATCAAAATATTCATTTATTAATTAGCATAGTCACTTGCTTCTAATTTTTAAAATATGGGGGTTTTCTCTAATACAAATTTGCATCTCCGAAGTCTTATAAATTTTGCCTAATTTCATGCCCTACATGTACATAGTATATACTTGTTGAGAATGTGCTAAAATGAATATTAATAATATATTGGTAATTTTATTACATTCTTCTAAATCTATTTGTAACAAACTTTTTAGATGAAAAGTATTGAAAAGAAATAAAACAAGAAAGCTAGCCCATTTATAATAGTCACACACACAAAAATACCTAGAAATAAATTTAATCAAGGAGGTGAAAGATATCTACAATGAAAACTACAAATCACTCTTGAAAGAAATTAAAGAGGACACAAAAAGATGGAAAGACATTCCATGCTCTTGGGATGGAAGTATTAACATTGTGAAAATGTCCATACTGTGAAAGCAATCTAAAGATTCAATGCAATCCCCATCAAAATGCCTGCTGTACACTGGATGCCCCCTGTCCCCCGCAACCTAATTGAAGCTTAATCCTCACTGTAACTGTTGAGGGTAGGAAATCCTATTATGCTAACTGAAAGATTGGGCCTTGAAAGGTTATTAGATTGCAGGATCATGCCATAATGAATGGATTAAAAATGGTGGTCATGGGTGTAGTTCTGAGAGCTTTAAAAAGAGAGTGAATGAAGAGGTTAGTCTCTCCTGCTCTTTCTGCTCCACCATTTCTGCAATGGGATACCTTGCTATCACTGTCACCACCACCAAGACTCTTGTGGGACTTGCACTTTGGGCTCACAACCTCAGAAACTTTAAGCAAATAAATTTTGTTTTCTTATAAATCACCCAGTTTCAGGTAGTTTGTTATAGACAACAGAAATGGACTAATACAATACCAATGGCATTCTTCACAGAAATAGAAAAAACAATCTTAACATTCATATGGAACAACAAAAGACCACAAATAGCCAAAGCAATCCTGAGCAAAAAAAATAAAGCCAGAAGCATAACACTACCTGACTTCAAACCATACTACAAGGCTATAGTAACCAAAACAGCATGGTACTGGCATAAAAACAGATACTTGGACCAATGGAACAGAATGGAGAACACAGAAATCAACCCATGTGCTTACAGCCAGCTGATCTTTGACAAAGGCACCAAGAACTTGCACTGGGGAAAAGACTGCATTTTCAATAAATAATTCTGGGAAAACTGGGCATCCATATGTAGAAGAATGAAACTAGACCCATACCTCTCATTATATACCAAAATCAACTCAAGATAGTTTAAAGACTTAAATATAGAACCCAAAACAGTAAAACTCCTGAAGGAAAAGATAGAGGAAACACTTCAGGAGGTAGGACTGGGCACAGGCTTTGTGAATATGACCTCCAAAACATAAGCAACAAAAGGAAAATTAAGCAAATTGAATTATATCAAACTAAAGAGCTTCTGCATAGCAAAAGAAACAGTTAATAGAGCAACAGACAACCTACAAAATGGCAGAAAATATTTGCAAACTATGTATCTGACAAAGGATTAACTATACAGAATACACAAGGAACTCAAACAACTTAACAGTGAAAAAACAAATAACCCAGTTCAAAAATGGGCAAAGGAGCTGAACAGGCATTTCTCAAAGGAAGATGTATAGATGGCCAACAGACACATGAAAAAATGTTCAGCGTCACACAGCACCACGGAAATGCAAATCAAAACCACACTGAGATATCACCTCACCCCAGTTAGACTGGCATTATCAAAAAGATGGAGAACAACAAATGCTGGTGAGGATGCAGAGAAAGAGGAATGCTCCTACACTGTTGGTGCGACTGTAAATTAGTGCAGGCATTATAGAAAATGGTATGAGGTTCCTTAAGCAACTTCAGATAGAACTGCCATAACATCCAGCAATTCCACTGCTGGTTATATACCCAAAGGAATGGAAATCATGGTATTGAAGAGAAACCTATACCCCCATGCTTTTTGCAGCTCTATTTACAGTAGCCAAGAGATATAATCAAACTAAACGTCTATCATTGGATGACTGGATAGGAAAATGTGGCATATATACACATTGGAATACTACTCTGCCATAAAAAAGAATGAAATTCTGCCATTCACAGCAATATGGATGAACTTAGAGAAAATAATGTTAAGTGAAATAAGCCAGGCACAGAACTAGAAATACCACATGTCCTCACTCATAAGTGGGAGCTAAAAAATAAACAAATAATTTTTTTAAAAAGTAAGATTCAAAAATCACAATAATATGTTCAACTTTCAAAAGGAGAGTACAGAACTGAGGTTACCAGAGTTGGGAAAGGGGCAGGGGAAAAGGGGGTAAGGAAAGAATTCGTAAAGGGCCATGAAAAATGATTACAGTGTATAATGATGAATATACTAATTATCCTGATTTGAGCATCACATATTGCACACAGGCAATAATATTCAACTCTGTATCCATAGATATGTACAATCAACTGTGTTATATACAAATAAACTAGGAAAAAAATGTATTGATTAGGAATAAACAGTGAACAAAAACACTTATGTGATGCTTTATCAGTCTTTGAAATCAAATAGAAGAAAGGAAAAAACAGTAAAAATAATACTCTGAAAGATAATTGTTGAAATTAATGCAAGAGCATTATTCCCACTTGAATAGTAAAGTTGCATTGTACATTTAACAATCACAAATACGGTAAAAATTTCTACGTTAAAAGCACTCCTTATACTTTAAATTCTCCATACACACATAAATGTGTGTGTTTCTGTTTGTGTATACATGAAAAGCCTCTACAGTCATATATGTATAATTATTTAAAAATAGGTAAACGTGAAGCATACAGTAGAGCACATATGTAAATATCTTACTGTATTTTTAAATAGATCAGTTACCAACAGTTGAATTTATATAAATTTAACAGCATAGGAAGCAAACCAGATTAGAGGCAGAGCCAAGAGCGATACACTTAAGATTGTGGGGAGCAGTCCACTGGGTTTGATACCTGGATCTAGCAATATTTTGTGACCTTGAGGGAATTGCTTAAGTGTTCTGGGCTCAGTTCATTCACCTAGGAGTGTACATCTGAGATAGCAATAGTCTCCCATTTCATTGTGTTGTCATAATTATTGAGTAAATGTGCTTAGATCTGTGCCTGGCATATAACTAACACTCAATAATACTAATCTTGATAACTTTCAAGAACACTATCCAATTGGTTAAAATTACCATTACATTAAAAAAAAACGCAATTGAAAATCTAAACCAGGCAAGATATTTGTATTCATATTCAGAGAGATAAAACTAAGGAAATAATAAAGAGGAAGTTTAGATGATCTTTTTTTCCAATATGTGTTACCAGTTAAATGACTTTTAACTTCAGAATGATAGCTGAAAATTCATATTTGCTTAATTAATTAACATGCTATTTTATTTCTTATTTGTCTCAGAATAAAAGACTAAGTCTGGCTCTTCTACCCTAATTAATTTTTTGAAAACACAAGGAAAAAGAAAAGAAAAGGTGTAAAAAATTACAATGGAAGAAAAATTAGAGAAAAGGAGGGACATTTTATAGAATAAAATGACCAATCCAAGAGGAGGAGATCACAATTCTAAATATGTATGCAAGTATCATCATAGTTTTAGAATGCATAAAGAGGTTGACAAAATTAAAGATAAATATACAAATCCACATTTATCGTGGAAGATTTAATACATACTTTCAATATCTGCTAGAATAATCAAATAAAAACATAATAAAAATATAGACAATTTGAACAAAAAAATTACAAATGACCTACTAAAACAGGTAGAATATTGACCATGATGGGCCATAAAGAAAATCTCATCAAATTTTAAAACCACGTAATAACATATTCATAGCAGCAGTATTTGAATTAACTCCAACTTGTAATCTACTCAAATAACCATAAACAGGCATAAGGATAAATAAAATATGGTATATTAAAATGATGGGATATTATACAGCAATAAGAATTAACAATCTATAACTACATCCAACAACATGGTTTAATGTCCCAAACATAATTTTTAGTGAAAGATTGTAAACAAAAAAGTAGCGTCTTTTGCATTTATATAAAGTACAAAAAACAGGCAAACATATTTCATGTTCTTCGAGATCAGGAATGGTCACCCTGTGTGGGGGTGGGACAGGGCACTGGTGGATGGGGAATTACTAACTGGAAATGAATACTGGGGTTTTCTGGGAGACAGTGATGTTCAGTGAAGTGAAGTTGTCTCCACCTTCTCCATACTCAGCAAAACATCTGTTCCTATTCTTTTTATACAAATTATATCTCAATACAAAGTTTTAAAAATCAGCATTTTAATTTCTTGATTTTTGAATTATTAATCTCATTTTTATCAAATGAGAGTAACCCAGTTGCTTCACACACATATACAGTCTTTAGAAAACTAATATAATGAATTGCTGGAAAAGCAGACCCCCAAACCAGCCAGCCCTGCATTCTTGGTAAAGTTTACTCAAATTGCCTGGGTGTTGATTGTGAAAACATTGCCTAAACTAAGTTCTGCAAATGATTTAAAAAATTTTTTTTTATCTCACTCCTTTGAAATGAGTTTAGTTTTACTTTAAACATCATGTGCTTCAGCTACTAAAATATTTACTCCAGGAACTCAGAGGCTTTTTAAACGAGCTTCTATTATTTTCTGTTCTGAGGCTTATACCCAATAAACCTGAATAGTTTGGACAATTGGAGGATTTATGAAATCCAGGGGATATCACCAGCTGCTGCTTTGCACATTCCAAGAATCTGAACTTGTTCCAATGGAGAATATACCCGGGTTTTTAAGAACAAATCAAACAGCAGGTCACAGCATTAACTCTCAGTGAGAGTGCAGTGAGAATCAGGTCAAGCTCTAGCCCAGCTGGAGTTTGTAGTTGATTTTTTTGTTGTTGTTTGTTTATCTTGCAAAAGTTTCTGATGGGCGGAGCATCTGGTTTCAACTTCCTTTTGGAGCAAATACTTTCCTGCAGTAATCACAATTTTTAGCAAAGGGGAACTGTGTGGTGTCAGCTGTGCCAGCTAGTAAATGTACCCCTAAAAGATCCGAAAAAATGAGATTTCCAGCAAAAATTATTTGGCTTATGTTATGGGCTGTTTGTGTAGCAGAAGGTAAGATGAAAAGACTTTTTTTCTATAACTATATTGTAAAACATTTGGTCTCTGTGGTTTTCAAAGTGGTAATAAAAATTTGGTCCATAAAATGTGTTTTTGTTACTATTCTGTAGATTAACATTTGAGTGGCTTTTGACATTGGTAAGCTTAAAACATACGTTAGTTTATTTGAGTGGCACGTGTGATTATTCATTACAATTTTATTTAATGTGAAATTTAAGAAAATGTTTTAATCAATGTTTTCAAAAACTGTAATCTGGCATAATCATTTCCTTTGTAATTATCACAAAATGTAATTTACTTTTTTTACTTATAAGTTTCACCAAAATGCTTTATGTGAAAGTATTAAGTATGTGAATATACATAGTCAATAAAAGCTTTCAAGTCATATAATGATAGGATTTATTTCAGATATAATTTTAACTCTTCCTAAAGAAAAATGTATTTATCATTTACAACTGATAGTACCCTGGCCTTAAAAGTGTTGTAGACAAGCAATATTTGTATTATCAGAATGAAAATATATAAATTTGAAACACAATTGAATATACAGTATTTGCAACATCTAAGTTGTTTAATAGGATTTTTTTTCCTGTAGTTGTATGTAAGAAATATTCTCAAAGTGCATTCTTTTCGTATAGTGAATATGAGGATATGAGCTTTTTTCTGATATCAGTAAGACAATTTCTGGATTCATAATTACATTTAATTTTATTACTGCTTCTTGATAGATTAAAAAGTTTATTCTTGGAAGAAGTTTGCTTTTCCAGTTCATGATAGGTAACCAGTTATGTGATAGATATTTGATCAACATTTTTAAACCATATGAACTACATGTCATTCCAAATTTCCCAAAACTTTTCACTTAGTCAAATTTTAATAGAGTACCTGCAACGTAGCCTCTGGGCACTGAAAAATATTACCAAATAACACAAAACCTCTGTCCTTGAAGTCATCCAATCCAGAAAATAAAGGAAGATTTTTAAAGTTATATCCTTTACTAATATTTTTAAAAATTTGCTCAAAAGTGCTAAATGCTTTTTGTAAGATGGAGCCTTTATTCAGGTATATTTTCTAATATGTTATTACTTCATTTTGTTTTGAAGAGTAAACCTTTCTGCCACTTTTTAACCTAGGTAAACTATCATTTCCTTGCATACGGGTTACAATTTGTATTTTAAAATAAAATATTATTTTATTGGCAAAGAGTTCCAAATGTATTAACATTACCAATTTTAGCAAACATCTTTTCATTTTTTCACATAAACGTTTTTGTCTTTTCTTATTTTATGGGAATGCTTTTAATGTTCCAGTGTTTATGTACACTTTGTTGAGGTTTTATGTAGGTATCATTTGTCATGTGAGGGAGATTTATTTCTAGCTAAATTTTAAGAAGCAAGAATCAATGCCAAGTTTAATTAAACTGTTTACGTGATAACAGAGTGGAATTTGAAACATTTTTAAAATAAGCTGCAACAAAGTATATGTGATAATTTAAAATAGTGATTTAAACTCTTCATTTACATAATAAATCATAGTTTACTTGTTTATTTGACATGTATTTTATTTTTCATCAATGTCTGTTTTAATGGAATATCAATTTCTGCTGGTGAATTGAGCATTTATAGTATGTATGCTATATTGAAAATGACTATAAATCTGGCCACTTCTTAACTGATAAAGCACAACGTTAGTATTTAAAGCAAAGCTTAGGTCAGCCTCATAATTTTTATAAAAACACGTATAATGCAGTAGCCAACAGAGAAAAATTCTATACATTTTTAGTAGCTATAGAACTTATATTTTATTCCTTGTTTGCTAAACCAGTTTGAGATGTCAATCAGTTCTACCAGTCTACCATACCTAACAGAAACTTTACTCAGCAGAGCAGGCTTGGTCATTAATATTCATGTATACTTCAGTATTTGTTTCTGTTTTTATTTTCACTATGAGCACTGAATATTAAATTGAGAAACCGAGAAAAAACTGTATTAAATACTATCACAATCTGCATTACTCACCTAGACATAACATTTTAGCATTTCCTAAATTGCTTCTGACCTGATGAGAGTGAACATTTTTTAAAAAATGCTATTCATCACTAAAGAAAAATAATAGCCAAGAAGAATTTATAAACCAAGCTTTCTATTTGTTTTCCCTTTTTAAGAAGGTAGGGATTAAGGACATAGTTTAGAATAATAATTCCTCCATCATACATTGTAGTTTCATCTTTTTGGAATGTTTTTTGACTGAGATTTGCAAGTAAATGTTCTAGGTTTAGGGTCTAGCAATTGAATACTGTATGAAATTAGGCCACAGCCCAGAAATTCCAGGATGGTTAAAGTGAATAAATTAAAACTCTATGAAAACATGTCAAAGTAATTACTGGCTATGTTGTTTTGGAAGATATATGTTTTCTAATCTTGCAATTTTTGAAGACAAAATAGTTCTTTCAGGTCCTGAAAGACATAGATCCAAGATTGAGGGATTACATTCCAATCAGATGAAGGAAAATTCATTTCTTTATGTATTCTATTGTTTCAAGTACCAAAACATTCTCAAATTTGTGTTAAGCCTCATATGGAAAACGTTGTTAACATAACTATTATATAAATTAACTATAAATCATTACAAATTAATCTTTATAAGGATATTTGTGAATGTTACGTACCATTGTCTTATCCAGAAAACGTGTGATAATGGTTTATAATCCTAAATTCTGTGTTTGAATTTCAGTGGGATAAATAAGAATCTCCCTTCCCCACAACCACACATTTCAGAGGAAGTACTAAGGGTATTTATGTCTATGATGTGATCTAAAGTTGCACAATACCCCAACTGCCTTCAGTATGTTTTCTCCTAAAATGCTTTGCAACTTGATATTACTATAAATTCAACCAAACTGTAATTTACACGGAACGTCAAATACTCTGAATAAATACCTTAGGGTAGTTAAATTTAGTATTATTCTTTATAATCTTCCCTGTAATACAAACTTCCTTGTAACAATTTTAGTGGGGGAGGGTAGAAATTAAAGGTGATGAGGGTCAGAAAAACAGGACAAAGAGATTCTGGAAGGTGAGGTGTGCCCAGGTGGGCCAGATCTGCTGCGTGAGGTGCTACAGGGAGGGCGCTGAGATGGGGCAGAGAAATTGCCTGCAGGAAAGGCGAGAGAGAGAGAGAGAGAGAGGAGAGAGAGAGAGAGAGAGAGAGAGAGAGAGAGAGAGAGAGCGAGAGAGACACACACACGCCAGGGCAAACTGCTCATTTTAAGTGCAGGCATACCCTGGGAATGCATATGTTGCTCCTCTGACTCTGTATAATTTTAAAATAAAACTGAAATATTTAAGTGTTACAAACTAAAATTATTCTTAGGTAGAAGTAAGTTCCCAAATTTAAGTTCAAAAGCAGTTCGTAAGTATTTTTCAGTTTTGGCCTTTGGTTGCTAAGATCTGAGCCAAAGTCTAAGCTGTCCTATTTTGATCCATTTTTATTTACTTAGTCCCTGACTGTTCTGCAGTGGCTGCCGGTTTCCCCTCTTCCCCCTATGCCTCCTCCTCCTCCTCCCACACAAACCACCCCCCACAGGCCTAGGCCTTGGAGATTCTGCCAACCAATCTATCCCGTGCTCAGTTAGCTAACGTGCACTTTACCTATTTCCTAATAACTTTACATCTCAGCACACAGTGCATGAAAAGGACATGAGGTGATTGAAGAACAGGCAAAAAGTATTACAATTCAGCTTAAAATGATAAAGAGATAGTATAAAAAATGGCTCACAGAAAGTAAAATAATAGGGCTGGCCGGTTGGTTAGAGCACTGTGTTATAACAGGAAGGGTCAAGGGTTTGGATCCTTTTACTAGACAGCTGCTGGGGAAAAAAAAAAAAAAGTAAAATAAGTGAACAGAAAAGAAAACTAGGAAATAAGAAAAACAAAACAAAAAAAAAAAAAAAGAGAGAGGTTTGGCAGAGCATTGTATTTGTTTTGAGGTTTTAGCCTATGAGACAAGTTTCTCATAAACCTTGTTAACTGGAAATGTAATGGAAAAGTGATTATAGAAATGTTCCGTTGAAGGTTTCTAAAAGGTATTTTTTTTTTGAGCTAAATAAAATCGATTCCTGACTTCAAAAACTATATGATAAATTCAAACTTAATACACATAGATCAGATGTATAATGGAATTAGAGACGCTGGAGTTTCCTGGGTTCATGCAGCAGAGCTCTAAGTGCATTACACAGCCTTCTATTGCCTTCTCTTTCACATTTGCTGCTCTCTGATCTTTCCACAGGTTGTCTATAATCTACAGATACAACAGAAAGACTCCCAGGTTGTTTCTGTTTCATTCATTCATTATTTGTTCTTCTGTTTATTCAATAATCACTTTTTGAGTGACTGCTATGCCCTAGGTGCTATGACAAGCACTTTCCCAAAGAAGTTTATTTAGTGGAGAAAACAAAAAATAAATATTATATTTTGTTTTATTAATATATTGCATTTTATCATAGAAATTATTGTGACTAAGATAAACAAAAGATAGTATGGGATAATTCAAGTAAGGCAAATTGGGCTAGGTAGATGGAGTGGGATGCGGTTGGAGAGTTAGTTTACAAGAGGAGTTAGCCAGGTGAGAAAAACAAGGAGGACGTTAGAGACTGGAGAACCATCAAGTGCACGTACGAAGAATTAAACGTAGTTCTGTACAGCTGAAGGGCTGAAACCTTCTCTGTATTTATAATTCCTCCAACAGTTTAACTTCCACAAGTACTGCTAGTCAAACTTGGTACAATGCTTCTTGTTTTTCTTTTCTTTCTCTTTTAATACTTATCCCCAAGAGTCTATCAATAATTATTCAGATAAGTAATTTCTGCTACAGTATTTTCAAGGCCCCCATTCGAATGTCACCCTACTGCTAAGCTTTTTGTGGCAACCAGTTGAGTCTAATGGAAACTCCTTCTATCTATACTGTTTATTTTAAGAAGCTAACTGGACTGAAACAGTAATTGGCATTCGGAATTAGCTATTTAAACACTACACATTTCAAGAAATTTGATTTCAGTGGAATTTCAAGCTGTGTCCTGATAGTAACTTGTTTCAGCGCTTAATGACATACTTGTTATTCTGCCCCATTTCTTGTGGCCATCATCCATTCCCCCATTTGCTTTTATGATCATGGAATTATCTTCATGCTCTTTTTCACTGTTAAATATTAAAAATAAACTGTAAAATCATTCTTTAAATTTTAAAAATATTATCTTATTTTTTTCAGGTACATATTAAATGCAACATAATCTCCCTTCTGCTTTTTCTCGAGTATTTTTTTAAACCTTATGACAACTTATTTTCTTTACATAGTTATATATACATATATTCCTTCTGAAATTTCCTTTAATTTTTCTCATTATTTATAAAATTTGAATATGTCTGATTATGAAAAGCTAATGGGATCATATCATATGTGCATATATAAATAGTATTCCTATATATCAGGGACAAAATAAGAAAGAAATTAAATGTAAGGTATTTTTGCTATTTTCATTCTGTTCACTTGTTCTATTTTTTTCTAAATTGATTTTGTAGTTTTGAGACCAGACAGAATAGCAAGAGCCAGATACAGGGTCCCCAGGCCACTGGAAGGAGTTAGGAATGTCCTATAAGTAAAACGAGAAGTCACAGAAGGATTGTACTCATGCGAGTGACGTGATCAAATTTGCAAGAATCACTTATGGCTCTGCGGAGAAGAGACTAGAAGGACAGGAAATTGGGGGAGTGGAGACTACTGAGCAGGTTGTTTCATAATCAAGGTGACAGATCATGATTTACACCAAGATTGTGGAGATGGAAGCAGAAAGCTGGAGAAATGGAGTAAGGGCGATAATCTTTTTCTTATAAGCAGAATCCAGAGATACCATTTAAAATTGATGAAAGAAGTGCCCTAGTTTTAATTATTATTTGAATTTAAAAAGGTAATCGATATGAGAATTATTTGTGTATATTAAACTTATATACACAGAGTAAATATTTTAAGTAGCTGGTAGGAAGATTATGTGAAAGAGTTGTTTCCTGTCTTTTATAACTTAACACAATTAACTAAATTTGAAAAACCAAGAATTAGAGATATAAACATATTATCTGGAAATATAATAATAGCCACAAGGAACAGCATTTGACTGTGGGAAGTGAGAGTGCTGCGTTTTTTTGTGGATGGATTACGTTGCCCCTTTGGTAGAGGCATCTCCATTTGAGATTTAACTAATTTATTTTTGCAGGAACGTGAATGCCATGGAATGGATCTGTATTTTGAAAGTGAAACACACACATATCAGCCTGTAATCAAACAATAGTCTTTCATGTAAAATTATGGACATAAAATTAAAAAACAAAAACAAAAACACAGGCTTGTGGGGTGTGTGTGTTTGAATGATAAGATATTAGCACCATCTAGTGGAATACAATATGTTTGCTGAAATTATAAAAATCAAAACGATGTTATGTGGAATCATCATTAAGTTCATTAATACAAATGTATTAAAAATTTGTAAAATCTCCAAGGAAAAATCAGTGCATATGACATCTCACAAAAGTGTTTTTAATTTCATAAAATACATTTTCTGTTTTATGTTCTAAAACATTTTTGCATGGATGTGTTCCATGATGAGACTTGGCTCAGTTGATTGTTGTTTTTTTATATGTGTATATAAGTTTTTTTTTTTTTTTCTCTATCCTTGTCTTTTTAGAAGAAATTCTGGAAAAGAATGTTAAAATACTCTTATAAAACCAAGTGAGAAAAATAATTTTCAATTAAAATATTAACTTAAATATGTATAGAATTTGCCATTTTTAAAGTAATGTGTGGGGTTTTATTAATGTAATTATTCTAATATCAAGGTAGCTATATCTCATTTAAGCAGAAGGCAGTATTAAAACCATTAACAATACCAACTAAAATCAGTAGGCATGAGCTTATTCATTTTCTGTCTGTTTTCTTTATATATCATTTAGTTAATCTTTTACAAAATAAGAATCATGCTTTAAATGTAGATTTTATTATCTTAATATTTTTATTGTGACACACACACAAGTGAATAAAATATGAACTTACTGTATTACAAATAGTCATAATCAGCTATGTCAAGAAGTAGAACATTTCCAGCATCCCAGAACTCCACTGTGGTCTCTTCCAGATCAATACCCTTGTATCTCTTCTAGAAAGAAAGAAAAAAATATTATCCTGATATTTAAGGTAGTTACATTTTGCTTTTAATTAATAGTTTTACAGTCTGTGTACTCATCCCTAATATATATGTCTGTTTTTGAATTTTATACAGATGCACTAATCCTATAATATTCGATGCACATTTGTGTCTTTGTACTTAATTTTGTTATCATTTGTTTCTGCCCATGTTATTTTGTGGTTTTGGTATATTATCCATTGCATACCTAGCATACATTTTTATCCATTCAACTTTTGATGGACATTGAGATTGTTTCCATTTTTAAGCATTAAAAACTTGTACTTCTATAATCATTACCATACATAAAATCTGGTTCATGTGTGCACAGGTTTCTCTAGAAGACATTCCTAGGAATAAAATTACTGAGCAATAGATAGCTGTAATGGACCGAATATTTGTACCCCCACAAAAAAATTTGTACGTTAAAACCCTAACCCATGACAGGATGGTGTTAGGAAGTGGGGCCTTTGGGATGTAATTAGGTTCTGATGAGGTCATGAGTATGAAGTCCCATGATGGGCTTAGTGTTCTTA
Organism: Cynocephalus volans; assembly: GCF_027409185.1. NCBI lineage: Eukaryota > Metazoa > Chordata > Mammalia > Dermoptera > Cynocephalidae > Cynocephalus > Cynocephalus volans. Next base: position 129,214,553 of record NC_084470.1, on the reverse strand, counting down.
TAAGAAGGGAAAGAAACTAGAGCCCCCCTCTGTCTTTGTCTCTGTCTCTCTCTGTGTTTCTGTCTCTATCCCTGTCTCTCTCTCTCAGCTATGTGAGGACACAGGCAAAAGGCAAACCAGGGATGTGGCCCTCACCAGAATTCAACTATGCTAGCACCTTCATCTTGTACTTCCTAGCCTCCAGAAATGGAAGAAATAAATTTGTGTTGTTTAAGCCATAAAATTTTTCCAAAAAGAGAAAGCAACATGTACAAAAGATCTATTAAGAAAAATAAAAAATGCTAGTCTCTGGTATTTTTGTTATAGCAGCTCTTACTGACTAATACAGCAGTGCACATCTTCAACTTCACTGTAAGTTGCAATTTCAAATTCACTGTGAACTCTTTTCTGATGCGGTGATTACATTTGCAGTTTTAATTTAATTTTCATTTCTGGTTTGAGCAATTTTTCGTAAGTTTATTCATCATGTGAATTTTTTCTTTGGTGAAATAAGTCCTTTGACCATTTTTCTTTTCTTTGCTCTTTTTTTTTTTTTTCTTTTTACTAACCTTTTCATGTGTTAATACCAAGGTAATTTTTCCTTGGACGCTTTGTAGAAGTAGCTGGTAAAGACAACGATTTCTACAAACTGAAGCTGGAGCATTGGTTACATGGTTTATAGGACTCTGGAAGTTTGCTAAGTTATATTTTTTCTAGGAATTTGTCTTGTTCATCAATATTTTCAAATGTATTGTCAAACAGATGTTTATAATCTGTTAAAATCTTTTTGATGTTTGCAAGATTTCTAGTAATATTCCTTTTATTCCTGGATGATGGTTATTGTGCCTTCTTTTTTTTTAATCTTTATCAATCTTGCAAGAATTTTATTTTTTTATTTTTTTGTTTATTCATTTTCTATTCATTTATTTTTTCAGTTGAAACATAATTGATTATATGTATTCATGGGGTACAGAGTTGACTATCAGTATTTGTGTACAGTATGTGATAAATCAATATTATTAGCATGTTCATCATTCCAAATCATAATTATTTTTTGTGTCCCTTACTCAGTTACTCCCGAACCCCCCTCCACCTTCCCCTTTCCCACCTCTAGTTACTATAGGTCCGTTCTCTCCTTCTGAAAGTTCAACATTTTATTGTGCTATTTCTTTCTTTTCTTTCTTTCTTTGCTCCCACTAGAGTGAGCTCTCTTTCTGTGCCTGGCTTATTTAATTTAACATAATTTTCTCCAAGCTCATCCATGTTGCTGTGAATCTTGCCAGGATTTTATCAATTTTATTTGTCTTGTCAAGAAACTAGTTTTTAACTTCATTGACACTTTATATATTATTTTTTCCATTTTATTTATATATGTTATTTGTATTATCTATTTACTAATTTCTTCCATTATGGCTATTTTTCTGTTGCTTTTGAGAATGCTGCCACCCCCTTAATTTTTATCCTTTCTCCCTTAATTATTTTATTTAGGTGTTTTGCTAAAAGTTTATAATGTAGACTTTTGGTATTGTTCATTTCAAAGTATTTCTAATTTCCTTTGTGATTTCTTCATTGGTTCATAAAAGGAGATTTACTAATATGCACACCCAACATTTTTGTTGTTGTTTTGTAGATTTTTCTTGTAACATCCGGGGGTCAGAGAATATGTTTTTGTTTTTTTTTTAAAAGATGACCGGTAAGGGGATCTCAACCCTTGACTTGGTGTTGTCAGCACCACGCTCAACCAGAGAGCGAACCAGCCATCCCTATTTAGGATCCGAACCCGTGGCCTTGGTGTTATCAGCACCGCACTCTGCCGAGTGAGCCACGGGACGACCCTATGTTTTTGTTTGATTTCAATATTTTGAAATTTATAGGGACTTCCATTATAACCTAATATGATTTAGTTTTGTAAATATTTTATGTATTCTGAAATACTGTTGTGTACAAGGTCCACTACAGATAAATTATGTGTTATATATGTTTTTCAAATTTTTTATGTCCTTATAGAATTTTTCTTGCTTTTTTCCTATCAATTATCAAGAGAGGTATACTAAAGTCTCCAACTGGATGTCTGGATTTGTCTCTCTACGTACTCTTGGCTTTATTATTAGATGCTACACATTTAAAAATATATCTTTCTTATTAGTTGAAACTTTGATCATAAAGTAACTTTTTTAAAACCTCTGACAAATGCTTTTGTGCCTTACATTCTATCTTGCCTAATAGTAATATAGCATAGCCACCTTTCTCTTGATAGTATTTACATGGAAAACAGTTTTCTATCCTTTTACTTTTAACTTTTTGCACTTGTATTTAGATATTACTTGTAAATAGCTTTTAGCACTCTCCTATAAATTTAGTGTGAAAACCAATGACTTTTTCCTGGATCATTTAATCTATTTTTGTTTGATAAAGTTACTGATATATTTGATTTTAAATCTAACACCTAATTTGATCTATTTTTTCTGTATTTAATTTTTCTTTGTGATTTTGCCATTTTTGAATTGGTTAATTTTTATTATTTAATCTTTCTTTTTAAATAGACTGAAAATTTTTTATCTCAATTCTGATTCTATAATTTTGGCAATTAACATGCTGTCTTCGTCGGTTTGGGCTGCTGCAACAAAATTTCATTAACTGAGTATCTCACACACAACAGAATTTTATTTCTCACAGTTCTAGAGAAAGGAAAGTCCAAGATCAAAGTGTCAGCAGATTCAGTGTCTGGCATGTGCTTGCTTTCTTGTTCACAGAAGGCACTTTCTATCTGTGACCACATATGGTGGAAGGTGCAAGGCAGCTCTGCGCGGCCTCTTTTATAAAATCTCTCATCCCATTCATGAGCTTTAACTTATGACCTCCCAATATTGCATTAATGATTAAGTTCAAACCTAGAATTTTAGGAGGATACAAACATTCAGACGATAACACATGCCTTCTCAACTTATCAGTCTAAATGCTAATGTGTAAGTCAGGGTTCAACCAGAGAAGCTTAATCAGGAGAAGATTATTTATCTATCAGGCAGTTAATCAATTGATATACCTATTTATATACCTAGCTATCTAAAAATATGTTTCTTATGAACTACCTAATGCAGTTGTGTGCACTAGATAAGCAAGTCTGAAATCCAAAAGGCAAACAGTCAGAAAGGGGAAGATCATAGACAGGCTGGAGCTCACAGGGAAAGCAGCTGCTGTTCACAGTAGAATTTCTTCTCTTTTTCAGAGAAGCCTCAGCCCCGCATTGTAGACCTTTCAAGTGATTTGATCTGGCTTATCCAGATTATTGAGGGTAATAACTGGGCTTAAAGTCAACTAATTGGGACTATCTCTGGCAACATACCTTCCCAGCAACACGCTGATTAACGTTTGATTAAATCACTAGGGATGGTAGCTTATCACTGCTGGTTAATCTTTCCATTCGTTTAGACATTGTGAAGATCTTATAAGGCGTTGATTTATTTGCCCTACTCAATTTGCACACTATTGTCATATATTGTTTGTATATGTGTGTATATATTTATTTAGTCAGTGTTTATTTAGATTTTCTTGCATGTGTACCACTTTCTCTATTTTCATTTCTTTTTTTGTCCTGTACCTCATATCTGGCATCAGTTTCCCAGTTTCTGTTTTCTAAAATACATTTTTTCCTTGTTGTAAATCTAGGGTGGCCAATTCTCTGAAATTTTATTAATGAAATCATTATTCTTCAAAAATTATTTTTGTATATAGAATTTTAGGTAGGTAGTTATTGCTTTCTGCAAATTGAATCGATCATTTAACATCTGGCCTCTGTTATTGCTATTGAGAAGTCAGCTATGAGTCTAAGCTACTCCTTTTAAATTAATCTTTTTCTTTGGCAAGTTTTAGATTTTTTTCCTTTGGTTTTCTGCATATTCTCTCTGATGCATCTAGGTGTATATTTTTTATACTGCTTAAAATATTTTTAATTCTTGAATTTATTAATTGAAAAACTTGCTTCCAACGTTGCTTGTCCTTTTCCAGTCTCATTGACTCTCAGCTCATCTTGTATATTTTCCATCCCTTTGTATCTCTATATGACACTCTGTATTATTTTTTTTTACCTGTCCTCCAGTTCATTAATGCTTTTTAAAACTGTGTTAATCTGCTTTTAAACTGTTCATGGATGGTTAAAGAGCTATTCTTTTTTGTTTTATTTCTAGAAAATTTACTTGGTTCTTTCTAAAATCTGCTATTACATTGTTATAGTTTCCTGTTCACAGATATCATTAGTCAATCTTTTCTCTTACATTTTAAAATAAGGGGGCTGGCTGGTTAAGTCAGATGGTTAGAGCAAAGCCTTGTAACACCAAGGTCACAGGTTCCGATCTCCAAACTGGCCAGTCGCTAAAAAAAAAAAAAAAAAAAAATTAAAAACATAATTAGTATTGTTGATTATATTTTTCATATATTTATTCCAATAGCAAAGATTTATTCTGTTCCTTATGAAGTCTATAGTCCTTGGGAGCTATGTTTTTCTCTGACAATGTCTTTGACATTTGTAGAAATAATCTGATGCTTAGGAAAAAAATATCTTCCTCAAGATAAGATTACAATTATCTACTTTGGCTGCAGAGGAGCACATTCAATCTGAGAACACCTTAAAACAAATTCAAGCTTTCAAGTTCCCTGATTGCCCAAATAATTCAAAGCCGGGTTCTAAATCTGTGTGAAGAGTGGTTTGCTTCTAGTTCTCCCTCATCCTAAGGGTGAATCCATTTAGGGTTCCAACTTTGAATTTTGCTTCTTTTGCCTAACAAAGCTATCAAAAAGCAAGCTCTTATCTTCCCAAAATGGTGAATGCCCTCAGAGCAGAAAAGGTTTGGCTGTTCTGATTGTACAGAGATTTTGTTTTGGTAATTCTTTACCATCTTGACAGCTTTCTAAATCCTTCTATGAAAGCATTTATTTATTTATTTATTTATTTATTTTTTTGTCTTTTTTTTTTTTTTTTTTTGTGACTGGTAAGGGGATCGCAACCCTTGGCGTGGACCCGCGGCAGGAGCTCTGCTGCGCTCCCAAGCACTGCACTCTCCTGAGTGCACCACGGGGCCGGCCCAAAAGCATTTATTTTTTTAAATGTATTTTCCTGTTTTTTGTTTGTTTGTTTTTTTTTATATTAAGATGCCCTAAGCAAAAAAGTTAATCTGAATAGTGTAGGACAAAGGTCCTTAAACTTTTTCTGGAAAGAGCCAGACAGTAAATACTTTGTACTTCACATGCCATTAAGGGCTCTGTCACAACTACTCAACTCTTCTATTGTAGCCACAAGTAATATTTAAATAGTAGGACACAGCTATATTCTAAAAAAACTTTATTTACAAAAACAGGCAGTGGCCCAAATTGGCTCACAGACCAGTTTTCTGACTCCTGATCTAATATAACTTCAATAGAAACAGAAAATCTACACTAACTTCCCCCCTTACTATTATGACAATAGTATTTATTTATTCATGTACATTTTATGTAAATGTTTATGTACAATACTAAATACACTCCAAAATATTTTTAGAAGCCAAATAATATTTCTTCAGACAAATGTGCCATAATTTGACAGTATCCACATTTTTTAACATTCTAATTCTTTCTAATTATATCCATTACTGAAAATGTTGGAATAAATATCCTGTACATTAGTAGCTCACCAAATCTTTGATCATTGCTTTAGGTTACTTTTTTTTCTTTTTCTGATTGAAATTATTTGTCAATTTATCTGAGCAATTTCAAGATTGTTGATATATATTGTCAAGCTGCTTACAAGTAAAATTATAGTTATTTATAATTCTAATTTCATTTAATAATATTTTTATCACCTCATTTTCTGCAAAATTGAGTAACATTTCCTTTACATTTTATCATTGAATATGCTCTAAAAATATCATTTGCATTTAATTTTCTTGTCTTCGATTATTAGTAATGGTCATGTTATTGGTCATTTTTAAGTAAATGATCTACCATACGCTAACATTTTTCTTTTGGTAGTTTTAGTGCTTTCGATATTTCAAGAAGTGCTTTTGTATTGAAATTAATTTATCAGTCATTGCCTTTAAATTTTGCATATACTATTTTTTTTAAAAAATAAATTTTAACTTTAAAATATACTAATTCAAATGCTATTTTTGTAATTTGCTCTGTTTTTGATATTTATTCACAGTGTTTTGAATAGATTAATAAAATAAACATGATTATAGATAGATGGCACAAAAAATAATAGTGGGTTAAAAAATGACAGCATCTGATATAGCAAGTAATTAAAGAAATTATAAGAGAATTAAGTAGATACATGTTTTCTCTTAAATTTTTTAAAACTTAACTCTTTAATGTAGCTGGGATTTGTGTGCATGTGTCTGTGTGTGTCTGTAAATAAAGTGAGGATTAAACTGTTTTCCATTTCATCCATAGAGGTTTGCAGTTGCAAGACTGCCAGAGTAGGTTTCAATTTGAGATTGTCAATCGAATTTACACAATATAGTAGATTTATCCATTGTTAAGATTACTTAGCTTCAAGAAACTTGATATGATAAAGAGTAACACAGGATGCACAACAATACCTTGGTGGAGACTTCCAGCACTCAGGCGCAGTTTCTGATGTCTCACCTTCCCCATGAAGTATTTTTGTACATGAGGGATGAATGTTGATGCAAATATCCATGCAGAGCAACTACAGGTTTAGGAATCTTCAGCTTAAACACATTGGTTGTCACCTAGAATGTGGTGAGTGATTTGTGCTCTTGTTATTATTGGTTTTGTTTTTTTCTTTTTTTAGTTTCTTTAGATTTAGGGTTTTTCCTAGTTCTTTGAGTTAGAAATTTAGATAATTGATTTTCAGCTGTTTTTATTTCTAATGCATTAAAACTATAATTTTCCCCTAATCATTGCTTCACCATCAGCCTCCAAATTTTGACATATATCATATTTCCTTTGCTGTTTAGTTCAACATTAATTAAGTCATATTTTAATTTATATTGTGATTTCTTCTTTAACCCATAAGTTATTTAAAAGTGTTTCTTAACATCAAAATTTTTTAGAATTTTTCAGTTATTTTCTGTTAGCAATGTCTAGTGGTCAGTGAGTATACTTAGAGTGATTTTAATCCTTTGAAATGTATAGGGACTTGCTTTATGGTTTATTTTGATGAATGTTCTATGTACATACATGTTCATACATAAAATATACATGTTGGGATGATCATGTATCTTGCAATCATTGAAGGCTATGTTTTGTAAATGTAAAAAAGCTCAATTTGGTTAATAATGTTTTTAATATTGTGTATATTCTTATTTTTCATTTCCTTGTCTGTCAGAGACAGGGAGAGGTGTGCTTAAATCTCTAACTATAATGGATTTATTTGCTTATCTTCCTAATTCTGTTATATTTTGAACATATATTAATAGTCTATGCACAGTGGCATGCTGGTAAATGTATAACACCCAACTATTCCAGCCACCCCTCAAAAAAGGAAAGGGAAAACCCTTGATTTGTGGAATTTGCTGATTTCCATGATGTAAATCCTCACAATATGGTCAATTTCAAGTTACCAACATGACATTAGTGAACACAAGAGGTGTGTATAATTGGCTCCTGTGAGTCAGTATGAGCCAGCTCCAGGGAACACTGTTCAACACATTTAGCGTTATTACATCTGTCTGTTCAAGTAACTTCTTTATGTTATCAAATGACTTTCTTCTTATCTGGCAATCCTTTCTACTTTAAATTTTTTGTCTAATATTAGCATAACACCATTCTTCTTCTCATTAATGTTTTCATTGTATATTAGTTTTTATCATTTACTTTTGACCTGTATGTCCAATTTTATTAAAAGTAATCATCATATACTTGGGGTTTCTTTCTTTTTTTTTTTTAATCCAGTCATACTGTCTTTGTATTTTAAGTGGAGAGGTGAATCTATTTATATTTAATGTAATTGCTGATACAGTTAAGTCTAACATCTTGCTATTTTCTGGTCTCATCTCTTCTGTGTTCTTTTGTTACTCCTTTCCTGCCATGTTTTACATTAATTAAATATTCTTTACTATTTTACTATTAGTTTATTATATATCTATATATCAATATTGTTGTTTTAGTGATTACCTTAGCAATTAAAACAAGCATATTTAAATTTTTACAGTCTACCCTAAATTAATAACTTTACCACATCTTAAACTATGCTAGAACATCACAATTTAATTCCTCTTGCTTATTCCTGACATTTTTGCTGTTATTGTTACATGTTTTACTCTTGAATTTGTTGTAAACACTACAAAACGTGGTTATTATTGATTAAATATTAAACGGTCTCTTTTTAATGTGGTAAGACATACATAGCTTAATATTTATAATTATCGATTTAGACTATTTTTCCATAGTCTTTTAATTTATCCACATATTTATTTTTTCACTTCTGCTCATTTCTTATGGGCTCCTCTGCTTATATTTGGGATCGATTTTCTTTATCCCAGGGAAGTTTCTTCAGTATTTTTTAAATAGTGTGAGTCTCCTATTGTTGAGTTCTCTCCACTTTTGTTTATTTGAGAGTGTGTTTTTATTCTCATTCATTTTTGGAGTGTATTTTCACCAGATCTAGAGTTTTCTGTTGACATTTTATTCTCACACTCTAAAAATGTCAAGACACTGTTTTGTGGCTTCAGTATTTACAATTATAGACTTAGCTGTCATCTTTACTGTTTTCCTGAAAGAAATGTTTTCTGTTTGCTTTTAAGATTTAGCATTTATCTTTGGTTTTCAGCAGAGCCTTAGTATAGTTTTTTTTGTATATTCCCTTTTGGGAGTTTGCTAAGATTTTGAAGAGTTGATTTCTTTTATCAATTTTGCAAACCTTTGAGCTCTTATTCCTTCAAATGTTGCTTCTGTACATTCTCTCCTCTACTTTTGAATCTCCAATGAGACATACATTGCATAAGTTGGCTCTGCACCACACACTTATTATACTCTGTTTTGTTTGTTGTTGTTATTTATGCACTTTTGTCTCTCTATAGTTTACTTTAGATGTTTCTACATAAAATTTTCTTCAAGTTTAATAAGTTTGTGGAGGTGAGCTAAGACCCTCATGGCACCAGGGCTCAGTCTAAGGCCCGGGAGGGAAGGGAAGTGCACACAGCCCAGCAGCCATCATGGTGAGCTGAGAACCATGTGGCACTGGGGCACAGTCTAAGGCCAGGAGGGAAGCCCCCACAGCCCAGCGGAAAGCCGAGGTGAGCCAAGACTCTCATAGTACCAGGGCTCAGTCTAAGGCCCTGGGTGGAAGGGAAGCACACACAGCCTAGCAGGTGCTGAAGTGAGTTGAGACCTGCACAGCACCAGGGGCTCAGTCTATGGCCACACCTTCAGTCACCACAAGAACTATTCACCACCACAGTAGCAGCCACAGCAAATCTACCACTCACTTGAATACATTGATATAAGAAGAGTCACCAGAAGAGCCTGTGGATAGAAGAGGAAATCTTTATTCTTATAGCCAACCCCAGAGTAGCAGAAAAAGCAAGACCTCTACCAGATGACCAAATATCAATGAAAAAAATACAAGAACTACAAAGAAAGAAGAAGATATGACACCACCAAAAGAATACAGTAATGCTCAAATTCCAACCGGGAATCCTTGAAATGTCTGAAAGGGAATTCTGAGCAATGATCTTAAGAAAGCTCAAAGAAATAAAAGAAGACTCAGTTTTAGAACACAAGGGAAAAGGAAAAAATAACTGAAATATGAAGGAAGAAATTTACAAAGAGATAAATATCTTAAAAAAGAGTTTAGCAGGACTCCTAGAAATGAAAGATTCACTCAGTGAAATAAAAAACACAACAGAGAGTTTGAGTAGCAGACTAGAGCAAGCAGAAGAAAAAATTTCAGATCTTGAAGATGGTCTTTTCAAAATAACCCAGGCAGACAAAAAAAAAAAAAAGGAAAAAAGTATTAAAAATAATGAAGAAAATCTATGAGCAATAGCAGACAACCTCAAGTGCTCTAACATCCAAATTGTGGATATTCCAGAAGTGTGGGGGGGGGGGGGAGGAAGGAAAAGACATTGAAAACCTATTTAAGGAAATAATAACAGAAAACTTCCCGGGTGTAGGGAGAGATGCAGACTTTCAGATCCAGGAAGCTCAAAGATCCCCCAAAAGATTCAATCCAAAAATATCCTCTCCAAGACACATTGTAGTCAAATTTGCAAAGCTCAAAGACAAAGAGAGAATTCTAAAAGCAGCAAAAGTAACAAGTCATCTATAAGGGAACCCCCATCATACTAAAATCAGACTTTTTGACTAAAACCCTACAGGCCAGAAGAAAGTGAAATGATATATTCAAAACACTAAAAGAAAAAAATTGCCAGTCAAAAATTCTTTATCCAGCAAGGCTCTCCTTCAGAAATGAGGGAGAAATAGTGTATTTCCCAGACAAACAAATATTGTGTGAGTTCATCCCCACACAACAAGCCCTGAAAGAAATTCTCAAAGGAGTACTGCATCTGGAATCTGAATAATGATGATCACTATTACAGATACACAAAAAGAGCAATACCTGCCATTTAAACGAAAATGCCAGTGAGAAAGAGTGAGAAGCTAAATCATGCAACCTCAAATTTCCAACTAACATTAAAGAAGAGAAATAAAAGTGGAAGTAATGTCTAAAAGATAATTAAAACATCTAAATAAAAAGCAATTAAATGACAGGAATTAAACAACACCTGTCAATAAACTACTGTAAATATGAATGGATTAAACTCCCCATCCAAAAGGCACAGATTGACTGATTGGATTAAAAACCTAGGCCTAAGTATATCCTGTCTTCAAGAGACACACCTTACCTGTAGAGAGACACACAGACTAAAAGTGAAGGGATGGAAAAAGATGCAAATGGAAACCAAAAATGAGCAGGAGTAGCTATTCTTATATCAGATAAAAGAGACTTTAAACCAAAAAATTATAAAAACAGACAAAGAAGGCCACTGTATAATGATAAAAGGATCTATCCAGCCAGAAGACATAACAATCATAAACATATATGCACCCAATACTGGAGCATCCAGATATAGAAAGCAAAAACTCTTAGACCTAAAGAAAGAAATAGGCCCTAATATGTTAATAGTGGGTGACCAGAACTCCACTCTCTCAGTATGACAGATCTTCCAGGTAAAAAATCAACAAAGAGACACAGGATTTAAACTAGACCTTAGACCAGCTGGACCTGGCAGATACATACTGAACATTTCACCCCAAAATTAAAGAATATACTTTCTTCTCAACAGCACATGGAACATTCTCCAGGATAGAACAGATACTGAGTCACAAATCTAGTCTAAGCAAATTTTAAAAAGTCAAAATCATTCCAAGTATCTTTTCAGAACACAATGGTCTAAAGCTGGAAATCAATAAAAAACAAAACCCTTGAAACTGTACAAATACATGGAAACTAAACAATAGGCTCCTGAATGATCTACTGGTCCAAGAAGAAATTAAACAGGAAATCAAAAAATTTCTTGAAACTAATGAAAATAAAGATACATCATACTCAAACCTGTGGGATAATGCAAAAGCAGTGCTAAGAGGCAAATATATTGCAATAAATACTTACATCAAAAGAATGGAAAACATTCCATTCAAAACAACCTAACATTATGCCTCAAAGTACTTGAAAAACAACAATCCAATCCTGAAGGTAGTAGACAGAAAGAAATAATTAAGATCAGAGCAGACCTAAATGAAATAGAGACTCAAAAAGTGATAGAAAAGATCAAAGAAACAAAAAGTTGTTTTTTTGAGAGGATAAATAAAATAGACAAACCATTAGCTAGTTAACAAAAAAAGAAAAAACCCAAATAACAAAAATCAGAAATGAAAAGGGAGACATTACAACTGATACCACAGAAATATGAAGAATCATTACACACTATTATAAAAAACTGTGTGACAACAAATATGAAAATGTGGGAGATATGGATAAATTTATGGACACATACAAACTACCCAGACTAAATCAAGAAAAGGTAGAAAACCTGAACAGACCAATAACAAGCAATGAGATTGAAGTGGTAATCAGCAATATTCCAACAAAGAAAAGCTCAGGTCTGGATGGCTTTACAGCTGAATTTTATCAAATCTTTAAAAAGGAATTAATGCCAATTCTTTTCAAACTATTCCAAAATATTGAAACAGAAGGTATTCTCCCAAATACATTCTTTGAGGCCAACATAACTCTGATACCAAAACCAGATAAAGATACAACCAAAAAAAAAGAAAATTACTGGCCCATATTCTTGATGAACATAGATGCAAAAATCCTCAATGAAATATTAGCAATCAGAATACAGCAACACAGTAAAAAAATTATACACTGTGATCAAGTGGGATTCACCCCAGTGATGCAAGGATGGTTCAACATATGGAAGTCAGTTAATGTGATACATCACATCAGTAAACTCAAGGACAAAAACCATTTGATTATCTAATAGATGCTGAAAAAGCGTTTGACAAAATTCAACATCCCATCATGATAAAGACTCTCAACAAATTAGGTATAGAAGGGAAGTATCTCAACACAATAAAATCCATCTGTGACAAGCCCACCACCAGTATCATTCTGAATGGGAAAAAACTGAAGTCTTTTCCCTTAAGAACAGGAACAAGAAAAGGATGACCACTCTCACCACTTCTATTTAACTTGGTACTGGGTACACTAGCCAGAGCAATCAGGCAAGAAAAAGAAATAAGGGGCATCTAGATTAGAAAAAATGAAGTCAAACTGTCCCTATTTGCAGATGACAGGATAGTATATAGAGAAAAACCTGAAGACTCTATCAAAAACCTCCTATAGCTGGTTAATAAATTCGTTAATGTTGCAGGATACAAAATAAATGCCCCCAAGTCCATTGCACTTATATTCTCCAATAATGAGCCAACAGAAATAGAAATCAAGAAAGTAAGCTCATTTATAATAGTTGCCAAAAAAGTAAAACACCTAGGTATCAATTTAACCAAGGTGGTGAAAGATCTCTGCTATGGGAACTACAAAACACTACTGAAAGAAAGTAAAGAGGACATAAAAAGATGAAAAGATCTACCATGATCTTGGCTTGGAAGAATTAACATTGTAAAAATGTCCATTCTAACCAAAGCAGTCTACAGATTCAATGCAATCCCCACAAAATAAAAATGACCTTCTTCACAGAAATAGAAAAAGCAATCCTGACATTCATGGAACAACAAATGACCATGAATGGCCTAAGAAATCCTGAGCAAAAATAAAAACTAAAGCCAGAGACATAACACTACCTGAATTCAAATTATATTACAAAGTTATTGTAAGCAAAACAGCATGGTACTGGCATAAAAACAGACACTCAGATCAATGGAACAGAATAGAAACCCAGGAATCTCCACATGTGCTTATAGCCAACAGATCTTTAACAAAGGCACCAAGAATATACATTAAGGAAAAGATGGCCTCTTCAACAGATTGTGCTGGGAAAATTGGACATCCATATGCAGAAAGATGAAATTGGACCTGTACCTCCCATCATACACTGAAATCAACTCAAAATGGATTTAAGATGTAAATATAAGACCCAAAACCATAACATTAGTAAAAGAAAACATAGGGGAAAATACCACATGTTCTCACTTATTGGTGGGAGCTAAAAATTAATATATAAATTCACACACACACACACACACAAAAAAAAAATGGTGGGGGGGAAGAAGATATAACAACCACAATTACTTGAAGTTGATATGACAAGCAAACAGAAAGGACATTGTCTGGGGGGAGGGAGGAGAGGGAGGAGGGAGGGAGGTTTTGGGCAACAATAATCAACCACAATGTATATCGACAAAATAAAATTTAAAAAAATAAATAAATAAAACATGTTGAAAGAAAATAGCAATAGCTTTCCAAATTTGGTGACTCTAAATAAAGTTGATAATATAAAGTTATTAAAAAAAAAAAAAAAACATAGGGGAAACACTCCAGGAAGTGAGACTGGGCAAAGACTTTATGAATAAGACCTCAAAACAACAAACAACAAAAGAAAAAAATAAACAAATGGGAATATATCCAATTAAAAAGCTTCTGCACAGCAAAGAAAACAATCAGCAGGGCAGAAAGACAACCTATGGCATGGAAGAAAATATTTACAAACTATATATCTAACAGGTGATTAATATCCAGAATTTATAAGGAACTCAAACAATTACACAACAAAAACTCCCAAATAATCCACTTACAAAATGGGCAAATGAGCTGAATAGACATTTCCTAAGGAAGACATACAAATGGCCAACAGGTACTTGAAAAAATGCTCAATATCACTAATTGTTAGGGAAATGAAAATCAAAACCACATTGAGATATCATCTCACCCCTGTTGGAATGGCCATTATTAAAAAGACCAAGAATAGCAAATGCTGGAAAGGATGCAGGGAAAGAGGAATTCTTCTATACTGTTGGTGGGACTATAAATTAGTACAGACATTATAGAAAATAGTACAGAGGTTTCTCAAACAAATACAGGTAGAGGTACCACATAATCCAGTGATCCAGCCATCCAACTACTGTATATATACCCAAAGGAATAGAAAACATTATGTTGAAGGGACACCTGCACTCCACTGTTCATTGCAGCTGTATTTATAATAGCCCAAATATGGAGCCAATCTAAATGTCCATTGACAGATGCCTGGATAAAGAAAATGTGGAATGCTACTCAGCCAGAAAAAGAGAATGAAATTCTGCTATTTGCAGCAACATGGATGAGCCTGGAGAAAATTACGTTAAGTGAAACAAACCAGACACAGAAAAAGAATTACTGCATGTTCTCACTCGTAACTGGGTGCTAAGAAAGAAGGAAGGAAACAAAGAAAGAAAGTAGGAAAGAAAGAAAAGACCACAATAATGTGCTGAACTTTCAGAAGGAGAGAACAAACCTAAGGATACTAGAGATGAAGAGGGAGGAAGGGAAGGGAGTTGGGGAGTGATAGTTTGGGTAAAGGGCATAAGGAGAAATTACAATTTGTGATAATGAATATGTTAATAAAAAACCAATATGGCAAGTCTTCTAGTGAGGATACCAGGTGGGTATTTGAAGCAGTCCCTTTTGCTTTTGGGGACTTTTTCTATGAGACTATGGAAAATTTTAGTCTGTCCTTAAGAAGCTACTTAGGCTCCAGCTGAGCACCCTGATTCTGCAAAGTTTTAAAATTTTCAAGTTCGACACAACTTCCAAACACTTGTCTAGTTCTTCCTTTCCCCATTACTATTCCTCCATTCAAGGAAAGCTTGATCTTTAATCCATATCCTGAGTTGGCAAAGATAACCAGGTAAGAAATGGCCAGAAACCATATATTTGCACACAACAAGCTCTTCCACTTAGATTTAGTTCATTTAATACTTTTTATCCCACAACTTGCCTTTAAACACGAGCACACAGACACACAATTTGTTGCTGTTTTCCAGTTTGCAGTAGAGACACTGTTCCGTTCCATCCTATTCTAACCTATTGGAAACGTTTCCGTGTAATTTTGTATCATCTTACCATGCCTTATTTTTATAAATAGAATTGATCTACCTAACTTTCCTACTAGAGTTAGAAACCATTAGTAACTAACTTTTCTACCACACAGTAAAAAAAAACACCTTAAGGATGGACATTTTGTTTTTTCATTGTTTTTTCTTCAGAACTTAGAATAGTGCCCAATAAATGTTTCCTCAAGTAATGAAAGGATAGTAGAATGCTGTTCAGCAATTTTATTATATTATTAAGAATAATTATAATGTTATTATTCTTATAACATAAGAATTACTATATTATTAAGAATAATATAAAGTGCAGCTACTCATCTGGAAAGTTGTTTAGGTTATTTTTACATAGTGGACATTCATACAAAATTATTTGGTTTGATTTTTGTAAGCTGAAATATATACTATGTATACATTAAGATATATTTTGGATAGACTATAACTATATAGGTACTTTTAAAAGCAAAAATAACCTAAATATACTGTATATTTGAATAGATAATTTAAGCAGTTGTTTTGTTTTTATTGTTTGTAGACTGTAAAGAACCTCCTCCAAGAAAAAGTACAGAAATTCTCATGGGTTCCTGGAAGGACCAAACATATCCAGATGGCACTCACGCTACCTATAAATGCCGCCCTGGATATAGAACACTTGGAAGTATTGTAATGGTATGCAGGAATGGAGAATGGGTGGCTCTTTATCCAGCAAGGATATGTCAGAGTAAGTACTTCATAAATTTGTGAAATTTATAAAAAATTTTATTGTGAAAATACTTAATTTTGGTATCATAGCAATACTGGCTGAATTATATCACTATCATCATTTCAATGCAAAACAGTGCATCATCATGTTTAAAAAGGGGTCATAATCCTCCAAAATTCCAAAATCAAGCATACAGATAAGCTCAATTATAAAATAATAGGTTTGCCATTCTCAATTTTCTTTATATTTAACACTGTCCTTGAATACAACATCAAATTGTTCCCCAACTCCTATGTAAAATACGTTTGCTGTATTAACTGTGTTATACTGCAACTAACATTCTATCTTTCCTTTTTTTCCTTTAGAAAAGCCCTGTGGACATCCTGGGGATACTCCCTTTGGTTCCTTTAAGCTCACAGAAGGAGATAAGTTTGAATATGGTGCAAAGGTTGTTTATACATGTGAAGAAGGGTATGTAGTCAATATAAAAAGAGGTTTATAATTGAGATCATAAACAGGAACTGCACTAATTTGTATTTTTATTATATAAAGTTACTATATTTTTTATAAACATTTTTATAGGTAATATACAAGTAAACTGAAAAATTAAACTATGCTGGAAATAATTATATTTGGATATCATATTCTCACCATAGCATTAACAAATGAAAATGAATTATAATTACTCTGATCTAGTGTAGTTATGGGAGGATGAAAAACAGTATGTACTTGAATACGCGTTCACCCAGCAAATCTTCAGTACATTCTCTTATGTGCAGAGTATTACCAAGTTCAATGCGTTAGAGACAATGGGAATTATGACAAAATTATATGGTAACTATTCAGACAAAACTTTGTAAAATTTAAGGGAAGCAAGGTTTTACTTGCTTATAAGTTTTATTTGTAATTGCTATTCCTTAAGATTATGTGGTCAGCAAATTATTTTTACCACATGGACCAAAAATGCTAGTTCAGAATCAGACTGTGCCTTCGGACTAAACACTGGGTTCTCATGACTCATGTCATCATTGAACCTCCCGAGTGTTCGTTCTTTCTTCTTATTCCCTACAAGGTCAAAACATTATATTTAGGGAAATTTCACGCATAGGAAAACCAGGATCAGATCACTAGAATTTTATTCTACATAAATATAAGTACAATCCAGAGATTACAAATGGAATCTGATTATTATTATTATTATTATTTGATTTGAGGCAATAAAACTATAATACTTTAAAGCTCGGGCTCTGGACCAAGCATGCATTTAGAAACTGTCACTTAATATCTCTGTCTATTTTCAAAAATCTCTCTTCACTCCCATATCTTCACTTACAAAAGCAGAAACATATCACGTGAGTCATGGGGTTGGTGGGAGAAATAAATAAGACACGCACTTGCAGCCCTTAGAAGAAATCCTGGGATACTGTAGACACCTAATAAGCATTAGTTCTTAGGAATTTAGTCCCTCCTTGGCCACTAACTGAGGGAGCTTTTTCAAACGCGTTTTTAGCCCAACCTTCAGTCATTACTACTGATCTTATCTCACATAACCAAATAGGTGACAATTATCTTGACCTAAGCTTTCCAGTCTCCCCACTTTAACTTCCTGGCAAAGGGGATCAAAACTCATAGACTTCTGCTTGATTCTCTAAATCTTGGCTATTCATATTATTTATAATTTTGGAAAGAAATTAGCTGCACACTTGCCTCTGACCCTGGCTGTGCTCAACTTTTCTCTCCCTGTTCATCTCGTGTATCTCATGGGCAAACTCTGTTGTGGCCCCTACATGAAAGCAACTGTCTCCTGCCACTCAACTGAGCTAGGTATTTGTCAGTGAAATATAGTCCTCAGATCATCTCGGATCAGCAAACACAAGTATTTTATGCTATTTTAAAATTTTATTGAGGAAAGCTTTTACCTGTCTGAGGGGATGTAAATCTTTTGACCCAGTTATGGAATCTGATGGTACAGAAGGTTTAATACACCCATAGTGTCCGCCAGTCAACTTACCCTTTTCAATTCCCTCTTCCCCATCCAGTATTCCTCTGCTGAATATCTCTTTAGTTGAATATCAGCCAATTAACAGGATATTCAGTGTGGATATCCAGTTTTATTATGCTGTGGGTAAGTGGTTTTGAGAACACCCTCTACCAAAAGTTCCTCCAGCATTTGGCTTGTCTGGTTTGCAGAGACGCGAGCCACTGCTTTTCCACAACCACGAACTCGCTCTCTCGCCTCCCTCTCCTCATGTATACAGGCCCTGGAAGGCTTTGTGGAGAATTTTGCTAAATATCTGAAAGAACTTTGTAGAATGGATGAATCTTTGATATATATGGAAAAATTTGAACAGGATATCTGCTTTCTTTGTTGGAAGGGGGTACATCATGCCTAGTAGAGGAGCTAGAGAATTATCTTAATGACAATCTTTTTTTCTTCTTTCTCTATATCACAGAGGCATACAGTCAATGCTGGGGTTCTTGCTCTGTGACTAACATTTAGTCTACTGAAATGTTTTCTTCTCTTAGAGGATTAAGAATAAATCAGCAACAATAAAAGACAACATTTTTTGAAGGAGAATGTTTTACTTGTGTAATAACTAGAACAATTCTTATTTGCAGATAAGGGAAACAAATTAATTAGAAGTTGATAAAAGGCCCTTTCTATAAAATACCTCTCTTGTGGTTATCAAAACATCTTCCCACTATTTATTTTTAGAGAAACAAACTTTTGTCCAGTATCATCCATTGTAATATTGAAGCCTCTGGCAATGATTTCACATGTTGCACCTGCCCCTGGGAACTTACATTGAAGTAGAGCATTGTGGATTCAAGGGGAAGGCTTGATTGGTTACTATCATTACATAAGTCCAACACTGGATGGGTTGAGCGCACTCTGGAAAGAATCTCCAGGATGAAAATGGGGAGACAGTGACAAGTGCTGAAAATAAGCCACACACTAAGAACTTCCAGCTGGCACTATCCTTGATTAAGTAGAAAGTCAGAAGTGTCCAGAAAATATCAGAACCGTGGAGGGCAATAATACGAATATGGCCTGAGACTGAGGAAGGGAGGAACATACGATTAGCTGTTGGTTATTATCACGTTTCAGCTTTTGTTTTGATGATAGTTCATAGAGCTTATTATATTATTGAATGTAACTAATTAAGTGACAATAAAAAGTGAATATTGTGAATGAAATAATAATGTGTTTGCCATGAACTAAGGATTAGGATTATTCCAAGCCCATGCACATGTAGAGGTCCTACAGGCCAAAAAGAAAGGAAGAGAGAGGAAGAGAGAGAGAGAGAGACAGAGAGACAGACAGACAGGCAGACAGAGAGACAGAGAGAGAGAGATTCAAGAAATCTAAAAGGAAGGAAGAGAGAGAGAGAGAGGGAAGGAGGGGAAAAGGAAGGAAAGGAAGAAAGGAAGGAAGGGAGAGAGGAAGAAAGAAAAGAAAAACAAACAAACAAACAAAAAAACCCCAAGGAAAAATGCATATGTTGTTAATTTTCCCTGAACTGGAATTTGCGGACGTTCAGAATGGTTCTAAGCTTGAAATTGGATATAAACACACATTACCTCACCACTATGTTACTTTTGGATTTTCAGATATCAAATGCTGGGTAGTATCAATTTCCGTGAATGTGAACCAGACGGATGGACCAATGACATTCCTATATGTGAAGGTAGACGTAAAGTTAATTTACAAGTATATTGCAATATCTACAATGTTTAATATTTCTCAAAAATGTCTTTTATTAAAATATACTTAAAATCTCTATTGAAATATTTCTTATTCAAAGTATATTTATGGTTCCTAGTATATTGCAGATTGGGTATCTATCTATCTAGTCATTATTATTACACTGTTTTGTGTTTCAATAAGCAAATATGAACATGGCCTGATTTGATCTAGTAAAGTATTAGACGTTAGAAAATCTGAAATTCATTTTTCTTGCCTTTTGGATTCTAACCATTAGAAATATATGTAAGTGTCACTAGCTAAATAAAGATCATAATTTTGGCTTTATTAATGATGAGGTACGCATTCAATAACCACCAGATGCAGGGGTCTACGGTCAGAGCTGAAGTGCAGGGTGGGATTTAGTCATCTCTCCTCCAGTCTCCACCGAGGGAAGTTCTTCTGCAGCGTCTTAGTTTTACTGAAAAGAGACAGGGAGGAAGGGAGAGCTCTGCTATTTCTTACCAGTCTGCAAAGCAAACAGTGAGAATGAGAAAATGCAGAATACTGCTTCCAAGGTCTGAGCTCGTGATCTAAAATTCTAGTCATCATGGAAATGAAAAAGATCAATCAGAACAGTATTTCCTAATTCCACAGTGAGCGGAGAGAGACAGAGAAGAAATGTGATAATTACTCAAAAATCCTGTCAACTAAAGAGGAGAATGGAAGATTTTTTCATCTATAGAAATGAGAGGAATGACATAAATGTTCTAGGGAACATCTATTTTGAAATCACATGGGATGCTTGTTAAAACTAAAATTCTTCGTGACTAAAAAATGCCCAATGAATCAGTGTCTTTGGAGTAAGAGGGCAGGAAAATCGCCCTATAACTTCCATTTTTAACAAGCATCTGTGGTCATTCTACAGTAAAATAAAGTTTGAGTACCATAAGCTTAGAGAAATCAGAAAATATTAAGTAAAAGCAACAGAAAGAAGTACTCAAATTATTTCGAACGCTGATGTGGAGAAGAGGAAGGAAAATTAAAGACAATGTCTCTATTGAAGTTGATACTCTCATAAAGTTATTTTTTACATCATTTAAGAATGCAGTTATATTGTCATGGGGCATAAATGGAAATTTTGTATATAATTATCACAAGCTTCATATTTTTAATTATTTAAGACATTTGATTGCTACTACAAAGATACAAACTAACATTCAAAGTAGTCATTTTTTTTGTTCACTGTCATAGAAAAATGTCAGAGACAAACTTACTATTCTTTTGCTACTTAGCAGCATTTATCTCTTGTAAAGAGGCATATCAGACGCTTCTAAAAATATTTAAGTCATTTCTTCCAATCTTACCTTGGTGATGATTTTATGCATACACACAAATATTTTTAATGAAAAAGTTTTCAAATTCTACTGGAAAATTTTATATTTATTTTTCAGTTGTTAAGTGTTTACCAGTGACAGCACCAGAGAATGGGAGAATTGCCCGTGGCTCATTGGAACCAGACAGGGAATCTTTTTATGCACAAGTGGTACAGTTTGAGTGTAACCCAGGCTTCAAGCTTGATGGCCATAAAGAAATACATTGCGCAGAAAATGGAATGTGGAGTGAAGAAACACCAAAATGTGTGGGTAAGATACGCTTACTGTTTGTTGGATTGTTTGAATGTCTTTAGTTTTTCTTATGAAAATAAGCATTTCAAAACATTGTCCATTCTAAAGGATAGAAATAATACTAATAATAGCCAATTTTTTGAGCACTTACTATTCCTTGTAATTGATCTAAGTTCATGGCATACATCATCTCATTTTACCTTCAAACAATTCTATGATTTATGTGCTCTTATCACCTCTATTTTATAATTGAAGAAACTGTGGTATAAAGAAGTTAAATCACATGCCCTAGATTACCACAACATAAAGAATTAAGATTCAAACCTACGTTATCTGACACCAAAGTTCATGCTCTAACTATAATTACAATACAGTTGGCTCTTATACACTGAAATAAAATCTTAAGCATTTCTGCTGCAAGTTGTAACATTGATCTCTGGAGTAAACTTTTTGAAAAATTTAGAAGCCAAAGGTTCATTATTTATTTCCACAGATGCATCATAGTGACATTCTGTTTTTGAATAACACTTTGGGAATGACCATTTTATATTTGCACTGCAAGTTTACTATAAATATTGCTGAACTGAATTGAATCCACTAAATACATCACTGCATTAAAAAAAAAAAGTTCTATAGTGAACTGTGAGCCAAAATTTCTTTAGTCATGATACTGCTGACCTGTGTGTTATGACCAAACAGTGATTTTGGCTTTTTAATGAACATTATGGTCAATTTGTTTAACAGAAACATACTTCATTTTACAAATATTTACTTGGCAGAAATTTCTGTCATATTTATTTTTTAACATCATCTAAAATCTTCAAATCATTTACGCATTCTCAGTCTAAGTCTACTTTACAGTGAGATGTAGAGAATATTCAGTGTAGCAATTACTGTATACTTTGGAGGCTCGTGGATGGACTTTATCTTACGACTAGATTTCTATGGTTAGTGGAACCTTCTCAGAATGACTAAGATAAATCTTAAAAGGAAGAATGAGATCTTTTTAGATGCATATAAGGAGGGCAAAAACACACCAGCTAGAGGAAGTTCATGGAGAGGAAAGGGAAAATGCAAGCCTTCGATAAACATGAGGTTCCACTGACCCTTGTCCTTTGCCCACAGTACTCTAGTGTCGGATGCCTGTAGGAGGTAAGTCAGGGATGGAGTGTTGATAAACCCACACATGGCGCTGAGGTGCTTCATTGTCAATACTGAAGAACTTGGCTTTTTATTCAGATTGATTTTGGAGCCATTGAAGGATTTCAAGTGGAGCAATGAAGTGACTGTATGAAAGGTCATTAAGTTATACACAAGGAAAATAAATTAGAAAGGTGGGAGAACAGGATTTTGGAAACTAGTTATCACAGCTGAAATCCCAGGGAAAAATGTGTGAAAGAAATGGTGCCAAACATGATGGCCAATTTTTTTGGACAGAAAACCTGGATGCATGGTGCAGACACAAAAGAAGGTCAGTCACTTTTCAGAGATGTAATGACGATGAGTTAAATTAGCTTCTTTGGCATAGTGTTTTGTCGATAATTACTCTATTATCAATAACTAGAAAATGTGTTATTTTGGCATTCAGTGGAAAAACGTCATAACACATATCTACATTCAATTTCATACATGTGTATATGATGAATGTTGCTGGATACCATTTATTTCAAGAGGACTAATTGATCCTCAAACCAAATAAAATTAGAAACATAATTTTAATCAGAATTTTAACTTCCTTCAAAAAAGAATATTAAGAACAACAGATAAATCATTCATCAAGCAGTCAAGTCAAAACAGAACTTTTTTGTTTGTTTGGCTGATTTACCTAAATGAAAACAAAATCATTTTTGTCTATAAAACTATGTCCTCGTCACAGTCCTTTAATATGCAATAAGTATTTTGGAATTTAATGTCTTTTATTTAGAAATTTCTTGCAAGGTACCAGAAATTAGAAATGGATACGCTCTATCTCAGAAGGAAATTTATAAGGAGAATGCACGATTACAATATAATTGTAACCAGGGTTTTGAATACAGTGAAAGAGGAGATGCTGTGTGTACTGAATTTGGATGGAGACCAGATCCTTCATGTGAAGGTGATGTTATGTTTATTCTCTTTTTTAATCAATGTTATTATTATAATTACTAGACATTAATTATATTTAGTTCAATTTTAATTAAGCAATTTATTTTTTATCAAAAATAGAGAACTAAGGACTGGCCCCGTGGCTTACTCAGGAGAGTGCAGCGCTGGTAGCGCTGAGGTCGTGGGTTTGGATCCTATAGAGGGATGGCCGGTGCGCTCACTGGCTGAGCGTGGTGCGGACCACACCGTGCCAAGGGTTGCGATCCCCTTACCGGTCCAAAAAAAAAAAAAAAAAAAATAGAAAAGTAAGTTTTATTGAGATCAGTTGTTATAAAGATCATATATTACAGAATTTTATGTATATAAGGCTTATTTTGCAATTAATTGGTGTGATCCTGTCATTCTGAAGATAAATATAAACAGGGGCAGAAAGATTCAATAACTTATTGAGTAGTTGGTCCACGTTCAAAAATCACATCTAGAGCAGAGCCAGGACTATAGTAACTTCCTAATTCTCAATAATATATAATTCTCAAACAATTAGACTGCTCCTCTAAAGTCCAGCATTTAGCTTTAAAAAGTAAGTTATATTAATAGCAGATGAGAAAAGCCTCGACTGACAATGAGATTAAGTGGAAGGAATAAAGATTTTCATTAACAAGGCCTAGTATGAATTAACAGTAATGATGGTGTTGAAAAACAAAAAAACTCTCTCTTCACCCTCATCAGGGCAGGATGTTATACAGAGCCAAAGGGCTAATCTCAACTGTGTCCACTCACTAAAAAATATATCTGGAATATTGTGTTCTACTCAGCCGACCTTATCTTCAAAGGGATGGTTTCAAACTGTGATGGCCTAGAAGAGAGCGTACAGGTAGTAGAAGAGTTTAAGAAATCATTCCGTAAGAAGATACACTACAGTGTGCTAATGACCATCTTGAGATACTCACATTTACTAAAAGGAGCAAGCTTTTGAGGAGGGCTGCGCAGTGAGTGAAAAAAAGAACAGTGTTATTATACATGAGCCAGTGACCTTCCGAAAGGGTGACTTTTACAGATATGGCCATACCGTGAGAGGAAAATGTCTTGAACTCTGAAGAGTCCTATGAACTTTAAATTGTATGATTCGTAATTCCATGTACAAATCTTATTTTAGTTGTCCTCTTTTACAAAAATTAGAATTAATTTTAAGTTAATTTTATACTTTTTAAAAAGAAACTTTTGGTCTGAGCCCACAAGTAGATCCTTAGAAATCACATCTTCCTCACCGTTGAACGATCTCCGCTTTTAGGCATTGTGAAGGAAATATTCTAGAAAGAGGTTAGTGAACATGAGACAACGATAACCCACATTAGATTCATGTTTGGCTGTGGTATGTGGAGTCCAACTCAAGAAAAGCAAGAGCGTGCACAAGTCCTCTGGCAGTAACCTGCACTCGTGTTACTTCCGGAGCCCCTCTTAAGTAGACAGCTGACTTATCCATCCGGTTATCAAAATATAGCTCATAAACCACTTATTTTATATGGGGCCTTGACCTGTATTGAAGATGAATGTTATAGTAAACCACCATTCCAGTTTTCAATGAATTCAGGGGGAAACTTTGAGAATTCAGTTCTATTTGGGTATGTGACTCAGTGTAGCATAGCTACTTCATTCAAGTTGTTTAATTATCTCACTTCTTTCTTTTGGTCACTTAGATACCTACTTAAAGCTCTTGCTCAGTGCATATTTGTTTTCACAATGGAAAATCTCTCTGGTTTTCCCACACATGTTACTACAATTTCTAGGCTTGCTTTTCTTCAACACTTGATTCATTTATACACACACACACACACACACAAAGACTCCATATTTATTCTCCTTTTAGAATCCTTTTTTTTTTTTTTTTTCATTTCTCAGTCACAAGTATGAGTCAAAGCCTAAAAATTCAAAACTGTATGCTTTTGGGTCCTGCTTTATTTAGGGAGAGAGATGCCTAAAGAAGGCACTGGGATTAGGTACTGTCCTGCACAAGATAGTTTACTAAAGATAAATACAAAGAGAGCTTCACACCAAATTAGGTAAGCATGCACTCTCTTACAATATGCTTCATTTTACTGAGATACATTTTACACTATCTAGATATAGAGAAGTCTGTTACTGATAAGAGAACTCCACTCTCCGTACCTTAACTAATGCATTACAAATACTTCTCTTTGTGTTCCTGGTACAGTGCAAGGATCTACTTGCAATGAAGTAGAAAGCTATATACTTTATTTTTTTGCAATCATATAAATCAAAACTCTCTTTGTTGCCTCAAATCTATAAGACATTTGGAACTAAATAATAAAACAACATTTAAATAAAATAATCTAGGAGAAAATACTTAAATTTTCTCCCATCTGGTCTATGGCGTGCACATGTCAGAGGTTTTGTTTGAGGGTGAATTATTAAAACCTTGGTCTTTGTGCCAAATAGGGGACAGTCTCTGATAACAAGTCATTTACAGAAACAATAAAAGGTACCAAGACCTGCTAAATCTAAGTAAAAGGCACCTTTGATCTAATTCTGTCTGTTTCCAGTGCAGATTTGATTTTCTATTGATTTACAACATAGAGTGCTAAACTTGAACTATTGTACTTCAAATGACTAATGGTTGTTTTTAATAGTAGGAAAAAAGTGGCGCCATTCATACAGATAGTCTTTTTGGACAGAGGTACATACTCTGACAATGTTTTAATGGCGTCATTTACTTTTAGGAAGGTTATAAGTGCAGAGAATTGAACTTTGCTGAGCAAATGATTTATGTCTCCTGCTGGAGAGTAATTACCAGAAGTCCTTCTATTCTAAATTAATTTAATCAAATTCTCCCAATGTTATTTGGTTAGTCTCTTAGTTAAACTCGTTTTTATATCTCATACTTTTGACTTTAGCAAACAGTATTAAGATGAGTTGTTCAATGTAGTAAAAACTAAGTCAAGACATATAAGCTGGACTGCAATGGGTAACTGAAAACATGATAGCCATAGCAGAATGGAGTGAGAGAGAAAAAACAAAAAATGAAAGAACATATTTAGGGCTCATTTAAGGTTAGTCAATTAACATCAAATACTAAAGATGTATCTTACTTAAAACTTGTGTTTAGGTGGTCACATATTATTTCTAATAAAATTATTACTAATATAAATATAATATCCTGTTAGCAATAGAGATATATTGAAGTTTATTCTGTCTCAGAATAAGGAGTCAGCACCAAATACAAAAGAGAATAGAATAAAATAAAATGGAATAAATGTAAAGTAAATGTAAATAAAATAAAATGTAAAATAAAGTAAAATAAGAGTCTTATTTAGACAAAGAGAAGGAGGAGCAGGAGATCATAAGAACGTGAGGCATTAGAGAATTTTCAAAACTCAGCGATCAACAGAGTCAGATATTACAGAAGTTTTTATCTGTTCGGTTCAACAAAATATTAAGGGGTCCATAATACACACCAGCCACTGTAATATGTAGAATACAAAGAGTTTCTCGGTTTGGAAATTGGAGCACATCGGTGACATTTGCCAGAACAGTGGCCGCACCATAGGGGCGTCAGACATCAGATGGCAGAGGGTCCAGGATAAGCGGGAGGTGGGAAGTTGAAATAGCAACTGTAAAATGGTATTTTAAGGATTTGGGTTGTGAAGTGGAGGAGGGATGTAGTACATTAGCGAGGAGCTTGCATATCCACTTAAGACAGAGTGGGTGACCATGGTTCAAGATCCACAGGAAAGTGAAAAGTTTGAAGCTGGCCTGAATTTGAAAGAAACACCTTATCATCTAAGACTGAAGGAAAGACTTAAGTCAGAGTGGAAGCAGCACACGTCGAAGAAATGTTGAAATGTAGGCAACTCACAAGTGATAGTTTCAACTGTTTGTGTGAATGCAAGGACTCATCTGTTGAGGAAGGAGCAATCGGGTGGCTTGAGGAAAATGAAGATGCTGTAGGTCATTTACTTTGGGAAATGGAATAGGAAGTAAACACAGGGCATATAAATGGATTTCAGGCAATGCCAAATATCCACTACAGGTTTCTAGTCCAAAATACAATATGGCATCAGTATTGGTGGTGATGTGACTTTCCTACAATACTGAATATGGATGGTATTTTATTTAAAAAAGAATACTGAGCATTGATGCATTCGGGAGATATAGCAGAGTTGATGGAAAGGCATGAGAAGGAGCTTTGTAAATTAGAACAGACAGGGTCAAAGAATGGCAAACGGCAGCTTCTAGGTCACATGCAGCCTGCCGCCTTTTGTAAGCAAGCTTTCATTGGGACACGTGCATGATTGTTGGTTCATGTGTTGCTTATGGCGACTTTTGTGCTACCGTGGCAGAGCTGAGTCGTTGGGACAGAGATCTCTACCAAGCCCTTTACAGAACAGGTTTTCAAAACCCTGCACTAGGTTATCCTGTTACAGTAAAAAGTCATATTGTAATATCTCAGTAAGCTAAAGTTTATTTCCTGCTCGTGCTCACTTCCAATGTAGGTAAGAAAGGATTCTGGACATTCCAGTAATTTTAAGAATAAGATGAGAGAGACGTTTCCTCTCCATGTGCTTCTTTAATCACTGCAGCTGTCAGAAAGAGACCTAAAAATGCACACGATGTCTTTTAAAACTTCCTCCCAAAAGTGAAAGATTCACATGACATTACCCCAAGCAATCACATGGCCACGTTTACTTCAAGGGCAGGAATGTGCAGTCCTATCAATTGTCTGGAAGGAAGAGACTGAATATTTATAAACAGTCCTTAAGAGAAAAGAGAAAAAAAGAAGTCAACAAAGTGAAAGGAATATTTGAAATTCTATATTGGGGTCATTGCCAGGTAAGAAATATCATGAAGCATGTGATGGCTTTGGAGAAAGAGGGATTAAGCGCTCAGGAGGCACAAATACGTCAGCTGAAAGAGTGAAAGGAAGTATGAGTGACAGAGCAGGGAGGACATGAGCATGTGCTCATTTAAATGTCACTTTGTGCTGTACCAAGGACAAATAAAGTCAACCTTTTAATTTTCATACATACTTGATGAATTTTAATGGGTACTGAGTTCTACATTATTCTCACATCCTTGTTTTTCTTTTTTTTCCCTTCAGAAATAACATGCAAACCTCCTTATATTCCAAATGGTTTTTACTCACCTGAAAAGAGTAAATACAGAACTCAAGATGAAATCAGATACCAGTGTAAAGATGGTTTTTATCCTTCAACCCAGGGAAATACAGCAAAATGCACAAAGATTGGCTGGGTACCTGCTCCAAGATGTAGCTGTAAGTTTCATTCATATCTTGACCTACTTCTGAATTCTGAAATTACTTTCACTTAAACACATAAAAAATGGGGACACAATAAAACCAAATATTTGTCTTATTGTGTATGTAAACTAGAACCTTTAGAAGCATTCTTTACTTTTCAAAGTAGCCAGTTCTAAGTAATATAAGAAATACATTTTTGTAAACTAAAAAAAAGTCTTTGCTACTCTAATCTAAATGTGTGTGTGTGTGTTTGTGTGTGTATGAATGAATATGTTTCTAATTAATAAAATTCTTCCAATATCTGAATTAAAACATTAGGTATGAACAGTGCCATCTAACACATAGTATATTGGTTATTTATTGCACCAAACCTTTACTATCTTCCAGTTTCTATGAGTCAGGAATTTGGGAGAGGCTTAGCTGGGTACTTTGAGTCAGACTGTCTTCTTTGTTGAAGCCAAGATGATGGCCCAGGCCACAGTCATCTGAAGGCTTAGCTGGCTGGGAGATCTGCTTTCAACAAGGCTCACTCACATGGCTTTTGGGAGGAGGCCCCAGGTCCTTAGCACATGAGCCTCTCCCTGGGTTGATGGAATGGCAGCTGACTTTCTCCAGGGCTGGTGATCTGAGAGGGAGGGAAGAAACCTCGATACCATTTGTGATCTACTCACGCACTGTTACTTCAGCCATATCCAGTCCTTGGAAGTAAGGCAGTATGACTAGCACAAACCCAAGGGGTGGGGAGTGTAGGAATTAGTGTGGAAGGAAGAGAGTTGAAAAACTTGTGTAGTTTTTGAAAACCATTACATGTAGCAAATTGCCATTCAAGTCAAGAGAGTGTTTTATTTCTGGGATGTTTTCTTTGCCCTTTTTCAATTTTTTTCTGTCACTACAGTCATATTCCTTTTCTTTCTATCTGGCAGTACATTGTAAAGGTGTACCACACTTAAACTTGATATTCTATGAAAGAAAAACATAATGATACAAATAATTGATCAATGACCTTAATGTTAATTTCAGGCATAATTTCAGTCCCTAAGAGAGGAGGCTATTATCAGTATGAAACAAATTTCAATGTACATAAGAATTATAAGAAAAATATTTAATGATTTTATAGTTGGCTATGATTCTGCAGATCAGTCCAAATGTATCTGGACCAACCAAGGCCCAGCTGTATCTAGATTTCCACAAGCCGTTTCCCAATGGACCTTCTGGGGTTCTTGAGGATGAGATAAAGTAATTGACAGGTTAGATGGTTTATCAGTTTATAATTTCATTAAATAACCTTATCTGTTTATCAGATGCATTATTTATTTGTGTCATCAAATAGTTTAATGGGTTAGGGGAAATGCAGTACAAATTCACAACTGGAATGATACAGGGATGTTGATAGTGAATCTGCATTAGAACATATTTATCATTTGAAAAGAATCTTTGTCCTAGATTGAATCAAATAAGAGAATTTAACTGTGATCCTGGCCTTGGGTCAGAGAGATTAGCTGCCCAAATACAGACAGATTAGCAATAGTTACAAAAATTAGTGACTATTTCAATCAGTTTTAAGATCAGTTTGAGTCAACATTATGATGGAACCACCTTGACTGCTAACAGGCCACGACCCGCATGGGTAGAAGTGTAGGAAGCTGAATGAGTCTGTTCTAAGTTCTGCTGATCTCAGTGCTTACCAGACTCTATGTGGAATACTGTATTTACTTCAAAAAACCACTTTGTAAAAGAAATGCAAATTCAAATGTGTGCAAATGAGAGAGAATAGTGAAAGGGCTCAGGCCTGTGGTAGTAATGATACCTACTTTCAATAATGCCTCCTTTTTGTAGCTTCTGAAAAGAAATCTCAGTGGACTGTTTTATTTTGTTGATACTCTGTGAGACACCATAATGAGGTAGATAACCACGCTGATTCTAAAATTGACCACTAGGTTTCAAGTCTCTCCTTTACAATTTAATGGGAAATTTAATTAAGTTAAAAGTCAGTTTCTGCAAATTCAGGCTCAAACTTGCCTAAGGCAGAATTATCGATAAATGATACCCAACCTGATGAAATTTGTAAAATCCAAAGGTAAGTAAAATATATTCCAAAGTTTTACAACATGGTGGGGACAAATATTGAATGTTACCTGAAAGGAATGAGACAAAACAAACATTTTAATTTCAAAATTGGATGCTTCATGAAAGAGGAATAAAATCTATGAATTATGATGTATGGATCATAGGCCAAGAAACTACACCCAGAGAGTGATCATTCACTATTCTTTGTTAAAGAAACATATTCAGAATAAAAAGGATTCAAATTTTTTAATTCACATAACGAGTGTGTAGAAACCAATTTAAGTATTTATATTTCTCTAATCAAGTAAAAAAGTGAATCAGTGAATTTAAGGAAGATGAAGACAAGAAGGGATATTGGGTGTGTGTCTGTGTGTGTTGGGATTCTTCTTAACGCGTTACATAAGGTTTCTTAAAATAGAATTGTATTTCTTGAAAAAACACTAGTACTATTTTGGTATTAAAAGTACTAGATTATCTCTAGGTAATCTCATAAAAAGAGCAAAGTTTCTGAGAAATGTTATGTATAAACCTGTTAATATAATAAACCAAATACCACTTAAACATATCTCTCAAAATATTTCTCTATCTAAGAATAAATCAGTCAAATGTAATTATATTGTACCTAATTTGAAAATATTTTAGACACCTTAAAAAACACCTTTTTTCAATTAAAATAGAAATAAACGTTTACTATAATCTTAGCTATTTGAATATTAAGAAATATTTCTATAGTTACCCCGTTTTTGCCCTTGTGTCAATTATCTATAACCTGCTTATTTAGCGAAAATCATAAACATGATACACTATTATTAACTATAGTTCTCATGTGAGATGACTATGTTAAGTTGTTCCACTATAGTAACCATTTTACTATATATATGTATCTGATAATATCATGTTGTATACCTTAAATTTACAAAATACAATTAATTTTAATTAATAAATAAAATATACTTGGAATACTAAAATATATATATATATATATATATATTTTTTTTTTTTCTGGTCCATTTCTGTGGTTAAATATAGAATGAAAAACTTACCTCAATGACTAGTTTGAAATGTTAATTAGCAACGTTATTTTTCTGTGTGGTATTATCAAATCGAAGGGAAATTTAGTTTCTCTGTTTCCTATGCTGTCTCCAGTAAGTAGAAGGAAAAAAGCCTAATAATAATTTAATCTAATACAAAACAAAAACAAAAGAATGCATCTCACTACATTGGGTTGGACTGAATAGAAAAGCAGGGCTCTGATTTCAGATGACAACGAAAAAGAAAGAAAAGGAAACATGAGCTGAGTAGTAAAATCATCACCTTTGTCTCTCAACCAGGAAGCTCATTTCATCAACCAGGGCTAGGATATGTGTACTCAGAAAATATCGTTAAAGGTCTGACAATCTTCCTCCTGGAGAATTTTCGTGCAAGTTTATGTATCATGTGGCCCACAAGACATCTTCACTAGCAGAGAATTCCTCACATACCTCAGTCATCTGAGTTCTATAATTTTTCTCATGCTAGAAGCCCTAAGAGAATATAATTCATTGATTAAATAATTCATCTCTAATATGATTTTCCTTAAGGGTAAACATTATTTATACTCTTTTTGCTTTTTATTGCAAGTTAAACCTTGTGATTTTATGCAAATAAAACACGGAAGGCTATATAATGAAGAGCGATATAGACCATACTTTCCAGTACCTGTAGGAAAGTATTTTTATTATCACTGTGATCAAAATTTTGTGACATCTTCAGGAAGCTACTGGGATATTATTCATTGCACACAAGAAGGATGGTCACCAGCGGTACCATGTCGCAGTAAGTAAACCTCCTTACAATTATACATGTATAAAACGTCCAAAGGGTGGAGAGAGAAGAACACATGAGTGATTGCAATTAAGCCTTGTATGACTAAATTAGTGCCAGGGACGTGGTGGATGAGCAAAAAGACCCAGACAGCTGTTTCAGAATTTTTTTCCACGAGGAGCTCTTCTTCAAAATCCCATGAGAAATTGAGGTAGAGAGTTTACAGGAATACCTATGTCATTTATACGTATTTTAATTATAAAAACTAAAGCTCTGTAATATTGAATACTGATTTTTTTCTTTTTAAAAAACACTTCATCTGGTAGTACCTTTAATCTTTCTCGTTATATGCTATTTTTGGGTGTTTATGCATTCTTACTTAGATATTGTAAAGGCAATTTTTAATCTACTATTTTGACCATGTTAATGTTTTTCATTTTTTTAAATTTATCATTTTTATGGTCCTTAGGACAATGTACTTTCAGTTATGTGGAGAATGGACATAAACCAAGGTACGAAAGAAAATATCTACAAGGTGAATCTGTGCAAGTCACCTGCTATCGTGGCTACAGTCTTCCGGAGGAGCAGACCACAGTGACATGTACCGAGAATGACTGGTCCCCTCCTCCCAGATGCATCCGTGTCAGTGAGTAAACGTGCTCGGAAACCCCACTGTGTTCATGACTTGCCCAGACTCATCTGTATTAACGGGAAAAATGCTTATATCAGATTCGCGTTTTGCCAATGGACTTATTTGGTTTTATTTTTTCAAGTTTGTATAAATGATACATGAATATCTTGATAAGTGTATATCAAAATAAGTGCACCTGTCAAAAGCTATTAGTCAAGAATACAGCAAAAGAATGTGAACACAATATGCAGTTGCTGGTGAATTGTCATATTAATATGTTCATAAATCACTTAATCATTTGACTCAAAATCATTATAAAATTACAGTTTAAAATCGAAAATAAATACAATGATAACCAAAAATATCATTCATATATTCAAATATTGTTATAACATTTTTACAGTAAAGCTATTTGTCTCTGAGTTTCTCTAGTTTATAACAACTAGGAATGGGTTCTCTGGGACATTGTGCATGTTCTATTTAGAAGGTTTCCTGTAGTGGTTGGACCAATAGACATTCATCTCAGCAGTTGCTTCTTGTTGTAGATCCTTGTTAGTGATGGGTGATGTCACATTTTAATATTTCCAAACTGAGTGGCTATAAAATATTACAGCATTTTAGTGTTAGTTTGCATCTCTTTTATTATTACTTGAGTTTAGCAGATATGTTCATCGGTTAATTGTGAGTTAATAACTCTAATCTACAAAATGCAGTTTCATGTTTTTCTTAATTTCCCTTTAGGGGAGTTTTGATATTTATTTGTTGGAATCTTAGTAATTCTGAATATTAATTCCACTTAATTTCAATTATGTGTATTGCAAATGCCTTCTTTTCTGTGGCTAGTATTTTTCTTTTCTTTAATAATTGTAAACAGAAGTTGTCCCTTTTACTAAAATTTGTCAATTTTTAGTTTCATAATTAATGTTTGCTGTTTCTATTTAAAGTAATATTTCCATTCTTTAGGAACATAGAGACATTATACTGTATTTTATTCTAAAATGTTATAAAATTTTGTCTTTCAGTATTTTTAATCCATTTTGTGCTGATTTTTAAAAAAAATTTATTGTATTTTGTCAATATACAATGTGGTTGCTTAGGTGGCCCATTACCAAATCCCCCTCCCACCTCCCTTTCCCCCCTCCCTCCCAACAACATTTTGTGTTGATTTCTATGCATGATAATAATTGAATTTCCTTTTTAAAAAATATTAGAATCCCAACATTTTCCAGCCATCTGTCATTAAACTTTTCTCATATATCGTACATTTATATGTACTGTCTATTATCGACGACTCCATTATGCATTATTAGTAAGTAATTTTTCAAACAGTGTTCCAGTAACCCCTCTATCTTAATTACTATAGATTATTAACAAGTACGAAAATCTAATTATGATCTTTCATCCTAATCTTTTTTCTTTATCTGTCTATTTTTGGGGGTGGGGGAGCAGGGGTTTGGGGCTTTTATCTTCCATATACATTTTAAATCAGTTTATCAAGTTCTTTTTAATAACACTGTTTAGATTTTTATTGGAATTACCTTGGATCTTCCGAATAAATATAAAAAATTCAAAGCTTTATGATATTGAGTCTTCCTGTTCATGAATGGTTATACTTCTAAATGCATTTAGTCTTTTCTGAATACCTGCCAACAACTCTTCTATTAGACATTTTTGCTGATGAGAGGCTTTTAGCTTCTGTGAGCTCTGTTTCTTGACCACAACAAGTGTATTATTTATTTAAGCTCTAAGAAGTTTCTTTTTACGTTGGCGATTTGAAATTTCACAAGATTTTTTAATCTTGCTTAATATTTGTAATGAGCTTTTGTGTGATGGTCAGCGTGGTTTTTGTTTCTTTATATTCTTAATTTTCTACATTCTTTTTGTCTGGAGTTTCTGTTATTTGGCCTGAATTTCTTCAAAACATGTTCTCAGAATTTCACACTTTTTTCACTTTACATTTCTTTTTCAGGCAGATTGCTTTGGTTTTTTTCTTTAAACTATTCAATCACATTAAAAGTTTTTTTTGACAACTTTATGTTTAATCTTCAAAGATTCATTTAAAAAATTATCTTTATTCAAACATGAGCTGTATACCATAAAATGCAAGCATGCTCTTTTTGTGTGCAGGCTAATGACCTTGACAAATGATATGGCTGTAGAACTACAGACCCATTCAAGCTGGAGACAGTTTTAATCTTCTGAGAAAGTTCTCTCGTTCCCTTTCCATTCAATCTCCCCCTGTTTTCAATACCTTGGGAAATCAAAGGTTTTTTTGTTGTTAATGTAGATTAGTTTGGCCTTTCTACAATTTCATATCAATGGATTTATGCAAAATGTATTATTTTATACCCGCCTTCTTTATTTCAGCACAATTTCTGTGACATCCTTCTATATTGCTTCTTGTACGAGGAACAGTTCTTCTCATTGTGGAGTGGTATATCATCATACAGGTGTACCAACATTTCTTTATCTACTCCACTATTGATGAACATTTGGACTCTTTCCAGACTTTGACAATTACGTTTTATGAGTATTTAAAGACAAGTCTGTGGATGGGCATATACTTCCTATTTCTTTTTTTAACTTTATTTATTAATATTATTATTATTTTACATTCTAAGATGCTGTTGTGGAGCAGTTGCGGGGGGGAGAAGGGAAGCGGGAAGGAAATAGGGTGGGTGAAGGAGGAAGGGGGAAGGGTGGGGTAGAGGTTCGTTGCACCCCCCTCATTCCTGCAGGGGTGACCAGGGCACTTCCTGTGACAGCTCGGTAGTCATCACTGGGCTGGTTGCAGGTGTGGGTGGGGGGAGCTGAGACCCTCAGACCCCCCACTTCCCTGGCTTGGGAGCCTGGGGTGATTCCTGCAGCTACTTAGTGATCATCGCTGGGCTGGTTGTGGGTGTCAGGGGACATGGCTGAGGCCAGCAACCCTCTCGGGGAGCTTCCTGTCTTTCTAGATTTTACAGGTGTTCTTTGTTGATGTGAGACCTTTACTAGTTAATATCAGACTTTGTCTCTGGTTGTGGGTTCTTTGTTTTTTCTTTCAGTTCTGTGTTGGGTTATTTGCTGTTCCCACCACTTAACTCTGCACTGGAACTAATTTGCTGTCCTTTGCTTACTTCTAAAATGGGGGAACTTCTTGTAGGGACCAGCACTTGAGCTGTAGTTGAGCTAAATTGCTGCTTTGCTGCTGATTCCCTGGGGAAGACTTTTTGTGCAGCTCAGGTTTTAATTGTTAACCTTGTAGGTACTTCTGGGTCTTGTGAGGTCTGGTGCACCTGGGTTGTGTGGAAACTCTGGTCTGGACCTGAGTCTTCTCAACAAACTGCTCCCCCTGCAGTTCTATATTCCTGACCAGTCTGCACAGCGTGGGCCTGTGCTGAATGGAGGCAGATCAGCTGTCCACGCTGTGCACCAGTGCTCCTCCAGTGGGCCTGTCTCTCCCACCCCCATACTCCAAACCCTTCCCGTGGGACAGGCTGTTGTTGCTTTTTAGTTGTTGTGAATTGGTTGATTTGTGGGAGAGAGTGACACTGGGGACCATCTATTCCTCCATCTTGACCAGAATCCCCCTATTTCATGAATTAATAACTAACAGTGAAATTACTGGGTTTGTATGGTACGTGCTAGATTACATCTATAAAAAACTGCCATACTGATTTTCAAAATGGTTTTATCAATTTACATTCCCACCAGTAATGTACGAGAGTTTCAGATGATTCACACTCTCACTAATAAACAGGATGGTCAGTTTTTAAATTTTAACCATAATGGCGCATCTATACTATCCAGTATCTATACTGGAAAGTCACGGTGCTTTTATTTTACTTTCCTGGTTGACTGATCCTGGTAAGCACCTTTTTACCTGTTTCTTGGCTATTGTTATATCTTTCTTTGAGAAAATTTACTTTTTTTTCCATCTCGGTTGGATAGTTTGTCTTATAAATCAGTTGTAATAGTTCTTTAAATATTTGGGATATAATTTCTTTATCAGATATATGATTTTCAAATGTTTTCTCACATTTTGTGTCTTGCTTTTGGGTTTCTAGCAATTTATTTCTAGGAACAAGTATTTTAACTATTGATGAAGTTTACGTTTATCAGTTTTTTAATGGTTTATTTTGTGCCAATCCCAAAGTTGTAAAAATTCGTATTACTATTTTTTTTTCCTGGAAAGTTCATACACT
Organism: Cynocephalus volans; assembly: GCF_027409185.1. Lineage (NCBI taxonomy): Eukaryota > Metazoa > Chordata > Mammalia > Dermoptera > Cynocephalidae > Cynocephalus > Cynocephalus volans. The sequence continues at coordinate 129,176,961 of NC_084470.1, read as the reverse complement.
TACTTTTACATTCATGTCTGTGTTGATTTCCAGATATTTCATGTATTTTTCTCATATGAGTTTCCAGTTGTTCTAGGACAGATTTTACAAATTTTATTATTTTGCTTACTGAGTAACCTGGCACATTTGTCAAAAATTGTTGAATGTAGGTTTGTTTATGTGTGTATGTTCATATGCTTATGTGTGTGTGTGTTTTCTGGACTTTTTATTCTTTTCTATGGATGTATTTATGTATTTTTATATCAGTATGTTCTGTCTTGATTATTGAAGTGTGAGTCCTCAAACTTCATTCTTAATTTTGATAGATAGAACAGTGGCCTCCTAAAGGTTATCTGTGTTCTAGTCTCTGGACCCTGTGAATATGTGACCTTGCCTGGCAAAAGGGACTGTGCAAATGTTATTCAGATTATGGACCTTGAAATGGAGAAATCATGCTGGATTATCTGGGGTGAGCTCAAGGAAAGAGAGAGAGAGAGAGAGAGAGAGATGACTATGGAAGAAGAGTCAGAGAGAAATTCAGTGTTGCTGGCTTTAAAGATGAAGGAAGGAGCCTTGAACCAGGGAGTGCCGGCATCCTCTGGAAAAGGAAACTGAATTTTCCCTGGATCCTCAAGGAAGGAATGCAGTCGTGACAGCACCTTGATTTTAGCTCAGTGATATTGATGTTAGATTCCTGACCTTCACAATGTTAAGATAATAAATCAGTATTGTCTAAGTGAATAAGTAGTTTGGAGAATTATTTTACAGCAACAGTAGAAAACTATTACATTAATTTTTATGATAGTTTTGATTTGTCTAGCAATTTTTTATTTTCTTTAAATTTTGGAATCACCTTGTCAATTTCTACAGAAAGGCTGCTGAGATTTTGATTGGGATTGAGTTGAATCTGAATATCGATTTGGAGAGAATTGATATTTCAGAAATTCAATTTGTATTTTTACAATATCAGTTATGAACATGTGAACATGTTCCCACTTGTGAACATGTTATTTCTCTCCATTTATTTACATTTTCTTTAATTTTCTCAGGAAAGTTTGGAATTTTAAGAATGCAGGTCATGTACATATTTTGTTAAAATTTTTCTTAGCACAAGTTTTTTAATACTATTACAAAACACGTTTTTAATTTTTATTTTCCAATTTTCCATTACTATTATATAGAAACATACTTTAATTTACTGTATTGAATTTTTTATCCTATAACTCTGCTAAATTTACTATTAATTTTATTGTATTTTTTTATTGTAGTAAATGTAGGTTATACATTTTTTTCTTGCATACTTAAAACTCATCTGTGTAACCAGTTAAACCAGATGCAAACTAGAAATCCAGATAATTTTACATAATGTAAACAAGTTTGTACAGGATGCCTCCAGGGAAATTTCAAATTTTAAACAGCAAATTTTAAATCAATAAGTACCACCACATCTCATGCCTATTTTGGCCAAGGGTTAATATTAGAATTCCTAGCATCCCTGGAGATAACCATAATTAGTTTCATTTCATTTGTAAAATAATCCTATCTTTACACAGTTATCTGCTTGAACATCAGTCAGGTTTTAAAAATTACAAATAACTAATGATCATTCATTTTTAGACATTTTTAATAATATTTAGGAAGTAGAAAAAGCAGGAAGACAAACACCAGTGACATGTAGGTATAGCTTTTAAGAAACATTTGAGTTTTAATAAATATTCCAGTGTAAACTTGTAAATTTGCACATGCTTTATAAATCTTTCACTTTCTTTCACAACTGCAACTTGGAATTTATGAAAGGTATCAATAGAGTAATTTGATTTAACGATTGATTCATTTTTAACTAAACTAATTTTTTTTCTCTGGAATAGCAATTTTTATCAGAAGAGTCATGTTGCAAGTTTTAATTCAATCTCTCAATGAATTTGGTCGTTGATATCAGCATTATCATAAACTTTCTTTATAAGTTTCAAATTAATCTTAACAGTTACACCAATATTACATCAAATAGTGATTCCATTATAAGCTAGTCTAATATAATTACACAGTAAATCAACTAATGTGGATCATTCACATATTTTCCTCAATTTACATCTCTTCATTAAAGGCAAGTTTGGCTTGTTCTCAGACCTCTGGCCTGTGCAATTTTGCTCAAGGTACTTCTGGAAAATTATTTTTTAATTTCAAAAAAATTAACACTTAAAATTGTATGTATTTACTTTGTACGACATGAAGTTTTGAAGCATATGTACACATGGAATGACTAAATCTTGCTAGTTAGCATATACTTTACCTCAAATTTATTATGTTTGTGGGGAAAACATGTTGCATTCACTATCTGGGCACTTTTCAAGAGTACACTATATTATTAATCATATTCACCATGTTGTACAGTAGATCTCTTGAAATTATTTGTCCTGTCTAAATGAAATTTCATATCCTTTGACCAACATCTCTCCCTGTGTTTCACCCCCAACCCCCAACCAACAAGGCACTTGCCAAAAGAATTCCTCTCATAGCGTTCATTGACCTGTAAAATTGGAACCAAAACACAAGGCAATATTAGGTCTCTTGCAAGAGTTTATCGACAAGGTATTATCAGCCTTATTAGGCTGCATCATGCAAATGGCTTAAGATTGAATGCTGTTCATTTAAGTATCCTAGTACTTATTCTTGACTTTCAGCTTTAAACAAGGAAGGGGATTTATGTACCAAAATAGCTTTGACTTTAAGGGCATTTGTAAATATAGCCACAGGATTATATTCTTTTGCTACCAGTCTTTCACATGGCACCAAGACAATATTTTAAAAATGTACCCCCCCAAAATATATATAAATTTAAGAAATTTAAAGATAAATTACTTCAAAGTTTTAAAAACAACAAAAACTTTTCCTTTCTGCATTATGCACTTTTTGGCGCCCTTTTGATAACAATCTTCCCCTCCTTTTTCTTTCCTTTTTAAAAAAAATTTTAACATTTACTTGTGCATATTTGTGGAGTACAGTGTGTTGTTTCAGTCCTTGCATGCATGTACTGCACAGTGATCCACTTAGGGTAGCTGGCACAGTTTTGTCCCTTCCGTCCACCACTGCCTCTCCCGAGCCCCTCTCCCCTCCCGCTGTTGGAAACCATTATTCTACTCTCTCCCTGTGAGAACCACTTCATTTATTTATTTATTTTAGACTTCATGTATGAGTGACATCATGCAGTATTTGTCTTTCCGTGCTTGACTTACTTCACTTAACATGATGGTTTTCAGTTTTATCCATGTTGATGAAAATGATCTCATTTCTGTTTCGAGCTGAATAGCACTCTGTTGTGTGTATACACCACGGTTTCTTCATCTGTTCATCTGTCGATGGACACTTAGGTCGATTCCATCTCTTGGTTGTTGTGAATAGTGCAGCTGTCTTTTTGGCCTATTGATTTCATTTCCGTGGGTGTAGACCCAGCAGTGGGCTAGCTGGCTAAGAAGGCAGATCTATTTGTAGTTCTCTGCGGAACCTCCATAGTGTTTCCACAGTGGCTGCACCAATGTCCACTCCCACCAGCACTGTAAACAGCTCCTGTTTCTGCACACACTTGCCTTCCCTTCACTTTCAGTCAGGGTGTGTATCTATAGGAAAAGGGAGTTTCTGGTGGGCAGCATACTGTTGGTTCCTGTTTTGTAATCCATTTCAGCCACTCTGTGTCTTTTAATTGGTGCATTTGATCTACTTACATTGAGGGTTATTATTGATATAGGAACTTGTTAGTGTCATTTTGTTATTTTTTTTCTGGTTATTTTATAGATCCATTTTTCCTTTTTCCATTGTCTTCCTTTGTGGTTGAGTGGTCCCCGTTTTTTTCATTCAGCAGTAATTATAACCCATATCCTTCCGTCACCCACACAACCACGGATAAGACCATCAGGGTTAGCCAGAGAATTGAGCCACAGACATGGTGACAGTATGAGTCTGGATATATGCATGTTTCACCTTTTGTCCATTTCTAGTAGCATGGAGTAGAAGTGGATGGATACAAGGTTATGAAACTCAATTATTAACTTTGTTAAAAAGAGACAGAAATGATTTATCCCAGCTTAGACAGGTATGGAGAAAAAACTATCTCCTAAAGCCCTTAGTATTGAGAAGTATTGCAGTGGTGTCGTGTTTAGCAATTGATCCTTCCTCTGTACTTCCAAAGGTAATTCAGGTCCCAGTTCTACGGGATCGGGCAGAGTAAAAGAAAAAAAAAAAAAATAGAACTAGTGAATACACTTATTTAATTTCCCTACTCCTCTTCCCTACCTTCTCCACAATATCCCAAACATGTGTCCCTTCATTTTCAAGTTTTAACACACATTTAGTCACGCAAACCATTCTTTCAGTCTCTTATTACCATATCCCACCCAACAAAATTACTAAGTAGGTATTTAACTCACACATTCTAATTTTTGATCATTCCACTACATTTTGGGTATCATATAATGAGTTTACTGTTGTGATGTTTGCCCATTGTTGCACTGCACCTGCAATAAAAGGGGTCCCTTCATCAGATGACATAGAAACAGAAGTAATTTAAGGCCTCAATCCTCAAATGGTGTAGAGAAATTTTCTTTGGTTACCAGATGTAAAAACCCATATTCAGAATAAATATACATCATGGTCAAGATCATCTGGAACTGGGAGTAACAGATTTTAGTGGATTTCTTGCTAGGTGGGTCATTGCTACACTCAGTGTCTGATGATCTTATTTATTTATTTTTTTTTTCTGGTCAATTTTCCTAATAGAAGCTAATCATATCCCTTGATTTGATACACAGTTTCTCCTGATAAAAACAACACTGTCGAATTTTGTATTTCTTGCTTTCGTTTTGGAGTTGGAAGAGTTATTTCCTTCCTTCCTTCCTATCTTTCTTCTGTTCTCTCATCATTCATTCCTTCCTTTCTTTTTTTCTCCCTCTCTCCCTGTTTCTTTCCTTCCTTCCTTCCTTCCTTCCTTCCTCCCTTCCTTCCTTCCTTCCTTCCTATCTTTCTTCTGTTCTCTCATCATTCATTCCTTCCTTTCTTTTTTTCTCCCTCTCTCCCTGTTTCTTTCTTTCCTTCCTTCCTTCCTTCCTTCCTTCCTTCCTTCCTTCCTTCCTTCCTTCCTTCCTTCCTTCCTTCCTTCCTTCCATTTCCTCCCTCCTTCCCTCTCTAGCTCCTTTCTTATCTCCACTCCCCCTCTCCTTTCTTTCTTTTAGAGAAGTCTTTAGTTTGTCTTGCTCAACTTATTCATAAGAATTTTTCTGTTCATGCTAGGCTCTGTACTTTAGTCAGGTTCTTTAGCTACTCTATGGTTGTCATATAACTGAAAAGTCTTAACAATTTTCAGATTAAGATATCAACATTATATCATCAATATATATTCAGTCTTTCGTGAATCATGGTGCTTTTTAATTAAATCAAATCTAAATCTCCAGTAACCATGTTGTGACAATAGACAGAAGAATTCAAATATACTCGAGTGAGTGCAGTAGGTATATATTGGAGTGTGTCCCGCATGGAAATTGACTGTGATTTCTGTTGAAATAGCCACTGAACAGAAAACATCAGCCAAGTGGATCACAGAATACCAATTTCCTTTAGCTTGTTCTGAAACTTGAATGGTTAAGGCCATTTTGACAGGTGCTTCTGAATATATGTACTAGTTTTTCAGTCTGCTATAGTATACAGTTAACCCCAAGGTCCATCAGCATTTTTCACTGGCCATATTTGGCTATTAAATAAAGAATCCGAGGGTAATAATACACCTGTATCTAACATCTGCAATGAAAGATGAAAATATTTGATAATCCTTCAGTTTTAAAAACTGGTAGCAGTTTTTAAAAATTTACATACAGTAAAATTATTTTTACTTTTTGTTGCAGCGATCTATGATATTTGAAAAACACATTGGTCATATAAGCACCACCGCAAGCTAGATAAGTAACAATTCTCTCACTGCAGAACTTTCCTCATGCTCTTTCTTTGTACTCACACCATGTTTTCCTTACTTCTGTCCCCTAGGAATCACTGATCTGTTCCTGATAGCTATAATGTGGCTTTTTCCAGAGAATTACGTATATGAAAACAGGATGTAATCTGTTGAGTCTGACTTTCGATTAGCATAATTCATGTTCATAATTCATAATTCAGTGTATCAATAGCTCTTTCTTTTTACTGCTGAGTATTATTTCATTGCATTATGTACCACAGTCTACCGTTAATCCAGTCACTCATTGAAGGACATTTGGGTTGTTTTGGGCATTAGTGGGGCATGCTGCTAAAGAATATTTACGTGTAGATTTTTATATGAACATAAAATCATTCTTTTTAAGCATTGTTTTCCTGTTTTTTCATGTTTAAACTACAAATTTAATTTGTTTAATACATATAATTTATTCATGTTATCTATTTCGTCTTAAGTGAGCTATGGTAATTTGTGACTTAAATCCATTTGTTTATTTATTTGAGTAGTTGAATTTATTGGCATGCCATTTTCATAATATTTCCTTTTTTTTTTAGTATATGTAAAAACTGCAGTGATGCCATTTCTGTTTTTGCTTATTTGACCAATTTGTTTTATCTCTATTTTTCCCTGATAAGTCTGTCTAAAGGTTTATCAGTTTTAGAGATCTTGTAAAACAACAAGGCTTTTGGTTTCCTTGTTTTATATACATTTACTTTTTACTTTGTTATTTCAGCTCTTGTCTTTCTTGTGCTTTTCTTTTTTCTGCTTACTTTGAATTTAATTTTTTCTACTTTTTCTAATGTCTTGAATAGAGGCTAAGGATTTTAAAGTAGAACCATATTCTTTTCTGGTACAGGTGTATTTCATACTGTTTCAGGGTCATTCTCCAAATTTTGATGTGATTTATCCATTGACATTTGACTGAAGTAGAGTAGATATTGCTGAAAAGATATTCTGTGTTTGGGGGAATGAAGAAGTTTTGCCAAAACTTTTTTTTTTCTTTTTTCATCCTTCTCCTTGTCTTTTGGCTAAGAGAAAAGGCCTTCCTTGGAGCTTTTATAGTTTGTATCTCTCAGTGTTTAGGGTTGGAAAACTCGAGAATTACCTGTTTTAAATTTTGTTTTAGAAGGCTAAGTCTGTTATGGATCAACTTGATCCTTTCAAGTCTTGATTTCAAACTTCTTTAAGCAGGGTTTTATAAGCCTTTACTCTATAACGAGTTTATTTAGAATATTAATAAGCCTTCTTCTGGTGTCTCTACGAAATCATCTGGGTGCTCAAGAGTCTTTCCACTCGGAATCATCAAATTTGAATGTCTTCCATGGCTGTGTGTTCTGTGGGATTCTGTCACCTTACTTTTCTCTGGTAGTTGTTCTTCCTCTGGTGTTATCCATCGCCCATTCTCATGGAGTTTTCCTCTATTTCCCCTTCTTTACAGTGTGTCAGTATTCAGCAAGAGAAACCAGGAGATTGCTGCGAAGGTTTCTTTAACTCACTCTGAAGTTTTTCCTTCCCTGGCTCTCTATCCTGCAAATTCTAGTGATCCCAACCTCTTTGAGAACACTGGTTTTTGTGTCTTCTATTCAGCAAGAGTGTCATTTTCTACTTGGAATGTTCCTCTCTGTACCTTGTCTGGAATATTCCTCCAAGCATAAAGTCATTTAGATGATAAAGCTCCACTCTTTTGTCTCTTTTTCTCTGGAATTACAGTCAGGTGCTGCCTGTTTTCCGATGCCTAAAAAAGGATATTTTCATCTATTCAGCTCATTTTTTTTTACTGTTTGTTGCTGGAATTCTTTGATTTTCCAGATTATTCTTGCATAGTATTTATCCAGTTTATTAATTTTCTTTTTTTACAAAGCCATCTCTTACCTCTGTTTTCTCCACTTTTTGTTTTCTATTTGATTTCTGCTTATATTTTAAGTTTTTCAAAATTTATGATTATGTTGAGTGTGATTATATTTATAATTTTTTATAATTAAAACAATTATTGGTTTTCAGTCTTTATTCTTTTATTTTACAGCATTTAATGATAAATTTCATTCTCAGCCCTACTTTACTGTCATCTCATGAAGTTTTATTTAATATGTTTTGAGTATCATTTCAATCAAAATATTTAATGCTTCTCTTTTGAGTTTTTCTTTATCCATGATTGAGTTTTGGGAAAAGTTCTCAGAAGAGACCTAGTAACTTTCTAAAGTCTTCTTTTATTGTTTCAAATTAAGTTATAATAATTTGAGGAATCATCATTTTGGCCTTATGAGATAAATCAGTGTGTTGCTCTTCTCATATTCTTTGAACTCCAAACATTCATATGGTTTGAAGCACACAATTATGATGACATTTCTAATTCTTGGAGCCAAAGTTGTGATTGCTGTTTTGACAGATTCTCTAAGAGCATCACCTGATCTCAGACCCTCCAATTGGCTACGTGAGTTTTGGGGTTGCCTAAGAGAGCCAAACAAGGCAAGACTTAAAACAAGTCCTAGGAAAAAACAAACAAACAAAAAAAACATTGTCTAAGTGTTCTGGAATGCTATAGCATTCTGGGTCCATTAGACATGCAGATTTCTAATACATTTTAGATATGATTATGAGTGTTTTAAATCCTACTTTGTTAAATAATTTTCATAACGGGTCTTCATGTAATATTTTTAAGAACTCATAACTTCTTTCACATAAAAACTTGGATGATTCAGATTATCTTAGTTTTTATTTTTAAGAACCCACTATTTTTATATTGTCATATTTTTTGAGTCTTTATAAAATGTTATTGAACACATGTTTATCTTTTCCTTTTATGTTTCCCTTTTAGAAACATGTTCAACATCAAATATAGAAATAGAGAATGGTTTTTTTTCTGAACCGGGTGTTGTGTATGACATAAATAAACAAACACAATATACGTGTAAATCAGGATATGTAACAACAGATGGTGAAATATCAGGATCAGTTACATGTCTGCAAAGTGGGTGGTCAGCTCAACCGAAATGTATTAGTAAGTAATTTATTGTGTTAGTATTCGTTATCCTGTTGATGTACACAAGTTTACTTTAACTTTATTCTTCTTTGAGTGGGCTGATGTGGTTTCATTTAAAAACATAAATAAAAACTTTGAGAAAAAAGTACTTATCATTTTTCTTCCAAGATTAATTGCTAGAATATCAGTCCTTTTTTTATTCAATTTTTTTTCTACTTTAAAGCATTCTGTAGTTTGGAAATTGGTTAGGAAGCTTTATATGTATTGTGATGTAAAGCTGAGACTGTTATATTTGTTTTTTGGTGATTAGCCTTTTATATCAAAGTCTTTACTCCTAGACATAAAAGTAATATTTTCAGTGAAGATATGGAGCCATAGTGTATAATCTCAGAGTAATATAAACTTCATAATGTAAATGTTTGGCATTCTAGGGCAAGTCCACTTCTGAATACATTTCCCTCTTAGAAAATCTTCATAAACATCTAGTAGTGGAGAGAGAGAAATGTTTCTAGATGGTACCAATTTCTGCTGTGTTGGAAGATTTTCCTGTGACACTACATAGATGTTTATAAAGATTTTCTAAGAAAAATTGCTCAATTTATGTTATTTATCCCAGAGCCACTCAGTGATATTTTTGAAGTGATATTTAACATACTCACTTTAAGTGAAGTGAGTATTTAAGATATCCATCTGTACTGCTTTGATTTCTTTCTTTCTTTTTTTTTCTCAAATTTCTATGATTAGTATGGGGTCTAGCTGGAAAAAAGAAAAGAAAAGAAAACAAAACAAAAACCAAGTCACCCCCCCGTCTAACAGTCATTTTATACTAAAATGTGATAAATTATTCTCTAGAAGACTTTCTTGCTATGGAAGAGAAGATGTCATATGTAATAAATGCATTGGTCTTTTTATTAATGTATTTTTTTATACATATCACAACTACTAATAAGTCTCGCAACTTAATTCACAAAATGTTATTCTGGTTATTAAAAAAAGTAGTACACTTGTATGTCCTGTTTTTTACTAGCATTGTCATAAATGCCTAAGTATAATTGAATTGATAAAAATGCTCTTAAAGTAAATTTTTCAGGGGGTTTAAGTGATTTTAAAAAATATTGTTTAAAAAACATATATATATTTTTATTTTTAGTACCTACTTCAAGAGAATGATTTATCACTGGTATCAGATTATTTTCATATAGTACTTATTTATTAGCACATACTTTTTGATAAACCTTTTTGTTCTTGTAATGGGAATTATTCAATTAGATTTAATTCCATTAGAAATGACATCTTCAATTTTATTATGCATTAGAATCTTGTGAAACTCCACTATTTAAGAATGCCAGAACCAAAAGTAACAGCACATGGTTTAAGGTCAATGACACATTGGACTATGAATGCCATGATGGATATGAAAACAGACACAATGATATCAAAGGTTCCATAGTATGTGGTTACAATGGTTGGTCTGATACACCCACATGTGATGGTAAGTACTGTTTTTCTTCAGGATTATTTTTGTTAGGATTAAAATAAATCTGTGTTCTGCTTAAAAATCTAAATTACTACAGACATTTTAAAGAAACAATGATGAAAACCAATGGGTCTCCCTATGATTTAATGTAAACTGGGAGGAGAGGGTTTTAGAAACCCAATGATAATATATTTCTAAAATAGTGCATTTAAATGAATGTTTTTTATGGGCCAGATACATCACAGATTTGTGATTAAAGTATAATTGTTGTCGTTATCCTAAATGCAAGCTTTCTAGTTATTTAAAGCTGGGCAGCCATTCCCAAAATTATTGTTTGCCATGACTTCCTCAGCTATTTTGCTGTTCAGTTTCTGCTTTACAACTTCTACCTTGAGTGTTAATTTCTGCAGTTTCTGAGAGTAGCTCTTTGTTTAACTTTAACAAGTTCCGTGAACTACTACATAATCTCTTTTATGTTTGCCAATCAGCCCATTTTCCAGGGTTAGAAGAGGGTTTGAATCTGTGAGAAAATGAAGGCATGTAGAGTGCTCCAAGCAAAAGGAACAGTATGTGTAAAGCACTGAAAACAAAACTCTTTTTGGGAAATATCAGAGTGAGCAGGTTCTAGTCAAGATGTGGGAGGATTTTATGAGCTGAGGCTAGGTAGGAGGCAAAGGAAAGTTTATTCAGGTTAACTCAGGATTTGGATTTGCGATGGTACTACATATCGGGTGTGAGAGAGAGTGAGATCAAGGGACTCACGTGCCTGTTTTTCATTTTTTTGTCATAAGCATGTAGGTAAATGGCAATGCCACTTTTTTCATTGTTTTCTCATAAGCCTGTAGGTAAATAAAAATGCCATCTTGTTAGGTGGTGCTGACAAGATAGAGAGCACTTCGGTAGGAACAACACAACTCTAGACTTGGACACATTCTAGCTGAGCTGCCCATCAGAATTGGACAAGTACACTGGAGAGTTGGGTATATAGACTTGGATATAAGTCTAGCAAGGAGCTGTGCATTTGGGATTATCACAGTATAAAAGATAACATTAAATTAGAAAGGAATACAGACCAAAAGGAGAAGAGCACTTGAGACTGAGCCCTGAACATCCCAACCTTAAGATGTTAGACAGGAGAAGAACAGATATCAAAGTAGATGGAAAATGGAGGACCCAGAGAAACAGGAGAAAAAATCTAGGAATGAAAGTTGTCATAGATGTATAAAGAAGGAAACGATTAAAGGAAGAGGAAGTGTCACAGACTGATTAATAATGAAGCTTATGGGGACATTCTGCGTGGATTCTAATTCCAATTTCACCATGTGTTACGCATGTACTGTGGGCAACAAGCCAAGACTATTGGAAGCTTTGCTGACTCTTATCTGTAATATGTTTTAATGTTTACATTTGCTCTAATATCTCAATGAATTTTTTTGCTAGTAGACTAAATAATTCATGTATATTTCTTGTCATAGTTTTTATCATATAATACAGTCAAGAGAATTGTAATCTTATTACATTTTTATGATAGTTGGCATAATGAATATTTCTAGTTCAGTTGATATGTCCAGCTGGATAGATATAAAACTGTAATGGATTTGGCAACAGGGAGGCCACTAAGTGTAAGAGAAATGGTTTTTGATGGAGTAGGAGGGGCAGAACCTAAATGGAATCTGCTAAACAAAAGAGATTTGCAAGAAATTTAATACAGTCTGTGGTGATAACTCTCTTCCGAGAAGTTTGGTTGTGCAGCGAGTAGGAAGCTCAGAATGCTGCTAGAGGAAATTATGCACCAAAGAGAGGATTTTTATTTAAAGGTGGGAGATATGAGAGCATACTGAATGCTGTAGAGGATTTAGTAGAGAGAGACAGCAGCAGGGATTGAACACGTGACATACACAGTTCCCTGAGAAAATGGGAGCGCAAGGGAATCAGAGGTCCTGCGGAGGAATTAGGCTTCGGTGGCAACAGTACTACTTACAGCTTCGTCACAGGAGGACGGAAGGAAAATGTGCGTGTAAATCTAGTGCTGGAAAGATGCAGAAGCTGGAGCGTTCTGTTGTGCTCTGATATATGAGACGAGATCATCTGAGATTGAATGGGGCACTGGCGAAGTAGGACGAGGGGCACTAGACAGAGGAAAAGAGGTTTAAAAATGTGGCAGGAGAGGGAGAGACAGTAAGTTTATCATGGATACAAGGTAGACTTGATGAGCAGCGTCTAGGGCCCAGTTAAATGAGTCATTCATGACGTCAACAAACACCTACTGTAGAATAGGAGATAATGTCAACAAACACAGACACAGGTCTGCATTTCCAGCTCTTTCATTCCGGTATAGAAGAGTGAAAACAAAAAATAAAACACAATGAATTAAGCCAAGTAATAAGCCAAAAGAGAAAAAATTTTAAATTAAATTTTATATATCACTGTGTTCAAAGAAACAAACAAAAATATCCAGTGATTTAGATAGATAAAAGGGGGGAACTGAGACTCTATTTTGCATAGGAAAGCATCTATGCAGAGAAAGGTTGAAAACCATTCACTATGGTGAGAAGGGCATGTGCAACAGCTGGGTCAGCAAAGAATTTGACCTATTTTAAAAATTGAAAGATTGTAAAACCTAGAATCTGTCCTTGGGCTACAAAGTGGTGTGTTGGGGGGAAGGGGGCGGTGGAGGGAGGTTGGAGATAATTGGGTGGGGGACACGGGGTACAAATGCAATTTGTGGTAATGGGCATGCGGCCAGTATGAATCTGGCCCTCACATCATGGGCACAAGGGGTGACAATCAGCTTTGTTTCTCATGAATATTCATTATAAGAAATAAATAAACAAACAACAACAATGAAACCTAAAATCTGGATTGAATGGGGGAGAGAGACATTTGCTAACACTGGAAGAGCAGGCAAGGGCTGGTTCATAACGAGTTTGGATTTTATTCTGAGAGATTAAGGTAATTGTGATTTTGTTTTCTGTGATTATGGAAAGAGCCAGGCCTTATGAAGTCAGAAGCTTTTACAATTCTGAGGGGCCTTCTTTAAAAAGAATATAAAATTATGAGTATATGACTCTTGGCCTTTCCAATGTCACCAGACATCACAAGAGAATGTGATGGGGAGGAAGTTGGAGTAGCAGTAAAACTGATGTGTCCAAAATGGCTTTTTATTGCAAGTTTTTTAAAGACTTATGACCATGTAAATCCATAGCTACAAGTTTGTGAGCATAGTGTAGACTTCCAAAGTTGAATGAACAGCATATTATTCTTTTCAAATAATCTTCCTCAACAATGTAGCAGAAAATTGCACACAAAATGACTAATACTGGAGTTTACATATCCGGGGAGTTCTCTCATTTGGGAAAAGGTTTCCAAAAATTGTTGTCATCATAAACCGCTTAAGCTAAATGATGTTTACAGCAATCTTAAAGGAGTATACATCTCAGAGTGAAAAATGCATACTAACATTTCCACAAATTAGTACTAGGATTTATGATTTTGACGTTTGGATGAAGACAAATGTTTCTAATTTGGCGTATGTCTGTTCACTCTGTTCTTTAAAATCACATTTTATAACTTATGATGGATATATATATATATATATAGCAGTTGAATAATACCCAACAGTCAAGATATTTTCTTATTAAGGTAGTGCTTTTCATAATATGATGAGAAAGAGAATTTATAAAAAATTAGCATAAAAAATGGAAACAAACACACATACAAGTAAAAGCATTCCTATGTGGAAATTAGGAATAGACTTTTAGGAATGGAATCCCAGCAATTCTCATTTAATTGTGATTTTTTTTTAACTAATCTGCTAAAACAAAAGCAAGTGTGTTATTTATTTTTTTGCAGCATTATGTTAAAACTCCTAATAGAAAACATAGGGGAAACACTTCAGGAAGTAGAACTGGGCAAAGACTTTATGAACACGATCAATAAAGCACAGGTGACAGAAGGAAAAAATAAACAAATGGTATTATATCAAACTAAAAAGCTTCTGCACAGCCAAAGAAACAAATAACAGAGTGAAAAGACAACCTATGGAGTGGAAGAAAATATTTGCAAACTATGCATCTGACAAAGGATTGATATCCAGAATACGCAAGAAACACAAACAACTTAACAATAAAAAACCAAATGGCCTGATTAAAATATGGGTAAAGGAACTGAATTGGCATTTCTCCAAGGAAGATATATGAATGACACATGAAAAAATGCTCAGCATCACTGGGCATCCGGGAAATGCAAATCAAAACCACAGTGAGATACCATCTCACCCCAGTTAGACTGGCCATTATCAAAAAGACAGGGAATGGCAAGTGCTGATGAGGATGCAGAGATAGGGGAGCCCTCCTACACTGTAAATGGGTGAGACTGCAAATGGGTGCAGCCTTTATGGAAAACCATACGGAGGTTCCTCTAACAACCACAGACAGAACTGCCCATATGATTCTGCTTTCCCACTGCTAGGCATACAGCCGAAGGAATGGAAGTCATCATGTGGAAGGGATGCCTGTACTCCCATGTTGATTGCAGCTCTATTTACAATAGACAAGGGTTGGAACCAGCCTAACTGTCCATCAATGGATGACTGGATAAGGAAAATGTGGTGTATTTATACGGTAGAATACTACTCTGCCATAAAAAGAGAATGAAATACTGGCATTCAGAGCAACATGCATGAACTTAGAGAAAATTATGTTAAATGAAGTAAACCATTCAGAGAAAGAGAAAATACTGCATGTCCTCACTTATAAGTGGGAGATAAGGAAAAACAAAAAGAGACACAAATAAATAAAAAGAAACAAAGAAGGATACAATAATCAACCATGACCCTATGAATATTCATAACCAATAAAAAAACATAATATGTTGAACATTTAATAGAGAAGAACAGACTGACATTACCAGAGATGGGAGAGGGAGAGGAGGTGGGGGTTATTTTACATCAAATTTTTAATTATGCATTAATACTTCACTTTGAATAATGTGAATTTTCTTTTTAGTATAATTCTATCTTTTGAATTCCAGCTTTTAATTTTACAAATTAGCAACAAGGCAAGATTTTAAATTTGAAAAATGATTTTTGAATAATATTTAGTAATGTTGCAGATATAAACAATTTAAAAAATTCTGTAGATAATTTACACGTGTCTAATTTAAATCAGAATAATTACCATATTATTAATCCTACTATAAGTTATAGGCATAATAAAAAAGTTATAGGCATTGTAACTTAACATAAATATTCAGGACATCTAAAAAATGCTTTCCTATATGGTCTTGAACATGTTTCTTAGTTTGTTTTTAATCTGTAATATATTAATACATTAATCAGCATTTGATGAAATTCAACATCCCTTCATGATAAAGACGCTCAGCAAATTAGGTATAGAAGAAAAGTATCTCAACATAATAAAAGCCATCTATGACAAGCTCACCACCAATATCACCCTGAATGGGGAAAAATTGACAGCTTTTTCCTTAAGAACAGGAACAAGACAAGGATGCCCACTCTCACCACTACTATTTAAAATACTACTGGAAGCTCTATCCAGAGCATTTAGGTAAGAGAAAGGAATAAAGTTCATCCAGATTGGAAAAGACAAAGTAAAACTGTCCCTATTTGCAGATGACATGATCTTATATATAGACAAACCTGAAGACTCTATCATAAAACTCTTAGAGCTGATCAATATTTTCAGTAAGATTGTAGGATACAAAATCAATGCCCCCCAATCAGTTACACTCATATATCCCAATAATGAACTAACAAAAAGAGAAATCAAGAAAGTAAGCCCATTTACAATAGCCACCAAAAAAAAAAAAAAAAAAAAATCTAGGTATCAATTTCAACAAGGAGGTGAAAGATCTCTACAATGAGAACTAGAATTTACTACTGAAAGAAACTAAAGAAGAAATAAAAAGATGAAAAGACATTCCATGTTCTTGGATTGGAAGAATTAACATTGTGAAAATGTCCATACTACCCAAAGCAATCTACAGTTTCAATGTAACCCCCATGAAAATATCAATGATATTCTTCACAGAAATAGAAAAATCAATCCTAACATTCATATGGAATAAGAAAAGACACAGAATAGCCAAAGCAATCCTGAGCAAAAATAAAATAAAATAAAATAAAATAAAATAAAATAAAATAAAATAAAATAAAATAAAATAAAATAAAATAAAATAAAGCCACAAGTATAGAACTACCTGACTTCAAATTATACCACAAAGCTGTTGTAACCAAAACAGCATGGTACTGTCATAAAAGTAGATACCCGAACCAGTGGAACAGAATAGAGTACCCAGAAATCAATTCACAGACTTACAGCCAACTGATATTTGACAAAGGCAACAAAAACATACATTGGGGAAAAGTCTGTCTTTTCAATAAATGATGCTGGGAAAATTGAGTGCATATGTGGAAGATTGAAACTAGATGCTGGGAAAATTGAGTGCATATGTAGAAGATTGAAACTAGACCTATGTGTCCTACCATATACCAAAGTCAACTCAAAATGAATTAAAAATTTATGTATAGGACCCGAAACTATAAAACTACTAAGGGAAAATATAAGGGAAACACTTCACGAAGTAGGACTGGGCAAAGACTTTTTGAACAAGAGCCCAAAAGCACAAGCAACAAAAGAAAAATAAATAAATGGGATTATATCAAACTAAAAAGCTTCTGCACAGCAAAGGAAATAATCAACATAGTGAAACAACAACCTACAGAATGGGAGAAAATATTCACAAACTATTATATGACAAGGGATTAATATCCAGAATATAAAAAGAACTCCAGCAACTATACAGTAAAAAATAAACAAACGAATTAAAAAATGAGCAAAGGAGCTGAATAGACATTTTTCAAGGGAATGTGTACAAATGGCCAACAGGCACTTAAAAAATTTTTCAACATTACTACTAATCATCAGGGAAATGCACATTGAAACCACATTGAGATATCACCTCACCTCAGTTAGACTGGCTATAATCAAAAAGACAGAATAACAAATGCTGGCAAGAATGTGGTGAGAAGGGAGCACTCCAACACTGTTGGTGGGACTGTAAATTAGTACAACCACTATGGAAAACAGTATGTAGATTTCTCAAAGAACTACAGATAGATCTCCTATATGATCCAGCAATCCCACGTCTAGGTATATACTGAAAGGAATGGAAATCATCACGTCAAAGGAATACCTGCACTCCCATGTTCATCACAGCTCTATTTACAATAGCCAAGATATGGAACCAACCTAAATATTCACTGACAGATGACTGGATAAGGGAAATGTGGTATATACACACCATGGAATACTACTCAGCCATAAAAAGGAACAAAATTCTGCCATTCACGGCAACATGGACGAACTTGGAGAAAATTATGTTAACTGAAATAAGCCCAGGCACAGAGGGAAAAATACCACAAGTCCTCATTCATAACTGGGAGCTAAGAGAGAAGGAAGGAAGGAAAGAAAGATCACAGTGGTGTGTTGGACTTGCAGAAGGAGAGGTCATACCTAGGATTGCATGCAGCAGTGGGGGTGGGGGGGAGGAAGGTCAGGGATTATTTGGGTGGGGGATGGGGCAATAATAGCAATTTTTGATAATGGGCATCATGATACTATTGACCTCACCTTCACATCCAGGGCACAGGTGGTGCAGGTAAGTTTTGTACCCCATAAATATACATAATCAATAATCATGTGATTTAAAAAATGTTCCTTTAACTCAAAATGCATCATGAATGCTTTTTTTGTATGTTGTTTCCCAAAGTATATTAAACAAAAATACCAATTTTTACGTATATGTGCAATTTAAAAATTGTAGCATTATCTTTTTAATGAGAAAATAATTTTATGTTTAGAGTACAAAAATATGTAACATTAAATTTCATGAATGTCAGTGATGAAACCAAATCCATTGCAAACAAGTTGAATTTATACATTAATTTTCAGGATGGACGTAGTGCTATTCAGTACCATTATATAGCTCAGAATGTCCCTTATGAAATTTGAGGATGTGTAAAACCTAATATGCAACATTTTTTCAAGGAAGAGGATTTATCTTATGCCCCTTTGTATATGCATCACCCAGTACCTACCTCATTTTTACAGCACACATATAAAATTTACTTTGGCAATGATTAACTATGATTATTCTCATTAAACTATTTTACCTTTTTGTTTTGTTTTGTTTTGTTTTTAGAAAGAAAATGCATTATTCCCGAAATAGAAAACAACTTACATCCTAATCCCAAGAGAGAAACATATAAAGTAGGGGATGTGTTGAAATTTTCCTGCAGTTGGAGACGTAAAAGAGTCGGACCAGATTCAATTCAGTGCTACCACTTTGGCTGGTCTCCTAAGCTCCCAACATGTAAAGGTGAATATTTATCTTACAATTGCTGAAACAAGAATTAGAATTTTGAATATCAACTTCTTATTTTCTTAAAATTTCTCAATTTTCTGTGGGCTTCCAATGTGCCTGTAATCTAAGGCATTAAGTCAGAAATATACCTGTGAAGGACATTGATTGGGAGATAGAAATATGTACTGGAATAACACCAACGCCGAGCGCCAGCGTTGAGATCCCCGTACCTGTCAGCTGCCAAAGAGATCTGTAGGGGAAATATGCATAAATACATATGGTGTCAGGGATTGGAGGAACTTTTGTTACTTTTTGTTTTTCCTACAGTGCCACCATTAGCAATGGACATTTTATATGCCATGGATTTTACTTCAAGTTTCATTGAGTGTGTCTAAACAATACTTAAGCAGCTTATAGTTACTACAATCACACATATCAGTTAATAAAAGTTAAAATATATTGATCAAATGCTTGCCTCAGTGATAATACTTTTTCAGAAAGTTATGATAAAATGTTTAATGGAACATAAAAATTAACATAAATTACACAACCACTTTTGCTAATTGAATTGCATGCATCTTTAAAATATTTAGATTATTATACATATTTTAAAACCTTAAATATACCTCAATATGCTATTTTTGTGTAAGTAATACAGCTGGGAAAAATGAATTCAGTGTAAACACATTTCTTTTTTTCATTGTTGAAGAACACTGTAGTAAATTATGTAATAAATAATAAATAAAATTAAAAAGTCTCTTCATTTCACAGGATTTTAAAATTGTGGACAAGTTAACCATTATTTATACAGTGTTTCTACCGTAGGTCAAGTACAGTCGTGTGGCCCACCTCCTCAGCTCCCCAATGGGAAAATTATGGAAGCAAAGAAAGAAGAGTATCAGCATAATGATGTGGTGGAATATGGCTGCAATCCTAGATCTCTGATGAGGGGGCCCAATAAAATTCAATGTGTTGATGGAACGTGGACAACGTTGCCGATATGCATTGGTAATATATAAAAATATAAATATTCAAACTTAAATCAACATTTTTTGTACTCATATGTAAATTATGTTTTAAGAATAAACACATTTCTCTAAAACTTACATGAAGAGGAAAGTACATGTGGAGATAGACCTGAACTTGAACATGTGTTGGTGAGAATACACTTCTCAAATTGACGTTTAACAAAGTTTCATATTTTTCCCAGAAAGAGAGATATCACATGTTCTCACTCATTTGTGGGAGCTAAAAATTAAATAAATAAATACACAAATAAACTGGGCGGGGTGAGGGAAGAAGGCACCACAATTATAATTCCTTGAAGTTGATACAAGTGAACAGATATGAGGTTGTTGGGGGGGGGTGGAAGAGGGAGGGAGGTTTCGGGGGGAAAACAAACACAAATACAAAAATAAAAAAACAAAGTTTAATATTTTTATTGTAAAACAATACTTACAACCACATTTTTGACATTTAGAGATATTCCTGAAATTGTCCAATCTTAAATATAATGAATCCAAACTTTATGTGTTTACAGAGGAATGAAACCGTATAAATCTTTCTGTCCCTAATATTATTTATCTCTATAAGTGTGAAGCTAAATTTTACTTCTAAATTGTCATACGATTAAAATAGGAGCACTAATTTCTAAGGAAATATAACTATTTCACATTAATACCATCGTTGTTGTTATCTGTCAGTTTTTCTTTCAAGCTCCGGAAAGCAAAGAAATAAAATTGACAAAATACTTGCTACTCTCTCATAAGAACCTTGCATCTCTCAAAGCTTCTAACAGTGATAATTTCTCATTCTGTTTCAAATGCAACAAACAGAAGTTAATGTGCTGCGGGGGGGGGGGGGGGGGGGGGGTGTTCGATGGCCCATAGGCCCTCCCAGTCATTGGTAAACTCAGTGACCTGAGGCAGTCAGGGGTGGGGCCAGGAAGCAAAACGCGGTGGACTTAACTCTGCAAGTGCATCAGCCTGCCCTTTTGATGAGCAAGTCTTTGATGACTAACTGGGGGGATCCTGGGAAGCCTCATTCACTTTTCTCATAGACTGAGTTATTTCCTCGAGTTTTTCAGGGTCATGCCTTCCAAGGGAGTCCTGGATGACTAGTCTCCTTTGTTCATCAGATTGCTGGACATTAATTAATCCCAGGCAAAGACAGAGCTTCATGACAGCAGAGATGTATACTTGTTTCGTGTACTGTGTATTCACAAGGCCCAGAAGACTGGCTGACAAAAAGAAGACAGTCAATAAGACTTGTCGAATGAGAATAAATTTTCTTGTTTATTAATTCTTACATTTTTGTTAAAAACATTCTGTTCAAGGTACTGCCAGTCCTTCACAACCTAATGTCATCTTTGTCCTCTTCTGTCTCTACAGATAATTTCACCTCGTTTCATGTGGGGGATAAACCTAAGATAATATTAGGCATGAAAACTCTCAATTTTTCATTCTAATGTACACCAAAAACCTATTTTAATTATTATTCTTTTCTGATCCAATTTTTCTTTGCTATGATTCGTCTTCCACCTATAGTCAGCTTAATATAACCCTCTTCCAGCTGTCACAGACCTTACTCCAGTGTAGCTTTTTTACTTTTCTCAATTATTTTCTCCCAGTGAAGCAATGCTTTCAGGAGCCAATTAATTTTGGACACTACCACAGCCACCACCACTGCTCTTGACTGTAGATCTTCCTTCTGTTACTATCTCTTGTAGAACATCTTGTTTTGTCTTCCTCAGTACTCTGGAAAACTCTTAAGAATAGGACCAATCCTCAACTCTTTAGTGTGTTTTGAATTAGCCTATTTTTTTTTTTTTTTTCAAGATGACATTACAAAATCATTACTGTTCTCTGGCCAATTACTTGACTTTTCTTTGTCCGTCCTCACTTGACTCTGCCTTTCAAATCACTAGTAAATGTCAGAAACCTACACTGACATATTTTAAAAGGACTCCGTGCTTATTATATTTCAGAAATATGTAGTATATAAGATGCTTCTATAATACATATTTAACTCATACTGAAGTCAGCAAAATTTTATTATGGAATTATTATTGGTTTATTTGATGATCTGGTATGCAAGTATGAAATAGTTTCTCAAAGACTCTCGGAGCATATATATGAGAAAGAAATCATGATTTAAAGCACACAATTTTTTATTTCAAGTATTTGAGGTTTTGGGGTTTTTTTTGTGATCATACAAAAGATCTGCTTAAATATTCATGTTCCACACAGTACATCTCAGATGGATTTTTCTTGTTACCTCTCTTGAAAAAACATATTTAAACCAGCAACTTTTTATATTCTATTTCCACAGACAATGTTTTTATTTTAAAGTATAGGATTGTGAATTAAAAATAATATAGGGATGTCATATATCAGGAAAACGAATGTGAACCTTTAAACAGATTTCAAATATGGGACCAAATTTAGTCATGTGATGACTTTCATTATGCAGATCATCCAAAAAGTGAACCTCTTGTGCTCTTCCAGTTCCCAAAGAACAAAGTATCTTTATGACTCTTTTTCAATCTGATATTTCAAATACTGGATGCAGGATTTATGTTCATACATAAAAGCCTATCACATACAATGTGATCAGCAACAACTTCGTTGGTGAAATTTATAGGCATAAATCTTAATTTCACTATCGTATTGACTCTATAGCTGTTTTTATATAATTGGTTGTTATCATAACTCTTTTCATGAAAATATTTTTTATAGAAACGGAGAGAATTAAAAAGTGCAAAATGGAGAAATCAAGGTTT
This sequence comes from Cynocephalus volans, assembly GCF_027409185.1. Classification (NCBI taxonomy): domain Eukaryota; kingdom Metazoa; phylum Chordata; class Mammalia; order Dermoptera; family Cynocephalidae; genus Cynocephalus; species Cynocephalus volans. The sequence goes on along the minus strand of NC_084470.1, from coordinate 129,154,388 downwards.
ATTTTAATTGAGCCAAAACTCTCAGGTGAGAATGAATTTAATCAAAGCTCCAAAATAAGTTACAGATGTAATGGAAAATCAGAAGAGAAACAATCAACCTGTATAAATGGAAAATGGAATCCAGAACTGAACTGCAAACGTAAGCTCTTGTTTATAATGTATTCAAAAATATATTCTATTATTTCTTCATTTGTAACTAGGATGCTGTTTCTGAATATTAATTTATCATGTGCATTATTTACCCATAGTATAAAAATCACACATAAACTTGATGGCTTTAAATTAGCATCTGGGCATTAATGTGCTCATTACTATTGGACAGCCATTGTTTCTAATTTCTTTTATTACATGTAAATGTACCCATGCCTATGCCTATAACTACTATCTATCAGTTTATGTGTGTGTTTCTGTCTATCCATATCCACCTATCTATTCACCTATTGAACTATTTGTTTATCTATATCTGTCTTAAAAACTCCAAGTAATATTGACACTTCAAATTCAAATTGAACATTATGGGGTTCATTCCAATCTTCCCATTTTTCACATCTTTATTTCTCTTTTTTAAAATTAAAACTTAATTGATTATGCATATTTGTGGGGTACAGAGTTGAATATCAATACCTGTATTCAATGTGTGATGATCAAATCAGGATAATTAGCACATTCATTATTACAAAATTTAATCATGTCTTTGTGATGAGGACATTTAAGGGCTTACATAGAACATTTTATAGTAATAATAATCTGTATTAAGCTGACAACAACTTAACCTCAATTGCATACAAAATTTCTACCCTTATAGTCTTTTTTTCCCCCCTTAGGAATAAATGTTTATTTGCTAGAATAAACAAATACCAAAATAGTCACAAATATATTTTTTGCTGCTTAAGAGAATTTTTAATTTTATTTATTTATTTATTTATTTTATTTTTTGACTTATAAGAAACAGAAATTTATTTCTTACAACTCTGGAGGCTGAGAAGTGTAAGATCAAGGAGCTGGCAGATTTGGTGTCTGGTGAGGGCTTATTTCCTAGTTCACAGATGGTAACTTCTCACTTAGTCCTCACACAGTGAGAGGGATAAGGGGTCTCTCTTAGGCCTTTTTTACAAGGTCACTAATTCCATTCATGAGGTCTATGCCTTCATGATCTAATAACCTTCCAAAGGCCTCACTTCCTTTCTTTTTTTTTTATATATTTTATTTTGTCGATATACATTGTGGTTGATTATTGTTGCCCCTTACCAAAACCTCGCTCCCTCCTCCCTCTCCTCCCTCCCCCCCAACAATGTCCTTTCTGTCTGCTTGTCGTATCAACTTCAAGTAATTGTAGTTGTTATATCTTCTCCACCCCCCCAGTTTTTTTTTTGTGTGTGTGTGTGTGAATTTATATATTAATTTTTAGCTCCCACCAATAAGTGAGAAGATGTGGTATTTCTCTTTCTGTGCCTGACTTGTTTCACTTAATATAATTCTCTCAAGGTCCATCCATGTTGTTGCAAATGGCAGTATTTCATTCGTTTGTATAGCTGAGTAGTATTCCATTGTGTAGATGTACCACATTTTCCATATCCACTCATCTGATGATGGACATTTGGGCTGGTTCCATCTCTTGGCTATTGTAAAGAGTGCTGTGATTAACACTGGGGAACAGGTATACCTTCGACTTGGTGATTTCCATTCCTCTGGGTATATTCCCAACAGTGGGATAGCTGGGTCGTATGGTAGATCTATCTGCAATTGTTTGAGGAACCTCCATTCCATTTTCCATAGAGGCTGCACCATTTTGCAGTCCCACCAACAATGTATGAGAGTTCCTTTTCCTCCGCAACCTCGCCAGCATTTATTGTTCAGAGTCTTTTGGATTTTAGCCATCCTAACTGGGGTGAGATGGTATCTCAGTGTGGTTTTGATTTGCATTTCCCAGATGCTGAGTGATGTTGAGCATTTTTTCATATGTCTGTTGGCCATTTGTATATCTTCCTTAGAGAAATGCCTACTTAGCTCTTTTGCCCATTTTTTAATTGGGTTGCTTGTTTTTTTTTCTTGTAAAGTTGTTTGAGTTCCTTATATATTCTGGATATTAATCCTTTGTCAGATGTATATTTTGCAAATATTTTCTCCCACTCTGTTGGTTGTCTTTTAACTCTGTTAATTGTTTCTTTTGCTGTCCAGAAGCTCTTTAGTTTGATGTAATCCCATTTGTTTATTTTTCCTTTGGTTGCCCGTGCTTTTGGGGTTGTATTCATGAAGTCTGTGTCCAGTCCTATTTCCTGAAGTGTTTCTCCTATGTTTTCTTTAAGAAGTTTTATTGTTTCAGGGTGTATATTTAAATCCTTAATCCATTTTGAGTTGATTTTAGTATACGGTGAGAGGTATGGATCTAGTTTCATTCTCCTGCATATGGATATCCAGTTCTCCCAGCACCATTTGCTGAAGAGGCAGTCCCTTCCCCAGTGAATAGGCTTGGTGCCTCTGTCAAAGATCAGATGGCAGTACGTATGTGGGTTGATTTCTGGATTCTCTACTCTATTCCACTGATCAGTGTGTCTGTTTTTATGCCAGTACCATACTGTTTTGGTTATTATAGCTTTGTAGTATAGCTTAAAGTCGGGTAGTGTTATGGCTCCAACTTTATTTTTTTTTGCTCAGCATTGGTTTGGCTATGCGTGGTCTATTATTATTCCATATAAATGTCTGGATAGTTCTTTCCATTTCTAAGAAAAATGTCTTTGGAATTTTGATGGGGATTGCATTGAATTTGTATATCACTTTAGGTAGTATGGACATTTTCACTATGTTGATTCTTCCAATCCAAGAGCATGGGATATCTTTCCATCTTCTTGTATCCTCTCTAATTTCTCTCAGCAGTGGTTTGTAGTTCTCATTATAGAGATTTTTCACCTCCTTGGTTAACTCAATTCCTAAGTATTTTATTTTTTTGGTGGCTATTGTAAATGGGCAGGCTTTCTTGATTTCTCACTCTGCAGGTTCACTATTGAAGAAAAGAAATGCTACTGATTTTTGTGTGTTGATTTTGTATCCTGCTACTGTGCTGAAATCATTTATCAATTCCAAGAGTTTTTTTGTAGAGGTTTTAGGCTGTTCGATATATAGGATCATGTCATCTGCAAACAGGGACAGCTTGACTTCATCTTTTCCAATCTGGATGCCCTTTATTCCCTTCTCTTCTCTGATTGCTCTGGCTAATACTTCCTACACAATGTTGTATAGGAGTGGTGAGAGTGGGCATCCTTGTCTAGTTCCTGTTCTTAAAGGAGAAGCTTTCAGCTTTTCCCCATTCAGGATGATATTGGCAGTGAGTTTGTCATATATGGCTTTAATTATGTTGAGATACTTTCCACCTATACCTAACTTATAGAGGGTCTTTGTCAAGAATGAGTGCTGAATTTTATCAAATGCTTTTTCAGCATCTATAGAGATGATCATATGGTCCTTGTGTTTGAGGTTATTGATATGGTGTATTACATTTATTGATTTGCGTATGTTGAACCAACCTTGCATCCCTGGGATGAATCCCACTTGATCGTGGTGAATAATTTTATGTATGTGTTGCTGTGTTCTGTTTGCTTGTATTTTAGTGAGGATTTTTGCATCTATATTCATCAAGGATATCGGCCTGTAGTTTTATTTTTTGGTTATATCTTTACCAGGTTTTGGTATCAGGATGATGTTTACTTCATAGAATGAGTTTGGGAGATTTGCGTCTGTTTCAATTTTTGGAATAGTTTGTAAAGAATCGGTGTCAATTCCTCTTTGAATGTTTGGTAAAATTCTGCTGTGAATCCATCTGGTCCTAGGCTTTTCTTTGTTGGGAGCCTTCTGATAACAGCTTCAATCTCCTTTATTGTTATTGTTCTGTTCAAATTTTCTACGTCTTTATGGTTCAGTGTTGGGAGCTTGCGTGTGTCCGGAAATTTATCCATTTCCTCCAGATTTTCAAATTTGTTGGCGTGTAGTTGTTTATAGTAGTCTTGAATGATTCCTTGTATTTCAGATGTATCAGTTGTAATATCGCCTTTTTCATTTCTAATTTTTGTTATTTGAGTCTTCTCTCTTCTTTTTTTTTGTTAGTCATGCTAATGGTTTGTCAATTTTATTTATCTTTTCAAAAAACCAACTTTTTGATTCGTTGATCTTTTGAATTGTTTTTTGGTTTTCAATTTCCTTCAGTTCCACTCTCATCTTAATGATTTCTTTCTGTCTGTTAAATTTAGGTTCCGATTGTTCTTGTTTTTCTAGATCTTTAAGGTGAAGTGTTAGGTTGTTCACTTGCCATCTTTCCATTCTTCTGAGGTGAGCATTTAATGCAATAAATTTCCCCCTTAATAATTCTCTTGCTGTATCCCACAGGTTTTGGTATGATGTATCATTATTTTCATTAGTTTCAATAAATTTTTTGATTTCCTGGCTTGATTTCTTCTTGGACCCATATGTCATTAAGCAGAATGCTGTTTAATTTCCATGTGTTTGTATAGTTTCCAGAGTTTCGTTTGTTATTAATTTCTAGTTTTAATCCATTGTGGTCTGAGAAAATACATGGTACAATTCCAATTTTTTTGTATTTATTGAGACTTGATTTGTGACTTAATATGTCATCTATCCTGGAGAATGATCCATGTGCTGATGAGAAGAATGAATATTCTGAGGTTGTTGGATGGAATGTTCTGTAGATATCTGCCAATTCCAATTGGTCTAGAGTATTGTTTAGATCTTGTGTTTCTCTACTGATTCTTTGCCTAGATGATCTGTCTAATATTGACAGTGGAGTGTTCAGGTCCCCTGCTATTATGGTATTAGTGTCTATTTCCTTCTTTAGGTCTAATAGCATTTGTTTTATAAATCTGGCTGCTCCAACATTGGGTGCGTACATATTTATGATTGTTATGTGTTCTTTATGCATCAGTCCTTTTATCATTAAGTAGTGTCACTCATTGTCTCTTTTTATGGTTTTTAGTATAAAGTGTATTTTGTCAGATATAAGAATAGCTTCTCCAGCTTGTTTTTCTTTTCTGTTTGCATGGTAAATCTTTTTCCATCCTTTCACTCTTAGTCTGTGTGAGTCTTTATGGGTGAGGTGGGTCTCTTGTAGGCAGCATAGAGTTGGGTCCTCCTTTTTAATCCAGTCAGCCAGTCTGTGTCTTTTGATTGGGGAATTTAAGCCTTTTACATTAAGAGTTGTTATTGAAAGGTGTTGATTTATTCCTAGCATTTTATTGGTTGTTTGGTTGTCTTAGGTGTCTTTTGTTCCTTGCTTTCTGATTTACTGTTTGGTTTCTGTTTTTGTTGGTTCCTTAGGTTGTAGATAGTGTTTTTGTTTGTTTGTTTTCTCTTCACGAATGCCTTTTTTATTATACTAGTGGGTTTTGATTTTTCTTGGGTTTTTATGGCAGTGGTAGTTATTTTTCAGGAACCAAACCCAGTACTCCCTTGAGGATTTCTTGTAAGGGTGGTCGCATGGTAGTGAACTGCCACAGTTTTCGTTTGTCTGAGAAATATACTATTTGCCCTTCATTTCGGAAGGATAGCCTTGCAGGGTAAAGTATTCTTGGCTGGCAATCTTTGTCTTTTAGTATTTTGAATACATCATCCCATTTCTTTCTAGCTTTTAGGGTTTGTGATGAAAAGTCTGATGTAAGCCTGATTGGGGCTCCCTTATAAGTTATTTGATGCTTCTCTCCTGCAGCTTTTAAGATTCTCTCTTTGTCTCTGAGTTTTGCCAATTTGACTATGACATGTCTTGGAGAAGGCCTTTTTGTGTTGAATACGTTTGGAGATCGTTGAGCTTCCTGGATCTGAAGATCTGTGATTTTTCCTATACCTGGGAAGTTTTCTGCCACTATTTTTTTGAATATGTTTTCAATGCAATCTCCGTTTTCTTCCCCTTCTGCAATACCCATGACTTGGATATTTGAGCGCTTAAGATTGTCTGATATCTCTCTCAGATTTTCTTCAATGTCTTTGATTCTTCATTCTTTTTTTTTGTCTGCTTGTGTTATTTCAAACAGCCCATCTTCAAGTTCAGAGGTTCTCTCTTCAACTTTGACAAGCCTGCTGGTTAAACTCTCCGTTGTGTTTTTTATTTCTCTGAATAACTTCTTCAGTTCGGCAAGTTCTGCTACATTTTTTTTCAGGACATTGATTTCCTTGTATATTTCCTCTTTCAGGTCCTGTATACTTTTCCTCGTTTCATCATGATGTCTAGCTGAGTTTTCTTGTATCTCATTCAGTTTCCTTAGAATTATCACTCGAAGTTCCTTGTCAGTCATTTCAAGGGCTTCTTGTTCTATAGGATCTAGAGTTTGAGATTTATTAACTTTTGGTGGTGTACTTCTTGATTTTTTTGTATTTCTGGTATCTATTTTTTGATGGCAGGGTGTTTCACAGTCCACCAGTTTGAGACTATTGACTAACTAAGATGTTGCTGTGGTTGCCAATTTGGTATGGCTACCTCTGTGACTGCTCAGTTGGCCTCTAGTGCCTTGTGTGTGTGGTGGCCTCGGGTCTTGGGCCTCTCCAGTGAGCCACCTCTCTGGTCAGCTTGGACTCCTCTGGGCTGCTGGATCACGGGGTGGTAATGCAGGGTGTGTGGTCTCTGCTGAGCTTCCACTTCCCGTACAGGACTTCTCCCTGTTCTGTGCGGTCTGGCCTGGGCTGCTGGATCACACTTTGGCGGCCCCACAGGGTGTGTGGTTTCTGTCGGGTCTCGGCCTCCCTAACCGGACTTCTCCCCACTCTGTGCACACTAGGCTGGGCTGCTGGATCTCTCAGTGGCGGCCCGAACGGTGTGTGTATTCTGCCGCGTCTCCGTCTCCCTAGCTGGACGTCTCCCCGCTTTGTGCGCACTGGGCTGGGCTGGGATGTGTCTTCTGCAACCCTCGTCTATCAGCCAGGCCTTCAAGACCCTGCTCGGCACCGCCTCACCCAGGATGCCTACCAGGTTTCTGCTAGTCACAGACGACCGGTCGCTCTGGGTGCCTTTGTAGCACTGTGTAGATCTTTCTTGGGACTTATCACCTTCCTCCTGGTGTCACGGTTATTTGTGTACTTGTCTTATCTCCCACACCAGAGTGTGAGCTCGTTGGGGGAGGAGCCCGCAGCACATGGTTCTCCTTTGAATCCCCCCAGCATGGACCGAGTCCGGTGCCTGCCCACAGTCAGCTCTCTGGCAGGTTCAAGCGAACTCGGGAACGCTCCGACCACCCTATTCCTAACCAGAAATTGGTTAGGCGTTTTTCCGAACTGGTGGCTGCAGAGATGGTATCTGCCTCCTGGTGACAGGAAGTTTACCAGAGGCCAGAGCCCAGGGTGCGGTGGAGTGACAGTCAGCCCAGCCCATACTTCCTTGCCCTCCCGACACTGGCTGGGGACGCCCCACGCCACCAGCCCCACCAGAGAACCGCAGAGTGAGTGGGAGGGGAGGCTGGCCCGCAGGCTCTGGGAAGCCCCACGCCGGGGCAAGCAAGTGGGAAGGCTCAGTGAGGAGCCGAGGCGGACGAGGAGGACAGGCCTGGCTGAGCTGGGCTGGAGCTGCCACCACCTGAGAAAATGGAGACAGCCCCAGGGCCGGTGAGTGGCCCGGTGGGGCAGGCGGAAGCTGGGCGGGCGTCCGCCCCCCGAGCAGGGCTGGGCCGGGGGTCACTCTTGGGGCTGGGCTGGGCCGGGTGGCTCCCTCTCTGCCTCCGCATCATCGCCGTCACCGTCCTCAGCCACTGCTGCCTTGGGCCGCTCACTCGGTCCCACGGCGTCACTCGGGTGCTCCCAGGAATCTTCTTTTATGCCGGCCTGTTTGGAAAATTGCTTTTGCAGCTAAGAAACAGTTCTTTTCCTGCTCCACACTTCAAAGCTGTTGCCTGTAAATGAAGCAGCCTCTCCTGCCAGGCACAACAGGAATGACTGCAGTACCAGGAGTTCCCATGGCAACCTCATCTTCATTTTCTGAGGTCAAAGGAGTTCTGAGTCCAATAACAAGTGAATAGAAACGTTGCTTCTTTTAAGTTTTGTACAACCTTTAATCTTATCTTACAGGGGGATTCTGAGGCACAGAGATGTGAAGCGGCTTGTTAGACACTGCACAGCAAACTGAAGGAGGTTAACTGAAGCTTCCACTGTCACTGGAGATAACCTGAAAATATCTTCTCCAGACAAAAATGGGAATGGTCTCTATTTCCTAGTTTCAAGTCTTAATTTATGTAACTTCACTACCTCCATTGTCTTCAACATTCATACAAACATCAAAAACGATCTCGTGGTATCACTCTTTTAGGGGAGCTCTTGGACCACATGCTGTGGAGTTACTATCTGTCAATGATTCCTCAGCATGAAGTTGCAAAGAAGTCCAAGTAGGCTCTGGCAGTGTTTCATCAGTCAGAAAAGTCTATAGTACAGAATGAATCTCAGCACCTGACGGTCGCGCGGGCTAGAGCCTCGAGTGTGGTGTTGACACAGTCCGAGGGTCCCAGTGTCATGGCAAAAGCTCCCTACTTGCAATCAATCCTGGTAATGAACCCAGTACTCGGTCTGCTGCCGTGCTCCCTTCCCTCCTCGAGCTCACAGCGGCTCAAAAAACCCGGCGCGCCAGAGTTCAGGATGCCAGTTCCTCAGTGGCAAGCACGGGGTGGCGCGCGGGGAGCCCCTTTTACTTCTTCTACCCCCACAAATGTTTTCTGTTAGTGATGTCAATTTTACATTGTGTATATATTAAAAGATTACTATAGCTATAATTATATTTCTTACATACATATATTTTTAACTTCAATACCATATTTTTAAATGGTTTACACACCGCCATCACAGTATCACAGTATCCTGTATCTATCTACATATTTTTACTGGAGCTTTGTACTTCCATATGCTATTATATTGCTGTTTATTGTCCTTTCAACTGGAAAGATTTTTTTTTTTTTTTTTAGCATTTTGGGGGAAAGAAATGTATAGCAGTGATGAATTTTCTCAGCTCTTGTTTATCTGGGAGTGTCTTTATCTCTCCTTTCTTTTTGAAGAAAAATTTTGCAGATAGATACACTTGGTTGGAAGATTTTTCTCTCTACACTCCAAATATATTACGCACCTCCTTTCTGACTACAAAGTTTCTACTAAGAAATCTACTGATAGTCTTATGGTAGTTCCCTTGTACTTGATGAGATGCCTTTCTCTCTCTGCCTTAAAAAATTCCCTTTGTCTTTAATCTTTGATAATTTGATTTTGATGTGTCTCTGAGTAGGCTTCTTTGGCTTGGATTTGAGCTCGAGTTTCTTGAATCTGGATGCCCATTTTCTTCATAATATTTGGAAGTTTTAAGCCATAATTTATTTAAATAATTTTCTGACCCATTCTATCTCTTTCTCCATTCCATGGAAGTTCCATAATATACAATTAGTCCACTTGATATTATCTCATAAGTCCCTCAGGCCTGTAACTGAATGATTTCAAATAGCCTGCCTTTGAGTTAACTCATTTTTTTCTTGTGCTTGACTAAGTCTTCTGTTGAGCCATTCTAATAGATCATTTAGTTCAGCCACTGTAGTCTTCAGGTCCACCATTTCTGTTTGGCTGTTTTGTATTTTCTTTCTTATTAATAAAATTCTCATTTTTTTCAAATATTATTTTCTTGAGCTCATAGAGCTTCTTTATGACAGTTATTTTAAATTCTTTGACAGGTAATTTATATACCTCTGTTTCTTTAGGGTCAGTTTCTTGAGATTTATTTTGGTCTTTCAATTGTGTCATGGTTTTCTGTTTCTTCATTTTCCTTGTTACTCTGACATCCACATATTTGAAAAAAACAGCCACTTTTCCCAGTCTTTATGAACTGGCTTTGTACAAGCGTAGACTTTCATGAATCAGCCTCTCTAGAGATTTTGGGGGACTATCAACCATTGTCTAGGAAGCACCTTTTTTTGATTTGTGTGCATAAATTTCTAATTAAGGGGCTGACTGGTTAGCTCACTTGGTTAGAGTGTGGTAGTGATGACACCAGAATCACAGGTTTGGATCCTTGTACTGTCCAGCCATGAAAAAATAAAAATTACAAAAAAATTTCCAGTTAAAGAAATTTGCATGTTTTTTTTCCTTAAGAGCTCATATCTCTTGCTTTCTTTGTTATCTATCTGTTTTCACTGGTTCTCTGGAGCAGTGGTGTGCCTTTCTTTGTTATCTATCTGTTTTCACTAGTTCTCTGGAGCAGTGGTGTGCCAACCTGTACTTTTGTTCTCAGTGACTCCTAGCCATCAAGGGTATGCTGAATCCCATCTATGCCCCAGGTAGGGAAAGTAGAGAACCATTCATTTGGGTGGACACCTGCACAGCCAGAACATTGGATGCATGCTCTGCTATTGTCTTTCTTCACTGAAGGAGAGTCTGCTGAGCCAAGGCAGCTTCTTTCTGCTGTTTCACAGGTTCTCTGGAGCAACAGCCCCCTAACTCTGTTTTTTTCTTCAAGATGAATTTTTTAATTTTGCTTATTTAGTTGGTTTTATTTTTTTAATTCACAAATAATATATATGTACAATGTCATATTTTAATTCATGTTTAGATTGTAAAATGATCAAATCAGGGTAATCAGCATGTCCATAAACTCAAATAATTATCATTTCTTTGTGGTAAGAATATTTAAAATCCTCTCTTTAGCCATTGTGAAACCTTAAGTGGAATGTATAACCTTAAAAAATAAGCATAGGAGTGTTTGTTTATATTTGCTGAAGAAGGTAAGAGCAGTTGTATATATTATAAAATTCTTACAAAGTTTTTGCATGCAAAAATGTCACCAATAATGATAATGTACATCAAATAAATAGTGATCATTTTGCTTAAATGTCTAAATGCAGTAACATTGGTTTAATGGTGTATTTAGTATTTCAAACAATTAAAAACAAAATGTTTCTATCAACTTTTCCATCCCCAAATTTAAGCATATTCTTTCAGGGTAGTTTGTTCTTTTCAAGGCATCTGTTTGATTCTCAACATTGGCTTCTAATTAAAACTTGCCTTTTGAATATCTGAACGTTGGCTCTATGATAGGAATTCTCAGCCTGAATAAGGTGGGAGTTGGGTGGGGGAGCACATTTAAACTACCCGGAGAACTTTCCCTCTGCAGTTCTAAATCACTGTTCTAGGAAGTGTCCTATGCGTCTATGTTTATCAGTCATATTGGCCTGTAGTTTTTGCTTAGATGTTTTAAATATCTTTTGATCCTTACTTCCCCTTTTATTTCTCTTCTTCAATATTTGAATATTTGGATATTTGAGGTGGCATGATTTAGCTTCTTGCCTTTTCTCTCTGGCATTTTTGTTTTAACAGCAGGTTTTGCTCTTTCTTGTGTGTCTGTGATATTGACATTCATTATTCAGATTCCAGATGAAGGACTCCATTGAGAATTTCTTTCAGGGCTGGTCAGGTGGTGGTGAACTCCCACAATTTTTGTTTGTCTGGGAAATACACTATTTCTCTCTCATTTCCGAAGGAGAGCCTTGCTGGGTGAAGAATTCTTGGCTGGCAATTTTTTTCTTTTAGTGTTTTGAATATATCCTTCCACTTTCTTCTGGCCTGTAGGGTTTCAGTTGAAAAGTCTGCTGTTAGTCTGATAGGGGTTCCATTATAGGTGACTTGATACTTTGCTCTTGCTGCTTGTAGAATTCTCTCTGTCTATGAGCTTTGAAAATTTGACTATAATGTGTCTTGGAGAGGATCTTTTTAGATTGAATCTCTTTGGGGACCTTTGAGCTTCCTGGATCTGAAGGTCTGCAGCTCTCTCTACCCCTGGGAAGTTTTCTGTTAATTATTTCCCTGAATAGAAAGGTTTTCAATACTTTTTCCTTTCTCCTCCCCTTCTGGAATACCCACAATTCAGATGTTGGAGCACTTGAGGTTGTCTGCTATCTCTTTTAGATTTTCCTCATTATTTTAAATTCTTTTTTCCTTTTTTTTTTTTTTTGTCTTCCTGGGTTATTTCAAAAAGATCATCTTCGAGATCTGAAATTCTTTCTTCTGCTTGCTCTAGCCTTCTGCTTAAGCTCTCTGTTGTGTTTTTTATTTCACTAAGTGAATTATTTCTAAGAGTTCTGTTACATTCTTTTTTAAGGTATTAAATTCTTTGTAAATTTCCTCCTTCATATTCTGGATATTTTTTCTTGTTTCCTTGTGTTCTCTAATTGAGTCTTCTTTTATTTCTTCAAGCTTTCTTAAGATCATTGCTTGGAATTCTTTTTCAGACATTTCAAGGATTCCCTGTTCTATGAGGTCTGGAATTTGGGCATTACTGTATTCCTTCGGTGTGTCATATCTTCTTGGTTGTTTGTAGTTCTAGTATTTTTTCATTGATGTTTGGTCATCTGGTAGAGGATTTGCTTTTTCTGTTACTCTGGGGTTGGCTATGAGGATAAAGACTTCCTCCTTTATTTGCAGGCTCTACTGGTGACTATTTTATCAATATAGTCAAATGAGTGGCAGGTGACCTGTAGAGTAGCCCTGGCTGCTACTGTGGTGGTGAACTGTCCTTGTGGTGATAGAAGGTGTGGCAGCATCTATATTACACCACCTTGGCTTCTGTTCTAGCTTTCCATGACTTTAGACTGATTCCTGGTGCTCTGCAAGTCTCAGCTCATCTAGGTGCCTGCTGGGCTGTGTGCACCTCCCTCCAGGCCTTAGACTGGACCCAGTGCCACAAGGGTCTGGTCTCATCTCACCCTGGTGGCTCCTGGGCTGTGTGCATTTCCCTTCTCCCCACAGCCTCTTAGATTGGACCGAATACCACAAGGGTCTGCTCTCAGCTCACCTTGGTGGTCTGGGTTGTGTGTGTTTCCCTTCCCCATGGGGTCTTCAACTGTGCCCCAGTGCTACAAGGGTCTCCTGGCCTGTAGCTTTCTTTTCTTGTATTGTCTTTGGCTGGCTTCATCAGGGTGATGCTGGCCTCATATAATGAGTTTGGAAGCATTCCCTCCTCTTCAATTTTTTAGTAGAGTTTGAGAAGTATTGACATTAGTGCTCCTTTAAATGTTTGGTATAATTCATCTGTAAAGTCATCTGGTCCTGGGATTTTCTTTGATGAAAGTGGTTTAATTACTAACTCAATCTTCTTACTCATTATCGGTCTGTTCAGAATTGCAATTTCATTTCGTTTCAGTCTTATTAGGTTATATGTTTCTAAGGATTTTCCATACTTTTCTGGGTTGTCCAATTTGTTGGCATATAATTGTTTATAGTAGTCTGTTATGATTAGTTATATTTCTTTGTTATCAGTTGAATAGTTCCTCTTTTTAAATTTTTAAATTTTTTATTATACATACATGCAGAGTACAATGTTGATTTTCAGTAATTGTGTAGAATGTGTGGTGGTTAGATCAGTATAGGTAGCTTATTCATCATTACAATGGGCAGTCATTCTTTGTGTTCATTGACCAATTCCACATTAGCCCCCATCCATCCCCCCTCCCCTCCTCTTTTTCACCTCTAGTTTTCTAAAAGTTCAATGTATTACAGTGATAGTTGTTTCTTTCTTTCTCTCTGTCTCTCTTTATTGTTCATGTGTTTATTCATGGATTCAGATCCCAGTAATGAGTGAGAGCATGTGGTATTTCTCTTTCTCTACCTGACTTTATTTACTTGAGTCTTCTCTATTTCTTCTTAGTTTAGCTAAACTTTTTAAAATTTTGTTAAGCTTTTCAAGAAACTGACTCAGTTTTACTAATGTTTTTATTGTTTTTCTAGTTTCTATCTTATTTGTTTCTGCTATGATCTATGTCGTTTCCTTCCTTCTGCTGACTTTGGGCTTAGTTTGTTCTTTTTCTAGTTCCTTGAGGTATAACAATGGGCTTTTTATTTGAAATCTTTCTTTCTTTCTTTTTTTTTTGATATAGGCATTATTTGCTGTAAACATCTCTCTTAGAACTGCTTTTGCTGCATCCCATAAGTTTCGGTATGTTGTGTTTCCATTTCTGTTGGTCGTAAGGTATTTTTAATTTCCCTTTTAATTTCTTCTTTGACCCAATATTTGTTCAGGAGCATATTGTTTAATTTCCATGTATTTGTTAAATGTTTATGATTCTTCCTGTTTTTGATTTTTAGTTTGATACCATTGTAGTTTATAATAATACTTGATATAATTTTAGTCTCCTTAAATCTGATAAAACTTGTTTTAGGCCTAACATGATCTATCCTAAAGAATGTTCCATGTGTTGTTAAGAAAATTGTGCCTTCATTTCTGTAGTGTGAAATGTTCTATACTTGTCTGTTAGGTCCTTTTGATCTAAAGTGTAGTTCAGGTCCAATGTTTTATTATTGATTTTCTGACTGAATGATCTGTCTGATGTTGAAAGTGGGGTGTTAAAATTCTCAATTTAATTATGTTGCAGTCTGTGCCTCCCTTTAGATCTCTTAGTGTTTGCTTTATATATTTAAGTGCTTCAATGTTGGGTGTGTATATACTTACAATTACTATGTCCTCTTGATGAATTCACTCCTATCACTATACAGTAACCTGTTTTGTATCTTTTTATAACTTTTATTCCAAAGTCTGTTTTGTCCAAAATAAGTATAGCTACCCCTGTTTTCTTTTTGTTTTCATTTGCATAGAATATATTTTTCCATCCCTTCACTTTTAGTCTATGAGTGTCCTGTAAGGTGAAGCTTCATGTAGTTAGGTCTTGTTTTCTTTTTAATACATTTAGAAACTCTATGCCTTTAATTGGAAAATTTAATCCATCTATATTTAAAGTAACTAATGATAGGTAGGGACTTACTAGTGTCATTTAAAAATTATTTTCTGCTTGTTTTGCTAATCCGTTGTTGTTGTTGTTTCTCTTGCTTTCTTACTTTGCAGTTTGATGGCTTTTTGTATTTATGTGCTTTGGAGATTTTCTTTTTCTCTTTTGTTTGTCTGTTCTCTCTTTTCCTGTCTTTCTTGCTTCCTTTTTAATTTGATGGCTTTCTGTAGCAGTTTTCTTTTTTCTTTGTGTATCTGTTACAGGCTTTTGTATTGTGGTTACACTAAGCCTTATATAAAACATCATGTACAGGCTATTTTACATTGATACCAAGTTTATTCTGATCACATAAACAAACTCTTCACTTTGACTACCTTTCCTTCTACATTTTGTATTTTTGATGTCACACTTTACAGATTTTTATAATTTGTGTTTCTTAACAAGTTATTGAAGCTTTATTGAACAAGTTATTTCTAATAGTTTTGCCTTTTAACTTTTATATTAGAGATATAATTGACTTACCTACCACCATTACATTATTACAGTGTTTTGGATTTGACAATGCACTTACTTTTACTGTGAGTTTTATACTTTCACATGTTTTTATGTTGCTAAGTAACATCCTCTCTCTGTAGTGTGAAGAAATTATTTTAGAATTTCTTGTAAGGCAGATCTAGTGGTGATAAACTCACTCAGCTTTTGTTTGAGAAAGTTTTTTTCACTTTTGCTCTTTTAATAGATGAAATTGTTGAGTATAGTATTCTTGGGTGGCAGTTTATTTTTTTCAGGATTTTGCATTTGTGATTCCACTTCCTTCTTGCCTACAAGTTTTCTACTGAGAAATTCTCTAATAGTCTTATGAAGGTTCCTTTATATGTAACAATTTGCCTTACCCTTGCTGCTTTTAGCACTCTCTCTTTGTCTTTAGTATTTGATAAATTTATTATAACTCACCTTGGTATGGGTCCCCTTGTATTCATCTTATTTGGCCTTTTTGGGGGGGGGTACTTCCTGGATCTGGGTTTCTATTTTCTTCCCCATGCTTGGGAAGTTTTCTGCCATTATTTCTTTGCATATGTTTTCTGTCTCGTTTTTCCTCTTTCTTCTCACATACCAATAGATCTTTTAAGCTATCGTTATCTTTTTTTTATTCTTGTCTCTTTTTGTTTTTCAAACTAGATGATTTCCATGACTCATCTTTGAGTTTAGTAATCCTTTCTCTCCTTGAGCTAGAGTTCCATTGAATTTCTTTATTGAATTTGCTTTTCATGGCTGGCCAGTGTGGGTATCTGAACCCTTGACCTTGGTGTTATAACACTGCTATCTAACCAACTGAGCTGACTAACGAGCCCTCTTTATTGAATTTTTTATTTCAGTTATAGTATAGTATTGCTCAGATTTATGGCTTCTGTTTTGTACTTTTTTGTACTTTCTATCACTTTCTTAAAATTCTTAGTTTGTTTTTGCATTGTATTTTTCACCTTAGTAAGCATCTTTATGACCATTATGTTGACTTCCCTGTCAGGTAAATTACATATCTTTATTTTACTCAAGTCGGTCTTGGAGATTGTTCTTATTTGTTTGTTTGGAATGTATTTTGCTCTTTCTACATTTTCCTTGACTCTCTGACTTGGTTTCTGTGCATCAGATAAGACAAGTACCACTCCCAGTTTCCTCAAACTGTCCTTGTGTAAGAAAAAGGTTTTCACCAATCTGTTTAGTCATAGATTGCAAGATGCTTCTCAAATCCTTGTGTTTGTCCAGACGGTTGTTTGCTTTAGGTGGCCCCCTGGATGTTACAATGTCCCATGTCCTGTCAGTACCCCAAGACCAAAAGGATAGGAACCAGACCACCTAGATGTAACCAGGAGGGTTGTGGTGTTAGCTGTGTGTTTCTGTATCTTCTTTCTTCACCGTAAAGCTGGGTGGGGGTAGGTTTTTATTTCCCACTCTCTCCACTGAGCCGGGTAAAGGATCTGTGGCAAATGCCTGTACTCACATTAGGCTATACCCTCTGATACCAGGAAGAGAGCTGCTAGGATTGAGTCATTTGTACACTACCTATTTGTTTCCTGAGGAATGCTCAGAAATGCAAACCCTAAGAACTCTCACGGCTAGTTAAAGAAACTGTCCTGTGGATGAGAGCTACAGAAGTTGTAGTGGTAAGTAAATGGTCAAGCTTCTTCCAGGAAGAATGGGTAGGCCTGGGTTATCACTGGGGCAAGCTGGAAGAAAGGCTTATGACGTGCCAAGCTCTGCCTTTGGCTGGTGGAGGTTATGGCTGTTTTCCCTGTTAGCTATCTGATACAAATTTGTTAGATTTCAGGCCATGAAGTAGCCACTGATATTGTGTACCATAAGCCCTTCAAAAGAGAAAATGGAGCGGCATGTTCCCACCCCTATTCTGCACTGCTCCAAGGTGGTATAGCCCTTGGAGTTTTTCCATGCCTGTTTAAAACTACCTTTTTGTCCTGTGATCTAGAGAGACTCACATACGGCTAGTTCCTTCTTCTCCCTGAGCCTAGAGGTTTAGGATGGAGTCCCTCAGGATGTAGCTGCAGAAGTTTGGGTACTTGGTGCATGGCATAAACCTCTTCCAAGAGGAAACAGGGAGCTGTGTTTTTCAAACCCTTCCTGTGCACTGCTCCTGAGGTATCAAACCTCTGGGAGTGCGCATGTGCACATATAAAACTGCCACTTTTTTTCTATGGTCTGAATAGACTCACATATACTTTGCTCCCTCTGCTCCCAGAGCTAGGAGTAATTTAGGCAAAATTTTTAAAAGTTGAAGCAATAAATGTGAAGACAAACTGTTTCCAAGGAGAGATGAACAGATCTGGAGTTATTGCCAAGGCAAGTTGTGGGAGCAGTCTTGAGAAGTCTAGCAGTTGTTAGACTTGCCAATGTGGCCAATATTTGTCTGCCTTTTTAACTCCTTGATGCAAGTTAGAAGCCAGACTGCCAAGTAGCTGCTGGCAGAGGGTGTCATAAACCCCTTCTGGGGAGGAACAGGGAGCTGCACTTTTAAGCCCCTTCTCTGCACTGCTTCTGGAGGAGGAAGCCCCTGGAAGTGCATTAAGCCATCACTTTTTCTTGTGGTCTAAAGAGACTCGCAAGTGTCTAATCTCCTCTGCTTACAGAGATAGTGAATTAAGAGAACCTTAGAGTTAGGGTGCTGTATTTAAAATCCAAAGCCTCCTTTCCACTAGAGAGGCTGGGTGTTAGGGGGTTCCTTTCCTCACTGTATTTCACAGTACCTAGTGTGAAATCCCAGTGGGAGTGTGCCTCAGTTTTTACTACCCAACAGACATGGATGTCCTCTCAGTTGCCCTGTGGGTAGGAGTCTCTTAACTCATCTTGTAAGATCCGTGCACCATGCACAAATCCCACAGACTGGGACGGCTTACTTCACAAAGACCATGAGACTGAGACCGATGCAATCAAGCAAGAGGGACTTTATTCCAGCATGCTGGGGTCACTTAGTCTCCTGGACAGAAGCGACCCTGAGCTTACAATACAAGCACTTTTTATACAGTTTCTCTGGACAGACCCTTGTGACAGGATGAGTTGTTGGTTATCTGTGGTGCCTTTAGATTTATGGGTAGACTTTAGAAGGCTGGTACCTTGATAAGGAACAGCACATTTCTCAATCGATTATCTTCCCTGGGGTCTGGCCAGGTGGCCATTAGATAAGGAACTAGTCAGTTCCTGGAACCGGGTGGGGGTCATTCCCTTCCTTGGAATGTTTAGTGTGCTCAGGCCTGACCTTTATATGGCCCCTTAGAAGCTGCTTTACTTAAAATGTTTTTAGCAAGCATTTGTTATAAAACTGTGTATACTAAAGTTATATTTTTCTACAATTCCCCTACAATTCATTCCCCTACAATCTCTGACTTTCTCTTAGAGGGAATTGATCCATGAATAGATGTTCAACACCCCTTACCTAGCTATTTATTTTTCTCTCTGGCCCCATACAACTAAAGAATTCTAGGTCTTGTCAGTGCTCCAAGACAGGTGATAGAATTACCAGTTTTTCAGCTTGTTCTCCAAAAAGCTGGAGTGAGAGATGCATGGTTCACTTTTATCTTCCCTACCGAGGGAGAAGTTGCAAGATATATCGACCTTTTTCTGCTTTGGCATGTATCCTCTGGAGCAGCAGCACACTGCCGACCTCTTGTTTGTTCTCAGTGGCTCCAGGCATCTGGAGTGTGCTCTGTCCTATCAGCCCTCAGAGACAGTTGACACACAATCCAGTCCCTTGGCAGCCCTTCTGAAATGTCAGAATGTTAGACACAAGCTGTACTCTGCTCTTTTCTCCCCAGTGAGGAGCTGAGAGCTGGACTTTTCTCTCAATTGTGTGACTCTGTACTGGAGAAAGGTAGTATGGGATGCCATGAATTTTCCTCCTGGTTTTGATGTAGCTGGTTTTGTGCTCACCTTGGTTGCAGGACTCTCTCAACTGGTTTCTGAAGAGAACTGATTGCTGTATTGTTGTTGAAGTGTCTCTGTGGGAGGGGGGAAGGTTGGGGCTTCCTAGTCTACCATCTTTCTGATGTCACTTACCTCTTCCATTCTTGATTTCAATAATTTTCTCTCTCTTTTTTATATTGATTATTCTTAGTTTTTCCCCAATTTTATTAATATTTTCAAATCACCAGTTTTAGCATTAAATTTTCTTCATTTCCTCCCTTTTTTATTTTTGGCTTTCTTACATTTTACTATACTTAAGCTTTGCTATTTTTCTTTTTCTATTTTACTTTGTTAGTTTTCTCTTTTTCACTGACTTTCTTATTTCTAACAACTTTGATTTTAATTTCACTCCTCTCATTGTTAGGTGAAAATTAAAGACATTTTAAACCATCATATTTTAAAAATGTATAACTTTAAAGGTCCATTTTTTTCTAAGTACTGCTTTAGCTGTGTCAAACAAAAATAAGTGTGTATAATATATTAGAAGATATTTTGAATGGAACTGAACTTGAATATCATTTCATTCCATGTGAAATATTTTCACATTTTCTTTGTGATTTGTCCTTTGACCTATTGATTATTTAGCAGTTTGTTCTTTAAGTTGCAAATATTTGTCTTTTTTTAGACAACTTATTCTTACTAGCTTCTAATTTAGTTTTGTTGGCAGAGAATACTGTACAAAATTTAAATATTTTAAAATGTAATCTTTTATTGCACAACACATTTTCTATCTTGGCAATGGTTTCATTTTCATGTAAAAAATATGTGTAAATTCTAGTTGTAGGATTAGGTTAAAGTGAGTCATAGCGTTCTTCAAATTTACCTATGTCTTTTCAAATTTTATTGTCTATATTTTTAGCAAGTCACAGAAAGAATGCTGTCAATATTGCTAACTATGATTGTGAGGGTTTTAATCCAAATCCAATACATTTGATCATGAATATTCCTACAAAAGACCCTGATATCAGTTTTTATTTAATGCTTTTTATTGAGTGTGTAATTCTTTTAAAACATCCTAAATGTTAAAAATAATTAAACTAAGTTTTACATAAGTTATATAAGATCGCTTAAAGAAGGAATAAGTGAAAAAACTATGAGAATGTAAACCAAAGGTGATAATATTAAACTGGTAAAGAAGCTGAAGAGTATAATCTATGGACACATAGAACATTATTATAGGATTATTTACGATACATAGTTATTAAATTTTCTACTTATTAAAAATTATCCTTTTAATATTTTTAAATTATGATATTTTAATCAAGAAGTTTAATTTTGATATTTTTTAGAAGTACAAATGCAACACTGCCCACCTCCACCTCAGATTCCCAATGCTCAAAATATGACAACCACAGTGAATTATCAAAGTGGAGAAAAAATATCTGTTCTTTGCCAAGAAAATTATCTACCTCAGGAATCAGAAGAAATGGTGTGCAGAAATGGAAGCTGGCAGTCAATACCACGTTGTGTTGGTCAGTAGTGTATAACTTTCTTTATAACATTCTTTCAAATGAGTTTAATACTCCCCTGTGCTTTGTGTAAATGACAAAAGAAAAAGACCTTTTTCTATATCTGGTGCACTTCATCCTGAAATTGCAAATTATGAGTTAGGCACATATATTAATCACCACTTATTTCATTTCAGTGAACCGAATGTAGACAATGACTTTGGATATTATATAAACACCAGATAAAATATCTGTTAAGCATATTTTACTCCTCATGATGAATAGGACACAAATGTAGGGGGATATTGAGCAAGAAGAGTGATACACATATTATGGGGACATATATCCTTGCAAGTGTTAAACTTTTTGTTTTTAAATAATATTTTTTCAAATTATACTTATTTGAACATTTTAAATAGTATTTGATTGTGTTTTTCAATTTAAACATGTTGTTTGTGCTTGACCCTTTGGTTTCTGTTTTTCATATAGAAAAAATTCCATGTTCTGAACCACCTCATATAGAACATGGAAACATTAACTTATTTAAACATTCAGAAGAAAAGAAAGAAACAGCTGAACCTGAGCCTTATCCACATGGCAGTAAATTAAGTTATATTTGTGAAAATGGTTTCACGATATCCAAAAAAAATGAGATAACATGCAACATGGGAAAATGGAGCTCTCCACCGCAGTGTGTAGGTGAGGACAGTATGAAAACTCAAAATCTACTTACAGTACAATTCATTAAAAATAATCTACTCTTATCAAAGTCGGGGACAGAATAATTTAGGTCTCTATATATACATAATCATTTATATATTTTAGCATTAAAATAATGTTTGCATAAGTGAATTAATCTTATTTTTGAAAACAATTTGTTCATGTATTTTAGAACCACTTTTTATTCTGGCATTTCTTTTTCTAAAATTTATGATGTGTAATGAAATTTATATAAATTGTAGAAGGTTTTTGCCATCAAGTTTTAAAATATTTTCATGTTGTTATCATACTGTCCCTTCTGGTTTCTTACAATATATGGTATTTTAAAAATAGCTATTAATCCTCAATATGTTTCTGTTTATCAATAATGATTGGTTAAAAAAGGCATTGACTATCTCTTTGTTAAATGTATTGACATTTTTGGTTTCAAGGTTTTGCTCAGTTTGTGACAGTTGGACAGATGGACAGACAGCAGAATGGTGGTTTTAAAAAGCATTTGCGCCCTTCTCTGTGATGTCATAATAGTTCCTGTGTTATGATTTATTTTCAAATGAAACTACTAAATATGAAAACTGGTACACAAAATTAAATTTCTGATTGAAACACGTATTTATTATTATCGTTTTTTTAGGACTTCCTTGTGACGAGCCACCATCAATTCTTTATGGTGTTGTATCTGACAAGATACAGAAATACCAATATGGAGCAGAAATTACATACAACTGTATGGAAGGTTTTGGAATTGATGGACCTGCATTTGTAAAATGTTTAGGAGCAAAATGGACTGATCCACCCAAATGCATAAGTACAGTGTATTTCATTTCATTATATGCATGATAAATACTTTTAACTTAAAGTATAAATAGTGCCACTAAGAAAGTAAGCAGTAATTCTCAAATTTCACAAGGTACCTTTTCCGGATTCTTGCAGAAAATGATAGCTCTAGTAATAAAAGTGTTCGATGTCATGAGCCAAATTACTTCATTTTCACATTATCTTATGTGAACTTTCAACATCTTCTGTGAAACTTTCTCAGACTTCTGATCTCTGTTCCTGGAACACAGCTGGTCCCTGTTCATCAGTATTATTCAATCTGCTATCAGCTATTTCCCTATAAACATCTATTTTCTAAAATTCTTGAAATAATTACTATAGGTAAATTACATTTAAGGGAAGCAAAAATCAGAAATACATAATAATATAGGTAGGAAGTATGGGCAAAAACAACTTGAATGCCAAAAGTGTAATCTCCACTATTAATAGCTGCCCGTCTCTCTTCAGGTTTTTGACATCATTCACATCTTATACTTTGGATGAATCTAGAACAATTCGGTGTAATTAAGTCAAAACTTACAACATAGTTTGGGAGGTTATAAGACAAATACTGAATATTCATTGTTTCTATATGTAGCTAACTACTATTTTGGAAGGACATTATTGTATATTATGTACTTTTAAAGATATACTAAACAAATACATATTATTTTCCTTTCAGAAACGGATTGTTATAATTTACCCAAATTTGATAACGCCATACTCATAGGTCAGGAGAAGACACAATATAGGTCAGGAGAACAAGTGACTTATAAATGCTCAACATATTATCAATTGGATGGATCGAATATTGTAACGTGTGTTAATGGCAAATGGATAGGAAAACCAACATGCAAAGGTACTTTGATGAACTTTTAAATTTTATTTATTAAAGTGTCTTAGGCAATAAAATATAGAATTGTCTCTGGCATCATTAAAAAATGGACATAGATTAATTTTTTAGGTGGAGACAAAGTAGGTTTATGCTTAAAAATAAAAAGATGGAATTGAGTATCCAGTGGTTAATCTCACAGCCCAAGGATTCTCAGAATATGGTCACTGGACCAGCAGCATTAGCATCTTCTGAGAAATTGTTAGAAATGCAAATAAAAATTTGTGAGTTCATTTTAGAGATATTGAATCAATAAGTCTAGGGCTGGGACCCAGAAACTGTTTCACCCTCTCCTCCTGGGGATTCTACGAACACTTCAGTTTAGGAACCGTTGCTATAACCTCTTATTACTGTTCGTACACCTGTTCAGCCTAGTATCCTTAGACATTTGCAAATTGGTTATTAAAGAGTTATTTTTATAATTATAGTCTTATTTTTCAGTTATTTTCACACATTTGAAGTTTGGATCCTTTGACTGATTATCTTATTCTTTTCACTATGGTGTTCTTCAAAGTATGTCCTCCACTCTTGACTTATTATTTAAGGAAAGGCCTCTTTGGGCTTATTTTTAAGGGGCTAAGATTACACTTACTATTCAGGATAATTGCAAACCAAAGTCTGATGGCACATAATCTCTTTATTCTGATGTTTTGGCATTTTTTAAATACATGTAGAATTTGTAAAACTTGTAACATTTAGTCTCAGATAAACTAAAAAAGAAATGTCAAAAAAATTCCTTTCATTTTTTACTGGCCTCCAAAAGGAAAAGGAAATTTCTGTCAGTGTTTTGTGAAGGACAGGGAAGGGATTCAAGGATATGGAGCTTAAATCTTCCAAAAAATATTATTTTATCTCTTTTTTCTCAATATTATATGCAAATCTATTAAAATCAACAAGGTCTTTCATGGTAGGTTTTCTGTTTATTTTCGGTTCCCCTTGAAATATATTTGCAATTCTATTTGTTGATTTGCTACTCAGAATGAACACTAGGTGAAGACACTTTTCTTTCTACTCAGATGTTTCGTGTGGTGATCCACCCGGAGTGGAAAATGCTAATATAGCATCGAACCTGATGACCAGGTATCCATCTGAAGAGAGAGTACGGTATGAGTGTAAGAAACCTTTTGATATGTTTGGGGAACCAGAAATCAGGTGTCTCCATGGAAACTGGACGGAACCACCTAAATGCAAAGGTAGAGTATCATATTTCTTCCCCCAATTTTTTGAGAATACAGTGAGAATAAAATACGTCGATGTTAATAAAGTGAAGTACTTTGTATGATACACAGTTTTTCAAATGTAAATAAAAGGATGATATTTAAAATTCAGTTCTTTTTGTTAACTGAACCAAGTAAGATGGTATTTTTTTTAAAATAAATATTTCACTAGATTAAAGAAACAGTTGGAACAGATTCCTTATCTCAAGCATTAAGATATTTACTTATTTCTTGAGGAAATAATGTATATGAGATACATTATGTACGTCTGACAGCCCTAAGAGATATCCACTTTGAGATAATGGAATAAGCAGTTGAAGAATGATTATAGAAGGTGATATAAGTTTGGGCACCTTCAGTGTGTAGGTCGTAGTTAAAGGCAAGTGGCTGGCTGAGCTCGTCTGGGGAATTAGTGGATTCATAAAACGTAGTCTGAGCGCTGGGTCACAGCGCACTACAATATTTAGAATTCAGGAATAAAAGGCAACAAAGGAGGCATTATATTATCCACTTGCAATTTAAAAAATTAATTTTTGCCTGCTGTTTTTGTCCGTTCTTTACCTTGGATCTACCTACGCTTCTATGTTGAAGTGAGTTTTATAGACGACACACAGCTGGGTCTCGTTTACATGTATCGTACCGTTCTCGGTCTTTAAGTGATATACTCAGCCCACTTACATTTAAAGTAATTATTGATATCTTAAGGGCTTAAGTCTATCACTTTGTGTTTGTTTCCTCTGCTTTTCAGTTCACTTTCCCCTTTCCTCCTTTCCTCGTGAGAAGCACTTTCAAAGATTTTTATTTTGATTCGTCTTTATTGTTTTCGAGTGTGTCTCTCTATAATTTTTCCCCCCTTTTTAAGGTGTTGCTCAAGGTATTGCAATATATACAAGGGCACTTCAAGAAGTTCATGGAAAATAGAATTGAAGGACAATATGACTCTTTCCACGAACCTTTGGAGGTGCACGCATATGTGTGACTTATCCCTCTCTACGGGTATTAACATTTTACCCTTCAGTGGAAATATGCAAACCATTTCCATTCAGATCCATTACCTTCCCTTCATTTTAAATACAAATACTTTCGGTATTTCCTGTAAATAACAGTCAGCACCATAGCAAATGATAGACTTTTTCTACAAACATCAAACATAATCGAACAATCTCATGATGAAAAAAAAAAAGTCTATTATATTTACTTCTCTTTTATCAGTTACATTGTTCTTTTCTCTCTCCTGAAGTCTCAATATCCTGTTTATGTTTTCATTTTTATTTGGAAAATTCCTTTAGTTATTCTTCAAGGTATGTCTGCTGGAGACAAATTCTCTTGGTTTTTCTTTTCTCTGAGAATGCATTCATCTAACCTATTATTCCTAAAGGATGGTGTCACTAGACACAGAATTGGGGATTGACAATTCTTTTATTCCACACTTGAAAAATGTGCCGTTACCTTGTGGCCTCCATGGTCATAGATGAGAAACCCACTGTCATTTGAATACCTGCTCACCTAGAAATAATGCATTGTTGCTTTGTGTTGCTTCACCCCCCCACGGATTTGTCACCCCACTTCCCCTGGGTGATGGTGACACAAAGGATTACACTGAGCAGTGAGAAGCACCAAAGTGGTTAACTCCCCTGGGAAATGCTCAAGTAAGGCATCCCTTACTTGGGAAATTAACCCTGAATTGGGGTTCTCTTCCTGCATTTATTTTCCAGACCAGGAAGTTACAGGAAGAAAACATAGGTGGGATTATAGTTTAACACTATAGGCTGGTAACTTTCAGTGAAACAAGTCAGATGACATTCCAGTAGACAATGAAGTGATCTTACAGCAATTTCCCAGTATCTTTACATAACAATCAGTAACTAGTCTGTCCTTGAGCTAGCAACCTTGCTGTGCCACAAATCTTTATCTTACACCAGACACTTATAGCCTGAGGAAAACTTCCAGTCCTCTGCAAGGTCAATATTTGAAACTGCAAGGCTTTGGAAAACCAGGCCCGTGAAGTATATATGCTTTATAGTATATTCCACAATGCATAGTTTCTAACTGCTTTCAAAATATTTTTCTTTTCCTCTGCCTTTGAGCAGTTTTATTATGATGTGTATTGGCTTGAATCTTTTTGGGCTTATCCTCTTTGGAGTCCACTCAGCATCTTGAACATGTAGTCTGTGTCTTATGTCAAATTTAGAATATTTATAGTCATTATTTCTTTGAATTTTTAAAAACCCATTCCCTTTTTCCTCTCTTTCCCCTTACTATGTCTCTAATTCTTTGTTTTCTTCTAAAGGTCTCTGAAGCTCAGTTCATTTTTTGGTTTTCAGTCAATTTTTGGACTTGGCAATTGTATTGTTTTATATTCGAGTACATGGATTTATTTTTCTGCCTTCTTTAATCTATTATTAAGCCCATTCAGTGAGGTGTTTGTTTGTTTTTTAAAAATTTCTTTTATATTTTTCAGATGTATAATTCCTACTGAGTTTTTAAAACTGTTGTCAATTTCAACATCTGTGTCATCTCAGTGTTGTCTTTTGTTGATTGTCTTTTCTCTTTTGAGGTTTTCTAGTACCTAATATGTTGAATATTTAATTTTATTCTGGATATATAGAGTATTATATTATGATACTCTGGCTTTTATCTAAATCTCTTGTTTAGCAAGTTTCATTACTGCCATGCTAGGGGAAAGTCCTGGTTTCCTACCTGGCCTCTGGTGACACCACAGGAAAGGGGAGAGGTGTCATGAGCTCAACATGAGAGTGGTTGTCTAGGTTTCTCATTTGCCTTCTGTTTGTCAGGAGGTGCAGAGGGTGATCATTGGTTTCTTAGGATGTTTTTCTAGTTTATGTCAAATATTGTTAAATAGAAAAGGTTTTGGTCTTGCTAGACTACTCCTTTGCTGGACCTTTGACTAAAGAGACTAGGCTCTTCTTGGGATTTTCCTTTTCTGACTGAACATGATATCATTTCTGAGTTGCAGTCTCCTCCAGTGCCCCATCCAGGCTACATAGGAGGAGAGACTGTTCTTTCATTCCTTGAGTCCTGAAGTCCCCAACCGGGTCAAATTCTCTATATCTTTTAAAATCCACTTATGTCGGTTTTTTAAAAATATTATGTCCAGGATCTTTAGTTGTACTTAGCAGAAGGCATATATAGAAATGTTTTTTTCCCCTCATCTTGCCCATATCAGAAAGCAAATTCCTTTTTACCCCAAAGTTACATTTGTCTTCTTTGAAAAATTTTTAAAAGTTGATGTTTCTTTTGAAATGAAAATCAGAAAAATGACTACAGACACAATAAACACCATAGTATTTTGTGTGTAAGAACAAAACAACTTTGTTTTAGGTATCTATCTGTTCAGCATTTATTCATTAAGAAAGATTTTTTTTTAGATACTGGAACACAGCAAAGCAGGCATAGTTTTTTAAGCTTTACATTTGCTTTCAATGAGGTGACAGGGGGAGCTTGGAAATGTAGCTTTCAGTTTCTACGATTAACATTTCTTTAAGCAATCATCTCTGTCACCAGAATTCACAAAAGTCTTGATATTCAAATACCGCTGGATTTGTATTCGCTTTGTTTTAATCTGTATTTTGAGTTGGTCCCTCTATAAATCAAATGATATTTTTCAGAGTCCAAAGGAAAATGTGGGGCCCCACCGGCTATCGACAATGGAGACATCACTTCATTTCCATTAGGAGTCTATGCTTCAGGCTCTTCCGTTCAGTATCAGTGCCAGTCCCTGTACCAACTTGAGGGCGACAAGACAATAACGTGTAGAGACGGGCAGTGGTCTGAACCACCAATATGCTTACGTGAGTACTTAAATATGCTCATGGATTCCGAAAAAATAAATGTAATGAGAATACTTTGCTGTTTAAATTAGAATTTTCACAGATTAAAAAACAACCATTATGCTGAACACTCATATACCAAATATTAATATATAAAATAAAATTTAGAAAATTGTTTTTAACTATTGTGTTTTATTTTAAAATATTTAGTTGACAAATAAAAATTATATATATCCACAATGTACAATTCGATATATGTATAATGTAACGGGTATCACAATCAAATTCATGAACACATTCATCACCACCTGTAGTTAACATGTGTGTGTATGGGTGTGTTTGTTCATGGGTATCGAGGACACTTAAAATTTATTCTCTTTCATCTCTCATCGAATTTCTAGAACACAGTACAGTACCATTAACAATAGACAGCATGCTGTACATTAGATCCTCAGATCCATTCATCTTATAACTGAAAGTTTGTACCCTTTGGCAAACATCTTACACAAAACCAGCAATGATAGGTTCTAAAATGATGTTAGGAATCTTTGATAATAACACCTAACTTTCACACTTTCAACATAGCATCTCATTTTTATATCATTTATCGTTTTACCCTTAATCTCTATGACATTTTTTACAGTCTGTTTGCAAAGTGTTTTGAAAAGAACTTTTGAACTATTATATGGCATTCTACTTCAGAACCTGAAAACGTATGAGGAAAGTTTGTATACGAATCAATGTTCTATGATAATTTTTTTCTACTTTCAGATGCATGTGTAATATCAGAAGAAATCATGGAAAAATACAACATTATGTTAAGGTGGTTATCTGAAAAAAAGCTTTATTCCAAAACTGGGGAGTATGTTGAATTTATATGTAAACGTGGATATAATAAAGCAGCATCATCTCATTCATTTCGAACAAGGTGTCAGGATGGGAAACTTGAGTATCCTCGTTGTGAAAAATAAAGGGGTTACTCTGGTTAAAATGTGCATCTTTATTCAAAATTTTTATTATTAATTCAGTTGAGTTCTCAATTTTATTTTGCGAGTGTTGCTTAACTTTATTCATAAATAAGATTTTGTTTTGTCTCTGAGATTCTTTGTTTCACAATAAATGAAAATGATGTTGTTGTCTTCTTTTTCAATATTACATTATTAACAAACATATAAAAGCCAAACTGTTATAATTTATGTTAATAATAAGATATATGTTACCACTACTTATCAATAAATAAATATACCTAAAAAGATGAAATGAATGAACCTCTAGAATATGTCAATCTAGAACACTTAGCAATGCAAACAAATCATAAAGAGGAATTAACACTTAATTGGGTATATAACTATGAAAATATTGACCTACAAAAAAGAGAAAAATCCCATATGTTATAAACCCGTATGCATGGGCAGGCACACACACACACTACTTTGTGCTTTGAATAATGTTTATAAAAAAAGATGGGTGGGAAATGCCATTAAATATGAAAATACTATATTTGTGTTTAGTGAAAATAGGGGTCAGAATTGTTTAACCCCTTTATTGTTATATTTATTCTACAACTTTTTTTACCATTAGTGTATGAGGGTATCACTTTTAAATTAGAATAGTAATTTATTTAAAAAAGAAAATGATGTCTAAAAGCAAGTCAGTACATGTTGAGAACTATAAAGACTTCACTGGTAATGATCTCAAGGCTATTAACATTTTAATGATATTTTGCATGTAGAAACTTTTGGAAATTTCAATAACAATATCCTAAAATGTAGTTTTTATGTTCATACATTTTAAACAGCATTAATTAGTTAAAATCACTTTTGGCTAGAAACATTTTTAATTTCAAAAAAAGGTGAAACCTTTATTATAAAAATAAAGATATAAATAATAATAAAAAGATATTTTAACATGTTTCTTCTTATCACATAAAATCTGGTGGCTTATGTTCTAAGACTAACCCCTTGTTAGTGATCCTGATTTAAATAAATTGTGTTGGGGACAGACATATTTCTCAAATTTAAAGGACAATTGTTAAAATTGGCAAGTTATCTTTGTGGTTAATGTTAACACTTGTGAATATACTTGTATTGGTACATTTGGGCCACTGTAATAAATTACCATAACCTATATGGCTTATAAAGAACACCACTTTATTTCATAAATTTCTAAAGGCTGGGATGCCCAAAATCAAGACGCCGGCTGATTTGGTGTCTGGCGAGGGCTTCCTCTCTGATTAATAGGTTGCGCCTTCTCACTGAGTCCTCACCAGGTGCAAAGGGCAAGGAAGCTCCATGGGCTTTCTTTCCAAGGCCACTGATTTGGATGAAACTCTCATGACCTAATCACCTAAAAAGCCCCCACTTTCTAATAACCATTACCATGGTGCTTAACATTCAATATATGAATTTTGGAGGAACACAAACATTCAGAACATAGTGTAATATATGGATGGAAAAATATATTCCATGCAAATAGAAACCAAAGGAGAGCAGGTGTAGCTATACTTATCTGACAAAATAGAATTTAAGTCAAAACTGTAAAAAAGAGAAAAAGAAGGTCACTATGTAGTTATAAAGGGGTCAGTTCATCAAGAGGATATAATGATTGTAATTATATATATGCACCCAACATGGGAACAGCTAAATATAAAAACTAAATATTAGAAGACCCAAAGGGAGAAATACACAGCAATATAATAAAAGTAGGAGACTTCATACCCAATATTCAACAATAGATCAGCCAGCCAGAAAATTAGTAAGGAAACACTGGACTTGAAGTACATTTTAAGCCAAAGAGATCTAAGAGAAATGTACAGAACATTCCATTTAAAAGCAGTATAGTATATATTTTTCTCAAGCATGCAAGGAGTGCTGTGGGGATGCTGCTCAGAACTTACTCCATCCTAATGGCTTTCAGAGCTCTGGTTTCAATAGTTACAATCTTTTCCTTCACAGGTTACTTAGCAACTGAGGCAGGGAAATGAATGGAATGCTATGTTTGTGTAAGATAAGTGGGGTGACACCAGCAACCCCCAAAGGAAGCAATATGTGGCTGCACACCTGTTGCTTCTACGACTCTCTCTCTTTGGCAGAACTTCACCTTTATCTCTAAGTGCCTTAAAAGTTTCAATTCCTTCCCGTGCCCCTCTGCTGACCGGTGGAGAAGCAGCTGCGTAGCACCCAGATGAATAGCCGCCCAATCCTTCCCTTGTACGTAAATCTCTCTATAGTAAACTTGCAAACTATATGGAGTTGCCTGCTTGGTTCTTCTATCTTAACGCACCTTCAAAGACTGGAGTATATTTTATCTTAGCACTGCACTCAGACAAACGTTCTCCAGGATAGATCACCTATTAAGCCACAAAACAAATCTTAAAATTTCCAAAAAGACTGAAATCATTTTAACTGTCTTTCCCAAACAAGTGAAACTGGAAATCAATAACTGGAGGAATTTTGAAAAATTCAAAATATGTGGACATTAAACAACATACTCCCGAACAAACAATGCATCAAAGAAGAAACAAACAAAAAAATGAAAAAAATCTTGAGACCAACAAAAATGGAAACACAACATACCAAAACTTTTGGGATGAATCAAAAGCAGTTCTAAGAGGGAAGTTTATACCTATAAATGCCTACATGAGGAAACAAGATCTCAAATGAGCAACCTAACTTTACACCTCAAGGAACTAGAAAATAAAGAGCAAACTACGCCAAAGGAAATAACAGGATACTCTTACAACCAAAAAAGAGGCACGATGCCTGGCAGGCCTCGTCAGATTTTGGGGGCAGTGCGTAATATCACAAGGTACGTGACGGAGTGGTCTAAACGTTCCTTGTCCTCGCTCCTGCCACATGACCTTCTTCTCCCAGCCTGCACTTAAAGCCTCATGGGGAGGTTCCTAGGACTGGATGACAGAGGGAGAGAAAACTCAGGCCTCGTTTGCAGATGGTTCTGAGTGATATGCAGGCGTGGTTTAACAGTGGACATCTGTAGCAATATTGTCCCTTTCTGGGACTTCTCTGAATGTCACTGGGGAAGAGAAATCCTCCGGGAAGGCAGTGATCTGAGCAGTGCACCTGGTGGTAAATTTTGCTCGGAAGGAGAAATGGTTAGACATAAAATTGTTTACAGGTTCATTGGCTGTGGCCTATTTGGCTGGGTGGTCAGGGACTTGGAAGAAATGTTACTGGATAATTGGTGAAAAGAACATGGGGAGAAGAGGTGTATAGACAGATTTCTCTGAATGAGCAAAAATTTGAAGATATTTGTGTCCTATGTGAATGGCCACCAGAGGGAGACCTCAACCGAAAAAGATTTTTATGACCAAGTGGACAGAATGACCCGTTCTGTGCATCACAGTCAGCCTCTTTCTGCAGCCACCCTTGTCATCACCCTACAAGTTCATGATGAAAGTGACCATGGTGGCAGGGGTGGAGGTTGTGCAACATAGACATCCACTCACCAAAGCCAACCTGTCTACAGCCTGCTTCGTGCTGAAACTGCCAATAAAAGAAATTAACCCTGAGTCTCCAATATGACGTTTCTCAGTGTGATCAGCCAGGTCCCTGATGACAGGTTGATTATGTTGGACCACTTCCATCATGGAAGGGGCAATGTTTTGTTTTTACTGGATTAGACCTTTACTCTGGATATTAATTTGTCTTCCTGAACATAATGCTTCTGCCAAAAGTACCATCTGTGGACTTACAGAATGCCTTTTTAACCATCATGATATTTCACACAGCATTGCTTTAGCTCAAGGATCTCACTTCACAGCATATAAAGTACAGCAAATGGCTCATGCTTTTGGAATTCAGTGCTCTTATGTTTTCCAGCATCCTAAAGCAGCTGATTTGATAGTGTGATGAGATGGTTTTTGGAAGACTTAGTTACAGTGTCAGCTTAGTGGCAAAAACTTTAAGCTATGGGGCAAGGTGCTTGAGGAGGTTGTCGCTGTTCACGTCAGTATCCAATATAAGGTGCTGCCTCATTCCGAGCTAAGATTTGCAGGTCCAGGAATCAAGGGGTGGGAATGAGAGTGGCTCCACTCATTACTCATAGTGATTCACTAGCAAAATTGTTTCCTCCTGTCCTTATGATCTTATACTCTGCTTGTCTAATAGTCTTAGTTCTAAAGAGAGAAATCATTTCACCAAGAGACACAACAATATTGAATTGTCAGTTGAGATTGTCACCTGGGCAAATTTAGAACTTTTATTTAATAGTTTTTATAATCACTTTCTCTTTATTAACATGTTCTACTTGCTGAGTCATTGTCATTATACATGTCTTTAATTCTTTAAATATGTTTGTAGCTCTTAGAGCATATTTATAATAGCTGCTTTACATTTTATTTTTGCTTAGTTCAATACTTAGGCCCTCTTAGTGATTCTCTATTGAATTTTTTTTATGTCACATTTTTCTATTTCTTTGCAAGTTTCAATATATATTTGGAAAACTGGGCATTTCTTACAATACTTCTTATAGTCATGTGGATTCTGATCCCACCAGTATTTGTAGTTGTAGTTTGTTTGGGTACTTGCATTGTGACTCTATTGGTTTGCCCAGCTGTAGAATTTTTCTTCCCTAGGTGACCACCCAATGGCACATCACTGCAAGGCCACCCAAGAGAATGTCAGGGGAAGCTGCCCATGGCAATATGATGCATACTGCTAGCCTCCAATTATTGCAGAAAAACGAATCTCATTGCAAAAGTCTGAAGAAACACTCAAGAAGAAAAATTCCATCCTTCTCCAGTAATCCTCCTCCTAACGAAGCTTAATATTTGCCAGTAAACAAGGGACACATTCTTACAGAGTCAAGTCCTATTATCACAGAGCAAACAAGCAAGGAAGGGTGGATTCAAAGCTGAGAGGCAACAAATTGATAACGGGTCCATGCTACCTTATCTTTCGGAAGCACCACCTCCTGTCCTGCACACATTTGAGATCTTTCCTTGTCATCTGTCCTCTATTTTATTAGTTCCATTTCCTTTTTCAAAATATTCACACTTCCAGCAGGACTTTGTCTTTCCCCAGGTGATCTAGCTTTTCTATAAATCGTAGGCTCTGCATTCCCTTCTTATCTTTTCTACAGAGTCTTATTGGAAGCTACACCTTCTCTATACAAGGTTGTGGCATGACCATCCAGTTAGTTCTGCTTGAATTTGTGGTGACCTCTCAACTGACAGCTAGTTTGAAGTAAGCATCCTGAATAATTCATCATGTTAAAAACATGAACATGAGTTAAAAACATGAACATGATTTATTTGCTCTCCTTTTTGACCTACGTGTTTTCCTTGTATTGATTTTTTAGAAGATATATAGTGGGAATTGTATTTACAAACTCTTATCCTAGACTAAATGAAGTTTCTGTAATTTGTATTTGTTACAAAAGACGTTTCTTTATATTTATTTATATATTTGTTTATTTATTTTTTGCATAGTACATTTTTTTAATTTGTTATGAAAATTCATGAGATACAAAGCTGATTGTCACCACTAGTGCCCAAGAGGTGATGGCCAGATCCATACTGGCAGCATAGCATGCCCGTTACTACAAATTGCTATTATACCCCGTGTCCTCCAACCAATTATCCCTGACCTCCCTCCACCTGTCCCTTTGTTCCACCCCACTTTGTATCCCTAGGTGTGCCCTCTCCCTCTGAAAGTCCAATACACCATTGTGATCTTTCTTTCCTTCCTTCTTTCTCTCTTAGCTCCCACTTATGAGTGAATACATATGGTATTTATCCCTTTGTGCTTTGCTTATTTCACTCAACATAAGTTTCTCCAAGTTCATCCATGTTGTTGCAAGTGGGAGAATTTCATTCTTTTCTATGGCAGAATAGTATTCCATGGTGTATATATACGACATTTGCCTTATCCAATTGTCCATCGATGGACATTTAGGTTGGTTCCATATCCTGTCTATTGTCAGCTGAAATGAACATGGAAATGCAGGTATCCCTTCAACATGATGATTTCCATTCCTTTGGGTATATACACAGAAGTGGGATTGCTGGATCATATGGAAGATGAATCTGTAGTTGTTTAAGAAACCTCCATACTGTTTTCCATAGTGGTTGTACTAACTTACAGTCCCACCAGCAGTGTAGGAGGGTTCTCTTCTCTCCACACCCTCGCCAGCATTTGTTATGCTCCATCTTTTTGATTATAGCCACTATAACGGGGGTGAGGTGATATCTCAATGTGGTTTTAATTTGCATTTCCCTGATGACTAGCGATGCTGAGCATTTTTTCATATACCTGTTGGCCATTTGTATGTCTTCCTTTGAAAAATGTCTGTTCAGCTCCTTTGCCCATTTTTTAATTGGGTTATTTGTTTTTTTTTACTGCTTGTGTTCCTTGTACGTTATGGATATTAATCCCTTGTCAGATGCATAGTTACCGAAATTTTTCTCTCATTCTGTAGGTTGTTATTTCACTCTGTTGATTGTTCCCCTTGCTGTGCAGAAGCTTTTTAGTTTGCTATAGTCCCATTTGTTTATTTTTTCTTCTGTTGCCTGTGCTTTTGGACTCATGTTCATAAAGTCTGCACCCAGACCTAGTTCCTAAAGTGTTTTGCCTACATTGTCAATAAGTAATTTTACAATTTTGGGTCTTATACTAAAGTCTTTGATCAATTTTGAGTTTATTTTAGAATATGGAGGGAGATGCATGTCTAGTTTAATTCTTCAGCATATGGAGATCCCATTTTCCCAGCACCACTTATTAAAGAGGCAGTCTTTTCACCAATGTATGTTTTTGTTGCCTTTGCCAAAATGCCAGATGGCTGTAAACCTGAGGGGTGATTTCTGGGTTGTCTATTCTGCTCCACTGATCCAAGAATCAATTTTTATGCCAGTACCATGCTGTTTGGGTTTCTATAGCTTTTAGTATAATTTGAAGTCAGGTAGTGTTATGCCTCTGACTTTATTTTTTTTGCTCAGGATTGCTTTGGCTATTCAGGGTCCTTTGTTGTTCCATATGAATGTTAAGATTGTTTTTTCCATTTCTGTGATGATTGTCATTGGTATTTTGATGGGGATTGCATTGAATCTGTAGATTGCTTTGGGTAGTATAGATATTTTTAAATGTTAATTCTTCCAATCCAAGAGCATGGAATTTCTTTCCATCATTTTGTGTTTTCTTAAATTTCTTTTAGTAGTGGTTTGTAGTGCTTATTGTAGAGATTTTTCACCTCCTTGGTTAAATTGATCCCTAAGTATTTTTTTTTCTTGACTGATGTAAATGGGCTTACTTTCTTGATTTCTGTTTCTGTTAGCTCATTATTGGAGTATATAAATACAACAGATTTGGGGGCATTTATTTTGTATCCTGCAACATTACTGAAATTATTAACCAGCTCTAGGAGTTTTTTGATACAGTCTTTACTTTTTTCTAAATATAGTATCATGTCATCTGCAAATAGAGACAGTTTGACTTTGTCTTTTCCAATCTGGATTCCTTTTATTTCCTTTTCTTGCCTGATTGCTCTGGCTAGTACCTCCAGTGCTATATTAAATAGAAATAATGAGAGTGAGCATCTTTGTCTTATTCCTGTTCTTAAGAGAAAAGCCCTCAGTTTTTCCCCATTCAGAGTGATGCTGGTGGTAGGCTTGTGATAGATGGCTCTTTTATTGTGCTGAGATACTTTCATTCTACACCTAATTTGTTGAGAGTCTTTATCATGAAGGGATGTTGAATTTTGTCAAATGATTTTTCCTCATCTGTTGAGATAATCATATGGACTTTGTCCTTGAGTTTGTTGATGTAATGTATCACATTTATTAACTTTCATGTGTTGAAGCATCCTTATAACCCTGGGATGAATCCCACTTGATCATGGTGTAAAATTTTTTTAATGTGTTGCTGTATTTTGAATGCTAATATTTCAGTGAGGATTTTTGCATGTATGTTCATCAAGGATATGGGCCTGTGATTTTCTTTTTTTGTTGTGTCTTTATCTGGTTTTGTTATCAGAGTTATGTTGGCCTCATAGGATGAGTTTGGGAGACTGGCTTCTGCTTCAATTTTTTGGAAGAGTTTGAGGAGGATTGGTATTAACTCCTCTTTAAATGTTTGATAGAATTCAGCTATAAAGCCATCTGGACCTGGACTTTTCTTTGTTGGAAGATTGCTGATTACCACTTCAATCCCGATGCTTGTTATTGGTCTGTTCAGGTTTTCTATCTCTTCTTGTTTCAGTTTGGGTAGTTTGTATGTGTCTAGAAACTTATCCATTACTTCCAGATTTTCATATTCGTTGTCATACAGTTGTTTATAATAGTCTCTAATGACTCTTTGTATTTCTGTGGTAATGGTTGTAATGTCTCCCTTTTCATTTCTGATTTTTGTTATTTGGGTCTTCTATCTTTTTTTTTTTTTTGGTTAACCTATTGATGATTTGTCTATTTTATTTATTTTCCTAAAAAACCAACTTTTTGTTCTGTTGATCTTTTCTATTTCTTTCTTTTTTTTTTGGTCTCTATTTCATTTAGTTCTGCTCTGATCTTAATGATTTCTTTCCATTTTCTATCTTTAGGATTGGATTATTGTTATTTTTTTAGTTCTTTGAGGTGTAATGTTAGGTTGTTTATTTGAAGTCTTTCCATTCTTTGGATATAAGCATTTATTGCAATAAATTTGCCTCTTAGTACTGCTTTTGCAGTATCCCACAGGTTTTGGTATGATGTATCTTTCTTTTCATCAGTTCCAAGAAATTTTTTGATTTCCTTTTGAATTTCTTCTTGGACCCATAGGTCATTCGGGAGCCTATTGTTTAGTTTCCATGAATTTATATAGTTTCCAGAGTTTGCTCATTATCAATTTCCAGTTTTAGTCTATTGTGGTCTGAAAAGATAATTGAATGATTTCAATTTTTAAAAATTTGTTGTGACTAGATTTGTGACCTAATATGTGGTCTATCCTGGAGAATATTCCAGAGCTAATAAGAAGAAAGTATATTCTTTAGTTGCTGGGTGAAAGGTTCTGTATATATCTGCCAGGTCCAGTTGGTCTAAGATGTAGATTAAGTCTTGGTCTCTTTGTTGATTTGTTGCCTGGAAGATCTGTTGCATACTGAGAGAGGGTTGTTCAGATCACCCACTGTTAATGTATTGGAGCCTATTTCTTTCTTTAGGTCTAAGAGTGTTTGCTTTATATATCTGGGTGCTCCAGTATTGGGTGCATATATAGTTATGATTGTTATGTCTTCTAACTGGATATATTCTTTTATCATTATATAGTGGTCTTATCTCTTTTCATGTTTTTTGGTTTAATGTCTATTTTGTCCAGTATAAGAATAGCTACTCCTTCTCATTTTCAGTTTCCATTTGCGTAGTATATCTTTTTCCATCCCGTCACTTTTAGTCTGTGCCTGTCTCTACAGGAGAGGTGGGTCTCTTGAGGACAGCATAAACTTGGATCTAGCTTTTTAATCTAATTAGTCTGTGTCTTTTGAATGGGGAGTTTAATCCATTCATATTTAGGGTAGTTACTAACAGGTATTGTTTAATTCCTATCATTTAATTGCTTTTTATTAAGATGATTTAAATATCTCTTGATCATTACTTCCCCTTTTATTTCTCTTCTTCAATGTTAGTTGGAAATTTAGCGTAGCATGATTCGGCTTCTTTCTCTCTCTCACTGACATTTTTGTTTTAATGGTGGGTTTTGCTCTTTCTCGTGTATTTGTGCTAGTGGTCATTATTCTGATTCCAGGTGAAGGACTCCCTTGAGAATTTCTTGCAGGTCTGGCTGTGTGATGGTGAACTCCCACAACTTTTGTTTGCTTGGGAAATACACTACTTTCCTATAATTTCTAAAGGAGATCCTTGCAGAGTATAGAATTCTTGGCTGGCGATTTTTCTGTTTTAGTATTTTGAATACATTTTTCCACTTTCTTCTGGCCTATAGAGTTTTGGTTGAGAAGTCTGCTGTTAGTCTGATGGGGGCTCCCCTATAGGTGACTTGACACTTTTCTCTTGCTTCTTTTAGAATTCTCTGTTTGTCTTTGAGAGTTACAAATTTAAGTATAATATGTCTTGGGGAGGATCTTTTTGGATGACTCTGTTCAGGGACCTTTGAGCTTCCTGTATCTGAATGTCTGAATCTCTCCCTAAACCTGGGAGGTT
Source organism: Cynocephalus volans (assembly GCF_027409185.1). Lineage (NCBI taxonomy): Eukaryota > Metazoa > Chordata > Mammalia > Dermoptera > Cynocephalidae > Cynocephalus > Cynocephalus volans. Next base: position 129,115,174 of record NC_084470.1, on the reverse strand, counting down.
TTCTTTTACTATTTCCTTGAATAGGTTTTCTATGACTTTTCCTTTCTCATCCCTTCTGGAATACCCACAATTCGGATGTTAGAGCACTTGAGGTTGTCTGCTAGCTCTCTTAGATTGTCCTCATTATTTTTAATTCTTTTTTCTTTTTTGTCTGCCTGGGTTATTTTGAAAAGACCATCTTCGAGATCTGAAAGTCTTCCTTCTTCTTGCTCTAGCCTGCTGTTCAAACTCTCTGTTGTGTTTATTTCATTGAGTGAATCTTTCATATCTAGTAGTTCTGCTATGCTCTTTTTAAAGGTATTAATCTCTTTGTAAATTTCCTCCTTCATTTTCTTGTTTTGTTGTGTTCTCTAATTGAGTCTTCTTGATTTCTTCCAGTTGTCTTAAGATCATTGCTCAGAATTATTTTTCAGACATTTCAAGGATTCCCTGTTCCATCAAGTCTGAAATTTGAGTATTACTGTATTCCTTCAGTGGTTTCATATCTCCTTGTTTATTTGTAGTTCTAGTATTTTTTCATTGATGTTTGGTCATTTGTTAGAGGGTTTGCTTCCTCTATTACTCTGAGGTTGGCTATGAGGATAAAGATTTCTTCCTCTATTTGTAGGCTCTACTGGTGACTCTTCTTATATCAGTGTAGTCGAGTGGGCTGTAGGTTACCTGTAGAGTGGCTCTGGCTGCTACTGTGGTGGTGACAGTAGGTGTGGTAGTGGCTATATTATACCACCTTGGGTTCTCTTTCAGAATCCGTGGCAGTAGAATGAGGCCCCAGCACCGAGCAGGTCTCTGCTCACCTTGGCAGGGCCTGCTGCCGGTGCTGGAGTTTCCCTCTGGGGGAGGGAGGGAGGAGCCAACTGCATCACACGGATCTCCTTGGCTCACCTGGATGAGGCCTGCCACGGGTGCTGGCATTTCTCTCCTGGTCCAAGGGGGGAGGGGCTACCCATGCCACGTGGGTCTCCTCAACTCACCTAGGCCTGCTGCGGGTGCTGTCATTTCCCTAAGGATCCAAGAGGGGAGGTGCTGCCTGTGCCACATGGGTCTCCTCAGCTCACCTCAGTGGGGCCTGCTGCGAGCACTGGTATTTCCCTCCAGGTTGAAGGGGGTCAAAAGGTTTCTTACACTCATAACGTTCTCTCTCACCAGATGGATATCTAGTCATCTTGATGGATACTATAATAGCATTTTCCACTCTGGGTGGGTCATCACAGGAAACATTTGTGTAGAAAGAAAAAAAGTGTCTCCACCTAGTATCCTCATTTAGGATCACAAATACATTTAAGGGGAATTTAAATCAACAGATAATCTGTCATTGGAGACTTTGTTGATTTTAACAAACATGCATATAATGTTGAGGAAAAGGAGATAAAGCAATATTTTTTGTAATATTTAAACTTCCATGGTCTTGAATCTCTCCCTGAACATTCACAAAACACTGATCGAGACTTTTTTTTCCTTTCAGAGGCCTGTAATAATGAATGTTTTTGAACCCTTCCCTTTGAGTTTAGTAGAATAAATATTATAAGTTCTATAGATTCAACATGAATTTAGAAAAGAGATAAACATCAGAATAAAGATATTATGCAGCATCAGTTTGATTTGCAATCATGCTGATTATTAATTTTAATTTTAGCATTTGAAAATAGCACAAAGAGGCCTTTCCTTAGAGAATAAGAATTAAGAACATATTTTGAAGAACAGCATAGTTAAGAGGAAGATGATCAATCAAAGGATCCAAACTGGAGATATGAGAAAACCAAAAAAATAAGCCAATAATTACAAAAATGTATCTTTAAGAATTTATTTGCAAATATTTAAGTTTATTATGCTGAACAATGTGCAGTTCATCAGAGAATTTCAGACGCATGAATAGTAATGATAGGCTATAACAATGGTTCCCAAACTGAGGTGTTCATGTTATCACTTGCAGGACTGCGTAAAATAGTTTCAGGGTCCCATCCCTAGAGTTTTTGGTTCAGTATGGGTAAATAGAACCCATACATTTTTATTTGCATTTCAAACCATTTCCTAGAAGATACTGATGCTGCTGGTCCAGGGACCACATTTTGAGAACCATTGGGCTGTAAGATTAACCACTGGATTTCAATTTCATCTTTGTATTTTTAGTAATAAATCTACTTTGTCCTGGCCTAAAATTAATCTATGTCCATTTTTTAATGATGCTAGAAACAATTCTACATTTTATTGCCTAAGGCACTACTGAATAAATTTTTAAAGTTCATCAAAGTATGTTTGCATTTTGGCCTTCCTACCCATTTGCCATGAATACATGTTACAATATTGGATCCATCCAATTGAGAATATGTTGGACATTTATAAGTCAGTTTTTCTCCTGACCTATAGGACATCTTCTGTCCTAGGAATATGACATTGCCAAATTGGGTAAAGTATAACAGTCTGTTTCTGAAAGAATATGTATTTGTTTATTAAACTTTAAAAATACTATTAAGTATTAATATATTAATACAGTAATTCTATTCTAAAATAATAGCTATGTATAGAACCAAGGAACCACTATTTTTATGAGACTTTACAAAATGTTAGCAGTTTTTGACTTAATTACATTGAATTGTTCTAAATTTATCCAAAGTATAAGAACTTGCCTAAGGTCCCATAAAACCCATTCCTAGTTATTATATCCTAGAGAAACTCAGAGACAAATGACTTTGCTGTTAAAATGTCATATCACTATTTCAATACATGAAATAGTGATATGACATTTTTGGCTATCATTGTACTTATTATCTATTTTACACTTACTTTTATAATGATTTAGAGTAAAATGATTCAGTGATTTCAATGTATATAATAATATGACAAGTCAACCAACAAGTACACATTGTATTCAAATTCTTTTGCTGTATTCTTGACAAATATCTGTTGATAGGTGTATTTATTTTGCCATAATCCTATCAAGAAATTTGTATATCCACTTTTACTCACTTGAGAAAGAAAATCTAAATATTTCCATTGACAAAACAATAAGAATTTGATATAAACATTTGGTATAAATTAATGAGCCTTCATCTGGTCAATTTATCGATCCGCTTAAAGTCTTCCATGGATCTCAAACCAGTTAAGACTAGGAACAGCCCCATTCCACCTCCTCACATTGTACAAATGCAGTGTAGAATCTCTTCAGCAATTCTGGAGGTTTTATCAGTATTGACTTAAACTGAGTTTACAATGGATTAAAATTTTTACTGAGTCTTGTTCACATTTGTGCCACTCAAGCAATCCTAATAAACTGGGTTCTTTTGACAGAAGTCTGCAATTGGATATGACTGAATTCAAGCATATCCTATTCTTTTTGAGTGACAAAAACTTCCTGGGGCATAGTTATTACTATTTCCATTGTCGTGTCAGTTTTGAATTTGTACAGATTTTCTCCTAAGTAATCACATGAATCATAGACACCAATGAATGAGACAACACAGGCCTCAGAAGAGAGTTCTTCATCTGTCCACCTGGTACTCAGCAATCAATCAACACCTAAAGTAAAGCTATTTAATATTGATTGTATAATTTGAAAAAATTATAAATGATCTCATCAACATCCAATTAAATAATTTCTCCTTTTTTCTCACAAAAATTTCAAGTAGTCTCTTCTGGAAAAATCATTCTGAAGTCCACATAAATTTGGTACATGTCCCTAATCTGTCATTCTTATCAATCACTTTTATTAAATATTTTCCTTTTAGGCCATAATCATGTTCAAGTCCACTCTTTTACAGTGTTAACAGATTCCTCTCCAAGGAATCATACTTTAATGATGTGATCTGTAATCATGTTGATTCAACACTAATATACTGGCCTACCATTTCAATCATTTTATTTTTTCTTGGAATAGCTAGACATAAGTATGACACATCATAACAAGGGCCTGGGACAGTGGTTCTCAAACTTCAGCCTGCATCAGGATCACGTGAAAGGCCAGTTAAGCATATATTGTTGACCTATTCCACAGAGTTACTAAATTAGCAGGTCTAAGTTGGGGTTTCAATATTTGTATATCTAGAACTTTCTCTAGTTATGCTGAAGCTGTTGGTTCATAGCACACACAATAGCAATGACTGCTTTTTAAAAGGGAGAAACAAGAAACAAGAAGATGACTGTAAAATCAGAAAAAAACTGAAAAGTGTAGCAAATTATCTCCAGGAATAAAATACTCTGTTGAGTTTTATGCCATTTTGCATACATTCTTACCATTGTTCAAATTCGTGTATTGGGTAAGCCATAAAATTGACATAAAAATACATACATATGCACACACATATGAAGAAATGTATGTGTATGCATATAGAATTTCAACACCACAACTTATGTAGCATATAGTTTATAAGATTCTTCCATAATTATGAAATATATGGTACAAAATAATATTTACATTCTATTTGTTAAAAAAATTTAAGGACATTCCTAGACAGGATCTTTAAGTTTGAATCATTATAAATGGGAAAGAACTGGAAGGAGGCTAGCAGTGTAACCGTTTTACTATGCACATGAGAAACGTTAGTTCAGGACAGAGAAATCATTACTTTATAAGAAGGGTACATTAGTCACAGAGTTAGCTATGGTAGCTTATTGAATGACACATGACAGCTTCTCTGACTCAGTCCTCATGCCTGAATGCACAGTTTATTGCCGAATTTTTCCTGCATACATGAAAATCTAACCTTCCCTGGTCTGTGTATCCTCCAGAGATAATCTTAGGTTGGCAGAATACTCAGTGAGAGGAAGAAAGAGAAATCAAACAATAGTAATACACAAACACACAAAAAAAACCCCATGAGAAATCTCTTTTAATAAACAACATTTTTAAAATCCGAAGTGACCATTCACAGTTTAGCTTTGTTTCTAAACATCAGTTGCACAATAAAAGTCATTGGAGGTTCATGGAAAAATGGTTGGATCTAGGTCTGGAATATGAAAATTAAGGAAAGCCTATGAACTTTGTTTTGCCAAAGCCTAATGGGGGCATATCAAATGTACATACAAGCCAGTATGTTAGAAAAATATAGAATGAATTTGGGAATCCTACATATGTAAAATGGCCATTAATCAGAGCACTTTTTGAGTATTAAAAATGTTTCTGATTAAACTGGTTTTAGAAACAACCCTACTCTACAATACTCATTGCCAGTCATGACCAATTTACTTTTAAAAGAATATAAATCACAGAGGCAAATAGCTGGAGAAGCCCAAGATCCGCAGAGACTATGTGCCCTGTGGTGCCAGCACAAAACTCAGCAGGTAGCCATTGCTGCCAGAGCCTGACTCCGTCCTCAGCCTGGACAAGTGCATGTTGACCAGAGAGGTGCCTCCCTGGAGAGGCCTAAGACCTGAGGCGACCATGCACCTGAGGCACCAGTGGGCAACCAAGCAGACACTGAGGCAGCCATATCAAATTGGCAGTCATAGCAGCTCTCTAGCCAGAAAATAGTGTCAAACCAGTGGACCGTGATATCCCCAGCCACAATGACTAAACATCAAAGGAAAGATACCAGAAATATGAAAAATCAAGAAAGTACAGCATCAAAGGGTAATAACTCTCAAGCTCTAGATCCTATAGAAAAGAAGCCCTTGAAATGTCTGACAAAGAATTTCAAGTGATAATTCTAAGGAAACGAAATGACATAGAAGAAAACTCAGCTAGACAACACGATGAAGCGAGGAAAAGTATACAGGACCTGAAAGAAGAAATGTACAAGGAAATCAATGCCCTGAAAAAGAATGTAGCAGATCTTGCAGAGCTGAAGAATTCATTCAATGAAATAAAAAACACAATAAAGAGTTTAACCAGCAGGCTTGCAGAAGCAGCAGAGAAAACTTCTGACCTTGAAGATGGGCTGTTTGAAATAACACAGGCAGGGCTGAGCCCGTGGTGGACTCGGGAGAGTGTGGCGCTGGGAGCGCAGCGTCGCTCCCGCTGCGGGTTCGGATCCTATATGGGAATGGCTGGTGCACTCACTGGCTGAGTACCGGTCACAAAAAAGACAAAAAAAAAAAAAAACGAAAGAAAGAAAGAAATAACACAGGCAGAAAGAAAAGAAAGAAAAAAGAATTAAAAACATTGAAGAAAATCTAAGAGAGATATCAGACAATCTTAAGAACTCAAATATCTGAGTCATGGGAATTCCAGAAGGGGAGGAAAAAGGAGTTTGCATTGAAAACATATTCAACAAAATAGTGGCAGAAAACTTCCCAGGTATAGGAAAAGACACAGATCTTCAGATTTAGGAAGCTCAAAGATCCCCAAACATATTCAAATCAAAAAGGTCTTCTCCAAGACAGGTTATAGTCAAATTGGCAAAGCGAGAATCTTAAAAGTTGCAAGAAGGAAGTGTCAAATCACCTATAAGGGAGCCCCAATCAGATTAACATCAGACTTTTCATCATAAATCCTAAAAGCAAGAAAGGAATGGGATGATACATTCAAAATACTGAAAGACGGAGATTGCCAGCTAAGAATACTCTACCCTGCAAGGCTAACCTTCCAAAATGAAGGGCAAGTGTTATATTTTTCAGACAAACTAAAACTGCAAGAGTTCACTCCCACACGACCACCCTTACAAGAAATTCTCAAGGGAGTACTGGGTTTGGTACCTGAAAAATAACTACCACTGTATAATAACTCAAGAAAAATCAAAACCCACTAGTAAAATAAAAATGCCAACAATGAAGAGAAAAAGAAAGTTTATCTACAACCCAAAGAACCAACAAATACAGAAGACAAACAGTAAATAACAAAGCAAGGAATAAAAGACACTTAAGACATCCAAACAAAAATCAATAAAATGCTAGGAGTAAATCAACACTTTTCAATAACAACTCTTAATGTAAAAGGATTAAATTCCCCAATCAAAAGACACAGACTGGCTGACTGGATTAAAAAGGAGGACCCAACTATATGCTGCCTTCAAGAGACCCACCTTGCCTATAAAGACTCACATAGACTAAGAGTGAAAGGATGGAAAAAGATTTACCATGCAAACAGAAATGAAAAACAAGCTGGATTAGCTATTCTTATATCTGATAAAATAGACTTTAGACTAAAAACCATAAAAAGAGATAATGAGGGCCACTACATAATGATAAAAGGATTGATCCTTCAAGAAGACATAACAAGCATAAATACGTACGCACCCAATGTTGGAGCAGCCAGATTTATAAAGCAAACTCTATTAGACCTAAAGAAGGAAATAGACACTAATACCATAATAGCAAGGGACCTGAACACCCTACTGTCAATATTGGATAAGATCATCTAGGCAAAGAATCAGCAGAGAAACACAAGATCTAAACAACAGTGTAAACCAATTGGTCTTGGCAGATATCTACAGAACATTCCATCCAACAACCTCAGACTATTCATTCTTCTCATCAGCACATGGATCATTCTCCAGGATAGATCACATGTTAGGTCACAAATCAAGTCTCAACAAATTCAAAAATATTGGAATTATCCCATGTATTTTTTCAGACCACAATGGATTAAAACTAGAAAGCAATAACAGTGAAATTCTGGAAACTATACAAACACACGGAAATTAAACAGCATTGTACTTAATGACATATGGATCCAAGAAGAAATCAAACAGGAAATCAAAAAATTTATTGAAACTAATGAAAACAATGACTCATGAACCAAAACCTATGGGATAATGCAAAAGCAGCACTAAGGGGGAAATTTATCCCATTAAATGTGTCCTTCAGAAGAATGGAAAGATGGCATGTGAACAACCTAATACTTTACCTCAAAGAACACATCCAAACCCAAAGAACAAGAACAATCCAAACCCAAAGTTAGCAGATGGAAAGAAATCATTAAGATCAGAGCAGAACTTAATGAAATTAAAACCCAAAAAATGATACAAAAGATCAATGAATCAAAAAGTTGGTTTTTTGAAAAGATAAATAAAATGGGCAAACCATTAGCATGGCTAACTAAAAAAAGAAGAGAGAAGACCCAAATTAAAAAAATAGAAATGAAAAAAGTGATATTACAACTGATATGTCTGAAATACAAATAATCATTCGAAACTACTATAAACAACTATATGCCAACAAATTTGAAAATCTGGAGGAAATGGATAAATTTCTGAGTACATACCCAAACCAGGTAAAGATACAACTAAAAAAGAAAACTGCAGGCCAATATCCTTGATGAATATATATGCAAAAATCCTCAATAAAATACTAGCTAACAGAATACAGCTACACATGCACAAAATTATACAACATGATCAAGTGGGATTCTTCCCAGGGATGCAAGGTTGGTTCAACATATGCAAATCAATAAATGTGATACACCATATTAATAAAATAAAACACAAGGACCATATGATCATCTCTGCAGATGCTGAAAAAGCATTTGATGAAATTCAACACTCTTTTATGATAAAGACCCTCTATAAGTTAGGTATAGATGGAAAGTATCTCAACATAATTAAAGCTATATATGATAAACCCACTGCCAATATCATCTCGAATGGGGAAAAGCTGAAAGCTTTTCCTTTAAGAACAGGAATTAGACAAGGATGCCCACTCTCACCACTCCTATTCAGCAGAGTGTTGGAAGTACTAGCCAGAGCAATCAGAGAAGAGAAGGAAATAAAGGGCATCCAGATTGGAAAAGATGAAGTCAAACTCTCCCTGTATGCAGATGACATGATCCTATATATTGAACAGCCTAAAGCCTCTCCAAAAACACTCTTGGAGTTGATAAATGATTTCAGCAAAATAGCAGTATACAAAATCAACACACGAAAATCAGTAGCACTTTTATTCTCCAATAGTGAACATGCAGTAAAAGAAATCAAGAAAGCTAGCCCATTTACAGTAGCCATCAAAAAAACAAAATATTTAGGAATAAAGCTGACCAAGGATGTGAGAAATCTCTATGAAGAGAACTACAAACCACTGTTGAGAGAAATTAAAGTGAATAAAAGAAGTTGGAAAGATATCCCATGCTCTTGGATTCGAAGAATTAACATTCTGAAAATATCCGCATTACCCAAAGTGATCTACCAGTTCAATGCAATCCCCATCAAAATTCCAATGACATTTTTCTCAGAAATGGAAAAAGCTATCAAGACATTTATATGGAAGATCAAAAGACCATGCATAAATCCTGAGTAAAAAAAGTAAAGCTGGTGTCATAACACTGCCTGACTTTAAACTATATTACAGGGTCGAACCTGTGGCTCACTCGGGAGAATGCAGTGCTGGGAGCGCAGTGGCCCTGGGAGCGCTGAGGCCACGGGTTCGGATCCTATATTGGGATGGCCGGTGCGCTCACTGGCTGAGCGTGGTGTGGGCGACACCAAGCCAAGTGTTACGATCCCCTTACCAGTCACACACACACACACAAACGAAACAAACAAACAAAAAAAACTATATTACAAAGCTATAACAACCAAAACAGCATGGTACTGGCATAAAAACAGACACATGGATCAATGGAACACAATAGAGAACCCAGAAATTAACCCATATCCCTACAGCCATCTGATTTTTGGCAAAGGCAGCAAGTCTACATACTGGGGAAGAGACTGCCTTTTCAACAAATGGTGCTGGGAAAACTGGATAATAATATGTAGGAGAATGAAACTAGACACATATCTTTCACTGTATACCAAAATCAACTCAAAATGGTTTAAAGAATTATAAAACTCCTTAAAGAAAACAGGGGAAATACTCCAGGAAGTAGGAGTGGGTACAAAATTCATGAATAGGACCCAAAAAGCACAGGCAACTAAAGGTAAAATAAACAAATGGGATTATATCAAACTAAAAAGCTTCTGCACAGCAAAAGAAACAATCAACAGAGTAATAAAACAACCAACAGAGTGGGTGACAATATTTGCAAAATATACATCTGACAAAGGATTAATATCCAGAATATACAAGGAACTCAAACAACTTTACATCAAAAAAACAAATAACCCAATTAAAAATGGGCAAAGGAGCTGAATAGGCATTTCTCAAAGGAAGATATATGAATGGCCAACAGACACATTAAAAAGTGCTCAATATCACTTAACATCCAGGAAGTGCAAATCAAAACCACACTGAGATACCATCTCACTCTGGTTAGGATGGCTAACATCCAAAAGACTGAGAATGATAAATGTTGACAAGGTTGCGGAGAAAAAGGAACTCTCGTACATTGTGGGTGGGACTGCAAAATGGTGCAGACTTTATGGAAAATTATATGGAGGTTCCTCAAACAATTGCAGATAGAGCTGCCATATGACCCAGCTATCCCACTGCTGTGAATAGACCCAGAGGAACGGAAATCATCATGCTGAAGGGGTACCTGTTCTCCAATATTTATTGCAGCTCTATTATAATAACCAAGAGTTGGAACCATCCCAAATGTCCATCATGTGGTATATCTACACAATGGAATACTGCTCTGCTATAAAAAAGAACAAAATACTGCCATTTGCAGCAACACGAATGGACTTAGAGAAAATTGTGTTAAGTGAAACAAGTCAGGCACAGAAAGAGAAATACCACAGGTTCTCACTTATTTGTGGGAGCAAAAATTAATAACTAAATAAACACACAAACAAAGTATGGGGGGAAGAAGACAGAATAACCACAAAAATTCCTTGAAATATTTAAGCCAAGTGCACAGATAAGATGTGGGGGGGAGGGAGGGAAGGAGGTGGAGAGAAACAGGTAAAGGGGCATGAAAATCAAGTACAATGTATTTTGAGAAGTAAAATAAAATAAAATAAAATTTAAAAAATAAAAAAAAGAGAAAGACCATTCTGAATTCTTGGCTAACATATATCAATATATAAGAAAATGTTGGAAAATTTTTTATTCAAGAAACAGTAATGAAAAAATTCATTAATGCAGTGCTTTTTATATAATCATTCATAGAGCAATCACATGTGGATTAAGCATATTGTCTCATTTTTCAGCACTTACCATTTGTCATTTTCATATTATTTAAGTCTACATCATGGGTTTTCATCACATAGTTAGTTTGAAAAATATTTGCAAAAGTTGCTTTTGAAAAAAAATCTTGAACTACTGTAAGATTCTGCATGAAAACCTAGAAGTCTATAAAAATGAAGAATTGTGTATTATTTATTTTTTTAATTTTTTTTACTTTCTTAAGCATGTGTGGTATCAGAATAAACCATGGAAAAACATAACATACAGCTAAGATGGAAAGACAAAAGAATTTATATCAGAACAGTAGATACTATTGAATTTATGTGTAAAGTTCGATATCAAGCAAGTACAACATATTATATATTTCAAGCAATCTATTGTGAACAGAAACTGGTATATCCCAGTTGTAAATAAAACAATATTTAAAATGCATTTGTATAATTCAAATATACACATTTTTTCAGAATTTTTAAATTATTAATCTAATTCATCTCAAATTTATTTTTTAAAGTATTGTTTAACTCATTTTTTTCTTAAATAAGAATTTGTGTTAAATATTAAGTGGATCATATAATTATAATCTGAGAGATCAATGCCTTACTTCTTAAAACCACTGCATGAAAATTTGGGAAACAAAATTTCAATGTAATGTTTTTTATGTAAATCTTTTCTGTAAATATAAAATTATTCCATAATAAAAAGTTTATAAAAAATGAAAATATAAAAATTCTTTTACTATGGAAATGTTATTTTCATTCACCAAATAAAAAAAGAAAACCCTGCAATAGTATGAAATAACAATCTTCTAAAATAATTTTCTTTCAAGATCCTTCTTACGTTTATGCGTCGTCCTGGATATTCAATATCTTTTTCTTTGACATCACATACTTTATGTATTTTTTAATTGAAGTATAATTATTTATACATATATATGGGTTACAGATTTCACTATCAGTATTTCTGTACAATATGTGATGATCGAGTCAGTATTGTTATTATATTCATCATTACAAATCCTAATTACTTTTTGGGTCCCTTAACCAAATTCTCCCTTGCTCACCACCCCTCTCCCATTCCCAGCTCTACTAACCATAGCTCCATTATTTCCCTCTGAAAGTGCAACGTATTATTCTGGCCTTCCTGCCTTCCCTCCTTTCCTCTTTCCCTCCTTCCTCTTTCCCTCCTTCCTCTTTCTTTCCTTTCTTTCTTTCTTTCTTCTTTCTTTCTTTTTCCTCTGTCTCTGTCTCTGTCTCTGTCTCTCTCTCTCTCTCCTTCCTTCCTTTTTTCTTTCTTTTTTAGCTCCCACTTATGAATAAGGATATGCTATATTCCTCTTTCTGTGCCTGGCTTATTTCACTTAACATAGTTTTCTCCAAGCTCATCTGTGTCGCTGTGAGTGGCGGGACTTCATTCTTTTATACGACTGTGTAGTATTCCACCGTGTGTATATGTATCACATTTTCCTTACCCTGACCATTTTCCTAACAATCTACCCCTTTAGGGTCCCTCACTGTATAATCTACACATTCAGAATCTTCCACAATGTTCCCTTAGTGAGGATAAATGACCCTTACATTCACACATTACACATTCCATCCCAGTCCCAAAAGTCTTTAGCTTGTTGCAGCACCAACTCAAAAGTCCAAAGTCTCCTCTGAGACCAAAAGCTGAAGTCCATACAGCTGTGAACCTGTAAAGAGTCAAAAACAAGTTCATCTACATCTTAGATACAGTGGGACAGACATTGGGTACACATTCCCATTCCAGAAGGGAGGAATAGAAAGGAAAAACAGTCCTCAAATAAATCCAAAACCCAAACAGGGCAAACGTTAAGCACACTGGGGCACCTGGACCCCTAAAGTGATGGGCAACCTTGCTCCTAAAGCTCCACCGAGTGCAGACCATTGAGCTGCCCTGGTGCCTGCAGCTTTTCCAAGCCATTGTTGCATGTTGCCAGCAGCTCCACAGTTCTGGGATCCTGGCAGCAGTTCCGCGATCCTGGCTCCACTAGGCATTTCCCCAGAGGGGTTCTCTGTGGGAACTCTGACCCCACTTTTCTGCTCCACATTGCTCTGTGGATGACCTCCATGGCAGCTCCACCCCTGCAGCAGATCTCTGCCTGAGTCCCCCAACTTTTTCATACATCTTCTGAGATCTAGGTGGAGGCTGCCACGCCTCCACTGCTCTCACATACTGCTGGCCTGCAAACTTAACACAATGTGAATGCCACCAAGGTTTTTGGCTTTTGCCCTTCGGAGGTGCTGAGGCAGGATTGCTCCAGCCAGAGTGGCTGGGATGCAGGGAGCAAACAGTTTTTGTCTTTAGCAAACAGTTTATCTGCTTCACCCTTGCATTTTTCTCCTGCTCTTGCTTCTCTGCCACATGGCCAAGCTTCAAATTTTCCAAATCTTTATGCTCTTCTTCCCTTTACATTCTGGCTTTTGAATTACTTCAGTCAGCTCAGCTTGCACTGGCTACCCACTCAGTCTCAAGCAGTTCAGCAGCATTCACCCAGTCCATCAAGGAGTGGCTGCCCTGCCCCTGTGCATATCTGCAGCTCTCCTATAACCACTGCCACCAAAGCAGGCATGTAGTAATGGAGACTAACTTTTCCACCTTTTTGCAAAGTGAAAACATACTTGAAATTCTGCAGAGGCACCCATCCTTGGGTCATCTGCCCATCTGCATGTGCACTCTTTTCTTGGGTTTTACAGCACCCGGCTGGCCATCAGGTTTAAGTGGCACCATTCAAGCCTTTTGCTTTCAGACAAATGCAACATGCATTTACTAAATAGTCTCTAGAGCACATTACACAATCCACCCCTAGGTATCATAGCTGTAGCAGCCAAGCGGCCAGGGGCTTTCCCTGTTTCTGCTGCTTTGCTGTCTCCATTTCTCATGCACAATGAGTTGTGCTTGGAGACACACAGTTTTCCCCAACTCACCACTGGGTTGGTCGTCTTCCCTGGTGTGAGAGGCAGGAGTGGTCAGTTGCTGCACATCATCCTCCAGGACATTTATCTGTGCTTCCAACAACTCTGCTTTCTGCCACAAATCTCGATCACTTTGCAGCACTGTGAGCAGTAGCCAGGCTCCAGTCAGCAGAAAAGTGGACACTGGGCACCGTATGCTCAAGGACAGCCACATTTCCTCCTTCTTCCAAGGGCTTTTAGCTCCTGTACCTGCTAAGAATCCTGCTGCAGACTACACCAATGTGGCACTCTTAATTCTTCTCTGACTACGCCAATTGTGGAGCCATGGCTGGGTCTAGAGCTCATAGACCCCTCAAGCCCATTCACAGACTGCGTCGCAAACCCTTCATATGCCAGGCTGGATCACCAGACCCCACACACACCAGGCTGGGTCACCAGACCCCCCACACACCAGGCTGGGTCACGAGACCCCTTCATACAGGTCTATGAGCTAGGTAACCTGATAAAAGGTCCTTGGAAGCCATAGGTTGAAAAGCATGGCTGCACCAGGTGGACGCCTGAGGCAGATGCTTGCCCACTTGCTTCACTAAAAACTCTCTCTCTCTCTCTGAAGAACATAAGAAAAGCAACAAAACTAAAAAGATACATTGGCGTGTATGTGCACTAACTCCACACACACACACACACACACACACACACACACACACACACACACACACACACACACATACACACACACACACACTTGCTTACAAAAGATGTGCTAAAACAACACCCAACTGGACCCGAGGCAAAGGCCCTGACCAAACTATTCTATTTTCCCAACAGGCACTGTATCCAGACAGGGTGGTAAGAGTAGGCTAGCTGTCTGCTCAGGTAACTTACTTATGCTTTCAGGGCACTTTCACTAGAAGGAGTGATGATTACATTTTTGGCTGAATGGGTTAAATGCAATTAATTATTTATGGGCAACTGTTTATTTATTAGTAGTTCATTCAGTTGAACTCTTTGTTTTCAATGGTTAGACCGTTATTCTTCACCAAGAGCCAGTAGCAAGTCAGAATCTAGCCGTTTCTGAAAAGGACAATAGTTATGTACTCAAGAAGTGCTTATTTTTGCTCCAGAATCCTAGGCATTCCCATTTTGTCCTTATGAGAGCTTGTTGACCATTCTATGTAGCTTGCAAATCTGCCAGAGAATTTGAGTATCATTGCATCTGCCAGTTTATAAGAAGTATAGAGTATTTCTTGCTTTGAGAATACTAATTAACGTAGTATTCTCTACTCAAAGTTCAAAATTTTTCAATTTACTTGGTATTGAGTTAGAGTGCAACACCAGTTAAGTGATGTGAAAGTGTTGAGACGAGATTCCCACAAGTAGGTCCAACTCTTCAACTCAGCAAATCTTCAGGTTCCTGTCTTCATATTATGATAAAGTTTATGTGATTGGTTTAAAGTCAGTCAGGGTTATTCAGGCTCAATTAAAACTATGTAATAAAATGCATTATGTAAATCTACCAAAAAACATTTAACAAATTTTAAACAATAAGAATTACCAAACTCTAGCAATTCCTTAGATGGGGACTGCCATTTAACAATTACTGCATTTTACCCTAAGATAGATTATCCTTGTTTTTATTCTTTTGCTATTGTTTGGTTGGTTTTGTTTTGTTTTGTTTCGGTTGTTTTTAGTAGAATGAAGTGCTGACTTCAATTTCCTTCTTGCCTTCAATTTTTCTTTACTCAATGGGCTTTCTTTACTCCAGCTCAGGTTCCCTAACCACAGAGAAGTTTTGTTGGTTAGAACTTCTCTACATAGGAGAAGCCTCCTGTCACCCTTGAGTGACTTTGATCAACTTGGTTTTTGATTTCTCCCAGTCTCTACCCCTCTATCCACCTCTAAAAGCTGTCCATCTGCCCTATAACCAAAATAAAGGCATGCATTTATTTTTAGAATAAATTTCTAGCAGCACAAGAAATTTTAGCCTTTTAATTTTCTTCCAAATTTAGCCATTTTGGGTGAACATGAACTCCTCTTGCTGAAGTTTAAACAGGAACCCGTATTCCCAGGTCTCCTATTCCCTTTCTTCCCTATGGGGAGCCAATATTACTTCCCTGTTGTTATCCTTTTGAATGAATTTCATTAACAAAAAGCATTCATGGGGTTTTTAGATCTTTCCAGACGTCTGAACTGCTTCAGTAATGTTTTGCCATAAATAGCTATAGCAGTAAATTGTTCCAAATGATCTAACAGAAATACACAAAATTGATATGGAATACATAAAATAGCTACTTAAATAAATCAAAGGCATAACTTTATTCTAATGTGATCAAATATCAGATAAAATTTTAGCTTCATTACAATCTTGAGAGACAGCAAGTTTTGGGGTTTTTTTTTTTTTTTTTTTTTTTTGGTTTTGGTTTTGAGATGATACCTTCTATGCTCTTATATTAGAGCTGCTATGAATTGTGAAGAAAACCACAACCATATAAGTTGAAACCTAAAGCTAGAGGCATAGAATTATCACAAATGGAATCAAAGTCCTGAATTCAGTACCAACAGGTGGTTAAAGATGTTAATGTTGTCCAGCAATTCTATTGTTGTTCCTCAATATCCCATTTCCTATATAAGCCCTTTCAAAATGCTCTCTGCTCTCCTCAGTGCTCCTTCATTACCTTCATCTCTTTCTCAGAAGATCTAACTTTTCACTCCAAGAGTAAAGTAGAAGCCATCATGCAGGGGAGCTCCCTCTGGATCTTAAAACTGTACCTAGATGAACAGGATCCCATACTAATTGCTCAGGACACAGGAAGAAGTGTTTTTTCAGGAAGTAAACAATATACTTTCTTTGGACTCCATCTTCTTGCATTTCCTGATAAATCCCCAGCATCAGTTATCAACCTTGTTTGTAAAAATCACAGAGAAACATTAGAAGTTTCTAAATTGATGCCACCAACAACATTTGAGATTGGATTTCATCATGCAGGGACTTAAAAGCAATGTTATCAGAAAATTAGACTTCAGGGGTAAGGGGACATTGAATTTTGCCCTTGACAGATAAGGAGATTTTCAAGAGGATACACTGTTCAGAAGGCATTTCAGGTAGATGGAAGAAGGTATGCAAAATGAGTTATGTTCGAGAAATGGTACATAGTCTGGTATGGTTTATTTGAACATTAATGCTCAAGGAGAGGAAGAGATATGAATGGAAGATAGAGTGAACGGTTTTATGATTCTAAATTGAGGAATTTATATTTCATTTTGTAATTAATATTCTGCCAGTAAGGTTTTTGATTAAGGAGTATACAGACTAATACATTTTCAACTAGATATTTTATGATCCATGTGTTTGTTTATGTTATTTATTTATGTTTTTAGTATATATTTTTGATTAGGGAGTTTATGTATATTTATTTTTTGAATTTGAAATATATTGTGTCAAATATTTAAAGTGTGTAATCAAAACCTAGCAATATTTTTGTCTTACTTTAACAAAGTTTCATAATAGATCACTGTGGTAAATCTCACAATTTATTTATGTACTATACTTTTCTTATAGGAAGTACCCATATTAAGTTGACATCTTTATAAGGTATTCATTTACCACATTAAGCTATGGTAAGGATATACAATTTTCTTCTTATCTCTAATGAAATTTCCTCTACTTTTGTTTTTGTCAGTTAGTACTAGCGTGTGAAATTATAAAAACTGTTTATTCATTGTGAACCTAGGTAAACTTGCATTCAGACTTCATAAAATTTTTCTTTTTTCCATTCTCACTCCCACCAGCTCAATTTACCTTTTTATTACCTCACACTTGGCCTATTGAAATAGCCTCCGAAGATATTGGTCTCCTGTCACAATCTATTTGATTAATCTTGCAAACAGATTACATATACCTATTCACAAAAATTGTTCTGACTATGCCATTTTTCATGGAAACAACTTTTATGGTGCATCCTCAATTTTTCCCCATAATCCAAAGGATAGAATCTAAACTGTACAACTTAACATTTAAAGACCACCAGATTCCCTGTGAATAACTCAAACTGCTCTACTGAAGTAACTGTGCCATTTGCTATTTTATTACTTCTTATAAGAAAATTCCCTGCCTGGAAGGTCGTCTTTACATTGTTTGAAATTAATTTTTTAAATTAAGAAAAAAAATTGTGTATATTTATCATGCACATAATCAAGTTTTACGAAATGTATACAGTGTAAAATTGCTAAATTCTTCTAATTACATATGTATTTACTTTGCATACTTATCATTTTTGTGGTGAGAACTACTGAAATCTCTCAGTGATTTTCAAGAATATGATACATTGTTAACTACAATCACCATGTAGTACCACAGATCTCTTGAACTTATTCCTGCTAATGAAAATTTTGTAAACTTCGACCAACATCTCCCCAACCCCACCCTCCCACTCTCCATTCCCTGATAACCACCATTCTACTCTTTACTTCTATGAATTCAATTTTTTAGATTCCATTCATAAATGAGATCATGCTGTATTTGGTTTTCTGTGCTTGGCTTATTTCACCTAACATGATATCTGCCAGGTTTATACACGTTATCGCAAATGACAGTATGTCCTACTTTTTAAGGCTGTATAGTACTCCGCTGTGCATATATAACACATTTTCCTTATCTGTTCATCTGCATATGGACACTTAGGTTGATTCCATATCTTGTGTATTGTCAATAATGCTGCAATGGACATTGGAGTGCAGGTATCTCTTCAACATGCATATTTCCCTTCCTTTGGATATATACCCAATAGTGAGAATGCTGGATAATATGATAATTCTATTTTGAATTTTTTTGAGAAACTACGTACTGTTTTCTATAGTGTCTGTGTCAATTTACACTTTCACTAACAGTGTGCAAGGGTTCTCTCTTCTCCACTTCTCCACCAACACTAGTTATCTTCTGTCTTTTTTATAATAACCACTGTAATAGGTGTGAGGTGATATCCAATTGTGATTTTAGTGATGATTAATTTATTGCTAAGTGTCCTTCTTTTTGTAGCTATTGTAACGGGATTAATGATTTAATGATTTGATGCTTAGTGCACTGCAATTCAGTTCTCAAAGCTTTTGCTGTGTTAATACTGGTCAACATCAGGCATTGGTTTCTTGCAGGTAAACCCAGGATTTAATAGCCATACTTAAAGAATCCCTTTCTCCAGCTCCCTCTTATTTGTTGGGGGAAGCGGTGTTGCCTCTGATTGTCTTTGCTTAGTGAAGGGCTTGAATAGTCAATAGTGATCCACCCCTTGTATCTGCAGCAACCACACAATTAAGCAAGAGCAGGAGGATGCTTCTTTGCTGAAGTTGGCTCAGCACAGGTGGAACCAGTCCAGAGGACTCCACTCTCTTGTTTTTGGCAACCAGTAATTTGTGTGGTGGGAGAGAAGCACTGCCTCTTTTTTCAGAATCTGCTTAGTGCAGGGTAGAGCTATTCAACAGGGCTGCACCACAAAGATTTTCTGGTTTCAGTCCCAATGGGGATTAGGCAGTTATGACCAATTTACCAAAAAAAAAATATATATATATATATATATATAATGGTTGCTATAAATTGGTGTAAAAATATTGACCATTAGTTAGTCAATGGAAAATATAAAATTTTACAATTAGAAATTTTCCACAAAATTTTGCTTTAAAATGGGCTGGGACATCAAAAGGAATTGGCAAAACCCCCATGAGAGGCTACCCCACCTTCACTCAAATGGCTAAAATTAAAATGACTGATAACACCCATGGGTCAGGAAGTGCAGCAAGCAAATTCATACATCTTTGAAAAGAGTATACATTTACACTGGAAAAAATAACTCTCAGTTTCTTATGAAACTAAGCACATACTTTATAATCTAGCAGCTCCAGTTCGAAGCATTTTACTTAAGAGTGATGAAAACATATGTCTGCAAAAAAAACTTGACCAAGATTATTTGTAATAGCTCTAGCAATAGGAGAATGGCTGAAAAAATGCTGGTGTATTCATATGATGGGATGTTACTCAGTAGCAAAAGGGAATGAAGCACTGACAGACGCAACATGGATGAATCTCAAAAATACCATCTTGACTACAAGAATATATATGTTAAGAGTGCTTATTTTATTATATCATTTATATGAAGTTTAGAACATTCAAACGTAATCTCGGTGGAAAGAAATAGGAGCAATGGTTGGCTTAGGAGGGTTTGTTTGAAGTGGGAATCTACTGTGAAGAAGTGTGAAGAAATTTCCTGTGATGGCTGTTTTCTATTTCTTGACAGGGGTTTGACTTGCACAGTTGTGTACATTTGTCAAAATTCAGTAACTGTATACTTAATATTTATGCATTTCATTAATATTTTACCTAAATAAAAGAACTATGAACAAACATTGAGGTATAGTTAATAATATGCATGCTGAAATATTTATGAGATATTGTAGAGAAGTCTAATTTACAATGAAATAAATAAAAAATCAACAGACAGAGGGGATGACAGACAGATAGATACATGATAAAATAGAATTAGAAGTACACAATTGGTATAATAGAGGTTGTGGGTAGACAAGTGTTCGCCGTAGAGTTTGAATTTCACTGTTTGGAAATTCTTATAATAAAATATTATAAAAATTGGTATCTTAATTTGATTAGAACTTAAATTTATTGACAAATGAAAATATTTCTTTGTATAAGCAAACATAAATGATAACTTTTAGAGATTTTTAAGGAAATAACTTGTTTTAGCATGCCCAGCATCTGACTTGATCTCTTATGCAATTCCTACTTAATATGACTAGATACAATTAGAACATAAACTAAATGGGTTGTATGAGCAAAGAAAGCAATAATGAATACTTTTAATAATTTTTTTACAGAATAAAAACAAAACCAGTATCTCAGAGAACAATGTTTTACTTACAGATATGACTGTATTTAGAAGGGGTGGGACAGCCAAGGTGTGCACACATAATATTACTCTAATTATTAGGAAGGCTGTGTGACCTGTATCATAGGTAACTTGCACAGTGTTACCTTTGGTGTGTATTTGTCCTGAAACTGCAGAATGACAATTTTCTATCCAAGGGAAGAAGCACCCAAAAAATGATTGATGTAAAACATTGGCAAACATGATTTAAAATGGCAAACTAAATCTGAACTGTGAAATATTCAAAGAAAATGTCAGGATTCAAATTAGAAATTAATATAAAAATAAATTTTAAAAATTATTATCTCCTTCTACCATATACGTATAAGAAAAAGAAAGATAATAGTTGACACTGAGTCGGTACTCATATTATCCCTCAGTTAAATAAATACATTTATTATTCAACAGTTACTTTAGATAGTCCAAAATATTTAATATTTTAATTAATGTTATTTCTTATTTACTGTCTGTTAGGGACTGAATTGTATCCCCCCAAAATTCACATGCTGAAGCCATAACCCCCAGTACCTTAGAATGTGATTGTATTTGTATTTTGAAGAGATTAAGAAAGTTAAAGTGAGGGTGGTATGGTGGACCCTAACCCAATATGACCGGTGTTCCTATAAAAAGAGATTAGGACATGTTTTAGTCTGTTTTGTGTTGCTATAACAGAATTATCTGAGACTGAGTAATTTATAAAGAACAGAGGTTTATTTGGCTTATGATTCTGGGACAGCTGCATCTGACATGGGCCTCAGGCTGCTTCTACTCATGGCGGAAGTAGCAGCAGCTGGTGGGTACAAGCAGATCACATGGCGAGAGGAATCAAGAGAGAGAGAGGAGGTGCCAGGGTCTTTTCAAGCCTCGAGCTTTCATGGGAACAAATAGAGCGAGAACTCACTCATTACTCCCCCCTCCCCCAGAGAGAGCATTAATCCATTCATGAGGGATCCGCCCCCATGACTCAGTTTCCACCACTGTCACATTGGAGATCAAATTTTCACATGAGTTTTGTAGGGGACAACACATCCAAACTCCATCAGGAAATAAGGAGAGAGACATCAGTGATGCATGTGCACAGAGAAAAGGCTGTGTGAGGACACAGCAGGAAGGTGACCATCTATCTATAAGCCAACGTTCCCCAGAAGAGACCAAACATGCTGAAACCTTGATCTTGGACTTCTAGCCTCTAAAACTGTGAGAAAATAATGTAATAAAATGTGTTAAGCTATCCAGTCTGTGGTATTTTGTTGTGTCAGACCTAGAAGATGGTAACTTTTGTCTCCTGTGACGGCTTGTCTAGTCTGCCTCTCTCTATTTTTCTCATTCTATATTCTGCCATCATTTGGGGCCCTCTCTCTGTTCACTGTAAAATTATTATAAACCAATTGTTCTCAAACTAGGGTGATTTTGCCCCCCATGGGACATTTGGCAATGTCTGAGGACATTTTTGGTTGTCATGATGAGGAGGTAGAGAGGGACTACACAGTAGAATCTAAACATCCTGCCCTGCTCAGTACAGATCACCAAAACAAAGAAATATCTGGCCCCAAATGACAATAGTGGTAGAATTTAAATACTTATATAGTTATACTTTAAAGGAACAAAACCACGATTAATGGTAAGTATTAACATGATTTAAATAATAAGCAGAATTGCTCTTTGAAATATGAAAATGGTAGTGAAATTTAAAACAATATTCATATTTAGTACAATGATGTTTCTAGAATAAAACTATGTTCATATTGATACAGTGCATATTAGAAAAAAATCAACTTTTAAAGCTTTTGAACACTTTTTAAAAAATGCAAATATTTCTATTTATAGACAACATTTAGATATTCCCCTAAAATTTATATCTTTTCTTCTTGTCATTGGGCTCTCATGAAAGCCTCATAGAAAACATGTATGTTTGTCTTCTTTGCTGGCTCCTCTAGATCTTGCTCCTGTCAAGACTCTCTGATACCACCTGGGGTATGCCTCACTCCACTCACTGATGATTCACCCAGATAAGGATCAGCATATTTACTCATTGAGACACTCCAGTGTTGGTGACCATCCTTCCTCTGTACATGTTATGTGAGTCCATAAGAATTCTGAAGGAGACACAAAACTATATTTGCAGAAGGAATAGAAAAAACTTTCTCATAGGAATTGAAAAGGAAGTTTCAATTATTATCATATAATTGCCCATGTTTTATTTCTACATATTCACAAGGTTTCTCTTGGGAAAGAAACCAAATAAGTAATGTTCTGCATTAAAGAAAACATAGCTCACCTGAAGGGAATCCCAAAAGGCAATATTAAGGAAACAACATGACGAATGAAAAAATAGATAAAAATTACAACAAGGTCAAAAGGAAAATTCAGGACATGTATGAGAAATTCAACAAAGAGTTAAAAACAACAACAAAGACAAGCAGAGATTCTGGATCTGAAGAATTCATTCAATTAAATAAAAAATACAACCAAGAGCATAAATAGCAGTATAGAACGAGTGGAACAAAGAAATTCTGAGGTAGAAGACAGAATTTTTGAGCAAAAGGACGAAGAAAAAAGAATATAAAAATGAAGTTGGAGAGAGAGAGAGAGAGAAGGAAAAAAGTTGGACCAATAATAAAAGAAAATTAAAATTTTTAAAAAATGAAAACCTATGAGAGCTTTCTGACAGCATTAAGTATACAAACATACAAACATCCTGTTATGTCTCTATTAGAAGGGAAAGAGAAAGGAAAAATGGAAAAGGCATTGAAAGTCTATTTAATGAAATAACAGCTGAAAAGTTCCTAAGTATTGGAAGAGATACGGTCTTACAGGTACAAGAAGCTCAAAGATTCCCAAAGAGATTCAACCCAAAAAGATCTCCAAGATACCTGTAGTGAATTGAATGTTCCCCCCAAGAAACTCACTGAAACTTGAATTGTGTCCCCCAAGTTTTATATAGTAGGTACTTGGCCCCCACTGTGACTGTTGGGAGAGTGGGTAGTCCTACTACAGTAATTGAAAGGTGGGGCCTTGGGGAGGTGATTAGACTATAGGACCATGCTGTAGGAAATGGATTAATAATGGTGGTCAGGGGCATGATTCTGAGGGCTTTAAAAGGAGAGTGCATGAGGAACTATCCTCTCTCTGCTCCACCATTTTCACAATGTGATACTCTGCTGTCATTGTCACCACCACCAAGGTTCACACCAGATGGGTTCCCTGGACTTTGGATTTCCCAGCCTCAGAAGCTGTAAGCAATAAATTTTGTTCTTTTTTTAAAATAAATTACCCAGTTCCAAGTATTTTGTTATAAGCAACAGAAATGGACTAATGTGACACATTATAGTCAAATTATCAAAAGTTAAAGATAAAGAAAGAATTCTAAAAACAGCAAGAGAAAAGCATCAGATCACTTGTAAGAAAATTCCCATTCAGGCTAAGAGCAGACTTCTCAACAGAAACCCTACAGGCTAGTAGCAAGTGGAATGACATATTCAAAGTGCTAAAAGAAAAAAAAAAAAACTGTCAACCAAGGATACTATATCCAGCAAAGCTTTCCTTAAAAAATAAAGGGGAAATCATGTCTTTCCCAGACAAACAAAAATTGTAGGAATTCACTACCACAAGACTGGCCCTTGAACAAATCCTCAAAGGAGTTCTACATCTGGGATCAAAAAAGTGATATATGTCATGATAAATACATGAGAAAGAATAAAAACAACTTTTACACAAATGAGAATGGGAAAGAAAATATATTTTCATTACAAAAAAAAAAAAAAAAAGAAAAACCCCTGCAAAGATGAACAATAAAAGGGGTGTGGGGGAAAGGAAATATAAAAGAACCATTAAGAAACGAATAAAATGGCAGAAATAAGGCAATCCCTTTCAATTACAACCTTGAACATATACGTATTAAATTCCCAAAGTAAAAGATATAGATTGGCTGGATGGATTAAAATACCAGACCCAACTATATGTTGCCTGCAAGAAACTCACTTCACCAATAAAGACACATATACTAATAGTGAAAGGATGAAAAAACACATCCCATGCAAATGGAAATCAAAAACATGCAGAAGTTGCCATACTTACATCAGATAAAACAGAATTTCAAACCAAGAATAATAAAAAAGAGACAAAGGTTCAATGCAGGAAGAAGACATAACAACCATAAATATATATGTACCCAACATCAGAGCACCCAGGAAAAAAAAGCAAGTGTTACTGGATCTAAGAGGACAGATAGACCCCAACACAGTCATATCTGAGGACTTTAACACATGGCTCTCAGCATTGGTCAGATCATCTAGACAAGAATCATCAGAGAAATATTGGATTTAAGCAGCGCCTTAGACCAAATGGACTTGACAGACATACAGAACATTTCATCCAATGACAAAATATGCATTCTTCTCATCAGCACTCAGATCATTTTCCAGGATAGACTACATGTTAGGACACAAATTCTCAACAAATTTAACAAAACTGAAATCATATCAAGTATCTTTCTAGACCACAGTGGAATAAATTTAGAAATTAACAACAAACAGAACTTTGGAAACTGTACAAATTCATGGAAATTAAACAACATGCTCCTGAATGACCAATTAGTCAAAGAAGAAATACAGCAGGGAATCAACAAGTTTCTTGAAACAATTGAAAATCCAAGCACAACTTACCAAAACCTGTGGAGTACTGCAAATGCAGTACTAAGAGGGAACTTTATTGCAGTTAAGTGCTTACATCAACAGAATAGAAAGACTTCAAATAAACAACCTAATCTTACACCTCAAAGAATTAAAAAAATAAGAACAATCAATCCCCAAACTAGTAGGTGGAAAGAAATAATTAAGATGAGAGCAGAACTAAATGAAACAGACAGCTTAAGAAAAATCAATAAAACAAAAAGGTGCTTTCCTTTATTTATTTTTTTTTTTGAGAGAAAATAAACAAAATGGACAAGCCATTGGCTGGGCTAACTATAAAAAAGAAAAAAAGAGAGAGAAGACCCAAATAATGAAATTCAGAAAAGAAATAGAAGCCATTACAACTGATACAACAGAAATACAAAGAATCATTAGAGACTATTATGAACAACTATACACTAACAAATTTGAATACCTAGAGGAAATGAATAAATTTCTGAACACATACAAACTACCAACACTGAACCAAGAAGAAATTGAAAACCTGAACAGACCAATAATGAGCAACAAAACTCAGGAAGTAATCAGCAGTCTCCCAACAGAGAAAAACCTAGGACCAGATGGCCCCATTGCTCAATTCTGCCAAACCTTTAAAGGAGAACTAACACTAATCCTTTTCAAACTTTTCCAAAAAATTGAAACAGAGACTATTCTCCCAAATTCATTCTATGAGGCCAGCAGCACCCTGCTCAAAATCAGATAAAGACACAACAAAAAGAGGAAGCCAATATCCTTGATAGACATAGATAAAAAATTTCTCAACAAAGTTTTAGCAAACAGAGTACAACAGCACATCAATAAGATTATACACAATGATCAAGTGAGTTTCATCCCAAGGATGCTAGTATGATTCAACCTACACAAATGAGTAAATGTGATACACCATATCAACAAAATCAAGAACAAAATCATAAAATTATCTTAATAAACACAGAAAAATAGTATTTGATGAAATTCAGTATCTCTTCATGATAAAGACTCTCAACAAATTAGGTATAGAAGGAAAGTACATGACAAGTCCACCACCAACATCATTTTGAATGGGGGAAAGCTGAAAGCTTTTTCTCTAAGAACAGGGACAAGACAAGGATGCCCACTCTCACCACTCCTATTCAGCATTGTATTGGCAGTACTAGCCAGAGCAATCAGGCAAGAGAAAGAAATAAATGGCATCCAGATTGGAAAAGATAAAGTCAAACTGTACCTGTTTGCAGATTACATGATCCTATATATAGAAAAACCTATAAACTGGATCAAAAAATTTCTAGAGCTGATAAACAAAGTCAGTAAAGTTGCAGGATAAAAAAATCAATACACAAAAATCAGTCGTGTTTTTATACACCAGCAACAAACAAGCAGAAAAATAAATCAAGAAAGCAAGCCCATTTACAATAGCCGCCAAAAGAATAAAATACATAGCAGTAAATTTAACCAAGGAAGTGAAAGATATTTACAACTAGAACTGTAAAAATCTGCTAAAAGAAATTAAAGAGGTCATCAAAAGATGGTAAGACATTCCATGTTCATGATTGGAAGAATTAACATGGTAAAAATGTCCATACTACCCAAAGTGATCGACAGATTCGATGCCATCCTCATCAGAATGCCAATGACATTCTTCACAGAAATAGGAAAAAGCAATCCTAATATTCATATGGAACAACAAAAGACCCTTAATAGCCAAAGCAATCCTGAGCAAAATAATAATAATAATAATAATAATAATAACAACAATAAAATCCAGAGGCATTTCACTACCTGCCTTCAAATTATACTACAAAGCTGCAGTAAACAAAACAGCATGATACTGGCATAAAAACAGACACATGGTCCAGTGGAACAGAATAAAGAATCCAGAAATCAACCCTCATACTTACAGCCAACTGATCTTTGATGAGGCACCAATAACATACACTGGGGAAAGGACAGCCTCTTCAGCAGATGGTGCCAGGAAAACTGCACGTCCTTGTGTAGAAAAGTGAAACTAGACCCATACCTCTTGCCATATACCAAAATCAACTCAAAATGCATTAGAAACACATGTATGAGACCTGAAACTATAAAACTCCTAGAAGAAAACATAGAGGAAACACTTCAGGATGTAGGACTGGGCAAAGACTTTGTGAATAAGACCCCCAAAGCACAAGCAACATAAAAAATAAACAAATGGGATTGCATCAAACTAAAAAGCTTCACAGCAAAGGCAACAATCAAGAGTGAAAAGAAAACCTACAGAATGGAAGAAAATATTTGCAAACTATGCATCCACCAAGGGATTAATATCCAGAATATAGAAGGAACTCAAGCAACTCAACAGTTAAAAAAGAAACGATATGATTTTAAAAACAGACAAATGTCAAAATAGACATCTCTACATAATATTTACAGAAGTGACTATTTTATATCATGTCATTTTTCTGATTATAAATGGATTCTCAGTGAAAAAAATTTAGAATGAACAGAGAAGCATAAAATAAAGAAGAAAAAGCTCACCCCAGATTCTGGAAAATAAGAAATTCGTATGTATAAAGGTGCACATATTGTGGTGGTAAAACATGAAAATAATTTAGAATTGGTATTGCCTCTATAGAAATGGAATATAATATAATAATAATGATGTGTGGATATAATATAAAAATAATACATTACAGAAATAACTTATGAACAAATATAAATGCATAAATAAATATAAAATATATGTTAAACAAAAAAATGTAAATTAATAATTTGGTATAGAAACATAAATATGTAATATAAATTCTATAAACAATTTATATATGATATAGGAAAATTATACATTTTATATTTACAATATGTACAGGTAGTTATACAAGACTTCAAATTGAATTAAAAGAGAATGCAAATCTGTTTATGAACTTTTTGAAGACCCCATGTATATATAATTACTTTTTTTATATTGCTTTTCAGGAAAACAATGATGAGTCATTAACAGACTATTTTTGTACTTGCTTAAAAAAGAAAAAGTACATGCAGATTTTTGACTGAAGAAATAGTTAAACTTAGAAGCAAATTTCTTTCTTCATTTCTGCAGACATAATGCACAGTAACTAAATCTATTAGTTCAGGTCTTATGAGACATTGTGAAATCTGAATTTATTTAACCGATAATATGAAAGTGTGCCGTAGAAAATTTTGGTGAGGATGCAGGCAAAGAAACACTTTTGTAGAGTAACAGTGGGTTTCCAGTACTATTACTCATTACTCTGTTCAAAGGTCTCATTTCAATGTTAGAATATTTGTGTGCATCATAAATTCTTACACATTTGTGCCTCTGTGTTCTTACTCCTCTTGTTTCTACTACTTGGAATTGCATTATTACCCAC
The DNA here is from genome assembly GCF_027409185.1 of Cynocephalus volans. Lineage (NCBI taxonomy): Eukaryota > Metazoa > Chordata > Mammalia > Dermoptera > Cynocephalidae > Cynocephalus > Cynocephalus volans. Next base: position 129,086,345 of record NC_084470.1, on the reverse strand, counting down.
TTTCCTCTTGCTCGTATTCCACCTGTCCTTCAAAAAATTATTCAACAGCATTCTGCAAGCATTTATTGAGTGCCTATATAAATCAGACACAGAGTTTGTTCCTGATGCTAATGTCTCTATGTAGTATTCCTTATTCTACTACCCACTCCAGATTGAAAATAAATTATCTTACCTATGAATTCTAATAAACTTTGCATTTTTATTTCTTATGGTAAAAATTTTTTTGCCTTGTATTTGTTTCCATGTTTTTCTACCTTTAAAGAATATAAACTTAAATGAGGTACGACTTCCTTTTTCCTCCCTTCTCCCCATTTTTCTTCCTGCCTTTCCTCTCTCCCTTTCGTTTTCTTTCTTGTTTCTTTGCTGTTCAAGGAAGTATAACATACTTAACAATAAACATTTTGCTAACGTATAGACGTAGATATTTCTATATTGGCAAAAATGTTACTCTATATTTTGCTTTTTTCCTTTTGAATTTGTCACCTCTATCACTAGACACCTAAACACACACTCTGCCTAAATTTACAGGTCACTTAACTCAAGGAACTACTTTAGAAAGCGCGTCTCTGTGCTACAGAAGCCTGCTTTGCAACTTGCATGTCAATTCCTGGCTAAGGATTTTTCAAGTTCCACATAATCACTTTTACGTTTCACATATACTTTTCTCTGCTACTTTGCTTATTTAGAAATCTTTTAAAAATATCATCACTAACAGATATCTGTACCAGCTAATATAACTCACAGCCACGTAGAAAAATCAATCAGTGTTTTCATCCACATACTTTTTCAATGGGTCTGAAGTGAGGATTGAGTTCTTCCTATGAACATATGAAAAATCAGACTACTTTTTATTGAGAGTAAGTAGTATTTGGCATTGGATAAATAGTAATAGTTTTTGTTTTTCCCTTCAGCTAGCTGCTTTCTACTGATGATAACTCAGTGCTAGAGATGGACGAAAAAATGAGCAAATCTGTGAAAATGTTTTGCAAGTTTTAGAAAGATAGAAAAAATTTCCCCCTATTTTTCTCTTTTATCAGTGAAAATGAACTCTCCACATACTCTTACATGATACACAAAAATTATCATACAGGAAAGTGGTAAATTTAAATTCTTACTGGAAATCCAACAGTCAAGAACAATGATTCCTATTTCATTCATGCAACATTTAAAAATAGAGGGTTTTTTTGAAATAAAATGAGGATTTCAAGAATTGAATTTGGCATAAAATATGGTAAAAATTTTCAAGTATTTTAAGATAGAATTTGTATTTTTAATAACAGAAGTGATGTGAAATTTTCTCTGGCATTCAAAATTTGTTGTTGAGCTTAGAAAAATTAAATGATAGTTTATTATCATTTCATGGGAAACTTAAGAATACTTTTTGTTAAAAAAAAGATATATTTAAATTTTCTTCTAACTTTGTTGAAATATTAAATCCATAGTAACTTTTAATTATTTTTAAGCTTTGAATTTTTAAAAAAATTTTAATTGACACATAATAATTGTACATATTTATATGGTACTCTGTGATGTCTCAGTATATGTAATTGGCAGAACTTTCAAAATCCTCTCTTCTTGCTATTTGAAATATACAATATACTATTAACCATAGTCACCCCACTGTGTATTGGAACATTAGAAAAAATTTCTCCTAACTGTAACTTTGTACCCATTGACCAGCCTCTCCCCATCTTTCCCTCCCCTTTACTCCTCCCAGCCTCTACCAAGAACAAGTCTGCTCTTTACCTCTATGAGATCTACAGTTTTAGATTCCACAAATGAGTGAGATCATGAGGTATTGCCTTTCTGTGCATGGCTCACTTCACTTAACGTAATGACCCTAGTTCCCTCAATGTTGCTGCAGATGGCAGGATTTCATTTTTTTATGGCTAAATAATATTCCATTGTGTAAACATACTGCATTTTCTTTATCCATTCATCTGTCGATGGACACTCAGGTTGATTCCATGTCTTGGCTATTGGGAATAGCGCTGCAATAAAGATAGGCGTGCAGGTACCTGTCGGACATACTGATTTCCTTTTCTTTAGATGTATTCCCAGTACTGGGATGCTGGATCATATGAAAGTTCTATTTTTTATTTTTTGAGGAAACTTCATACAGTTTTTCATGTGGCTGTACTAATTTACATTCCTACAAACAGTGTATGAGTTCCTTTCCCTCCACATCCTTGACAGCATTTGTTATCTTTTGTCTTTTTGATAATAGCCATTCTAACAGGTGATGTGATATCTCTTTGTGATTTTGACTTGCATTTCCCTAATGATTAGTGATGTTGAGCATTTTTTCATATACCTTTTGGACTTTTGCATGTCATATTTTCAGAAATGTTGATTAAGATCTTTTGTCCATTTAAAATTAATTAATTAATTAATTAACTTTTTGCTCTTGTGTAGTTTGAGGTCCTAATAAATCATGGATATTAACCTCTTGTCAGTTGTGTAGTTTGCAAACACTTCCTTCTATTCTGTAAGTTGTCTCTTTGTTCTGTTGATTGTTTCCTTTGCTGGACAGAAGGTTTTTAGTTTGATGTAGTCTCATTTATTTTTGTTTTTGTTGCATGTGCTTTTTAGGTATTACTCCAAAAATCCTTGCCCATACCAATGTAATGAAGTATTTCCATTATGTTTTCCTCTAATAGTTTCACAGTTTTAGGTCTTTTATTTAATTCTTTTTAAATTTATTTTTGTATATGGTAAGAGATAATTGTGCAGTTTTATTCTTCTGCATGTGGCCACCCAGTTTTCCCAGCATCATTTATTGAAGATACTCTCCTTTCCCTAATGTGTGTTCTTGGCTTAGTTGTTGAAAGTTGGTTGACTGTATATGCATAGATTTATTTCTGGGTTTTCTATTCTGTTCCTTGGGTCTATGTGTCTTTTTAAATTTCAGCACCATGCTGTTTGGTTACTATACTTTTGTAGTATATTTTAAAGTCAGGTAGTGTGATACCTCCCACTTTATTCTTTTTGCTCAGACTTGCTTTGTCAATTTGGAATCTTCTGTGGTTCCATATGTTTTTCAGGATTGTTTTTTTTTTTTCTATTTCTATAAAGAATGTCATTGGTATTTTGATAGAAATTGCATTGAGTCTGTAGATTGCTTTGGGTAGTATGGTCATTTTGACAATAATAATTCTTTCAATCCACGAACATGGGATGTCTTTCTATATTTTTGTGTATTCTTCAATTTCTTTCATCAATGTTTTACACTGTTCACTGTAGAGATCTTTCACCTCTTAGTTAAATTAATTCCTATGTACTTTTTCTTTTGTAGCTATTGTAAAAGGGATTTTTTTAAAAAAAATTGTTTTTCAAATAATTCACAATTGGCCTACAAAAGCTGCTGATTTTTGCATGTTGTTTTTGCATCCTCCAAGTTTACTGAATTTTTTCACTAGTTGTAATAGTTTTGTTGCTGTTCGCTGTAATATTTAGTGCTTTCTATATATAAGATGATGTTATCTGCAAACAGAGACAGTCTAACAGTAATGCCTTTTATTTTTTCTCTTGCCTGATTGCTCTGGCTAGGACTTCCAGTACTATATTGAATAAAAGTAGTGAGAGTGGGCATCCTTGTCTTGTTCCAGATTTTAGAGAGAAAGCTTTTCAACTTTTCCCTTTTCAGTGTGATGTTGATTGTGGGTTTGTTATAAATAGCCTTTATTATGTCAATGTACTTTCCTTCTATGCATAATTTATTGAGAATTTTATCATGAAGCGATGTCAAATTTTATCAAATGCTTTTTTTCTTCTGCATCTATTGAGATAATCATATTGTTTTTGTCATTTACTTTTTGTTAATGTGCATATGTTAAACCATCCTTGCATCCCTGAGATGAATCCCACTTGATCATGATGGATGATCTTTTTGATGTTCTGTTGGATTTGGATTTTGTTGAGAATATTTACATCTATTTTCATCTGAGATATTGGCTGTAGTTTTCCTTTTTTGTGTGTCCTATTCTGGTTTTGGTATCAAGGTGATGCTGACCTCAAAGAATGTGTTTGGAAGACTTCTCTCTCCTTCAATTTTAAAAAATAATTTGAACTGAATTGGTGTTAGTTCTTAAAAGTTTGCTAGAATTCAGCATTGAAGCCACCTGGTCCTGGACATTTATTTGAAGGGAGACTTTTTATTACTCATTCAATCTTGTCATTAGTTATTGGTCTGTTCAGATTTTATATTTCTTCATAATTCAATTTTGGAAGGTATAAGTGTCTAGGAATTTATCCAGTTCTTCCAGGTTTTCCAATTTGTTGGCATGTATTTGTTCATACTAGTCTCTGACGATCCTTTCTATTTCTGCACTGTCAGTTGTAACAGCTCCTTTTTCACCTCTGATTCTATTAATCTGAGTCTTTTCTTTCTCTCTCCCTCCCTCCCCCCCCCAGTAGTAATAAGTAAAGGTTTGTCAATTTTGTGTACCTTTTCAAAAAACCAACCCTTGTTTTGTTGATCTTTTATATTGTCTTTTTAGTCTTAATTTTGTTTATTTCTGCTCTGATTTTTATTATTTCTTTCTTTCTACTTATTTTGCGTTTGATTTGTTCTTGTTTTTCTAATTCCTTGAGTTGCATTGTTATTTTGTTTATTTGAGCTCTTTCCATCTCTTTGAGGTAGGCTTTAATTGCTATAAAATTCACACTTAAAGGCTGGCCAGTTAGCTCAATTGGTTAGAGCAAAGCCTTATAATAACAAGGTTGTGGGTTTGGATCCCCATACTGGCCAACTGACAAAAAATAAAAATAAAGTTCTGAAAGGACTGACAGAAACCATGAAAAATAAAAGCATATCATTAAAATTCACACTTAGAACTCTTTTTGCTATGACTATGGGTTTTGGTATGTTGTGTTTCCATTATCACTGTGTCTAGAATTTTTAAAATTTCATTTTTATTTTTTTCCTTGACCCAGTAGTTGTTCAGAAGCATGTTTTTTTTAAAATTTCCATGTATTTGTGTAGTTTTCTAAATTTTTTTTAAAAATTGATTTCTAGTTCTGTTACATTGTGGTCAGAAAAGATACTTGGTATGACTTTAACTTTTTGAAATTTGTGGAGACTTCTTCTGTGATTTACCATATGATCCACCCTGGAGAATGTTTCATGTGCTGTTGAACAGAATGTGTATTCTGTGGTTGTTGGGTGGAATGTTCTGAAGGTGTCAGTTAGGTCCATTTGTTCTAGAAAGAGACTCAACTTCACTGTTTCTTTGTTCTTCTTTTTTTTATCTGGAGGATCTGTTCATTGCTGAGAGTGGATCTTAATGTTCTCTACTATCATTACAATAGAGTTTCTCTTTCCCTTTAGGTCCATTAGTGCTTTACATATTTAAGTACACAATGTTGGGCACATATAAAATTACAACTGCTATATCTATATCCTCTTGGTAGGTTGACCTCGTTATCATTATGTAACGTTCCTGTTTGTCTCTTTTTACAGCTTTTGATTTAAACTCTATTTTATCTAATATAAGTATAGCTACTCCTGCCCTATTTTGGTATCTGTTTGCATGGAATATCCTTTTTCCATCCCTTTACTTTCAGTCTATGCATGTCCTTACAGGTGAAGTGAGATTTTTGTAAACAGCCTTGTTTTTTTTTTTTATCTATCTATCTATCAGACAATCTGTGTCTTTTAATTGCAGAATTTAATCCATTTACATTTAAGGTAATTACCAACAGCTAACTGAGATTTTTTTTATTAGTTTTCTAGTTTTTTTGGTAGCTCTTTTCTTTCTTTTTCCCTCTCTTGCTGCCTTCCTTTGTGATTAGAAAACGTTCTCTAGCAGTGTGTTTTGATTCCTTGCTTTTTATTGTTGGTGTATCTCTTGAAGATTTTGGCTTTTTGGTTACCTGAGGTTTAAAAAAAAAAACACCTTGTACTTATGACAACTTATATTATGCTAATAGCAATTTAATTTTGTGAAGAATGAGAAAAAACAAATAAAATAAATAGTAATAAAAATGAAAATAAAACTCTGCACTTTATCTCTATGACTCTCCCATTTGGATTTTGATGTTCTGCTTTACATCTTTTTATATTGCCTATATGTATGTATATGTGTGTGTGTGTGTGTGTGTGTGTGTGTGTGTGTGTGTGTGTGTGTGTGTGTGTGCATGTATATATATGTTTTTTTTTTTTTTTTTTTACTAATTGTCTTTTAGTCTTCCAGTTAGAGATATATGTTGTTTACACTTCACATTTTAGGTATTGGAATATTATGATTAGTTTATATACTTATTCTTACCAGTGATTTTATACCTTCAGATGTTCTCTTCTTGCACCTTAATACCTCTTTCTTTCAGTTTGAAGAACTTTTTATAGCATTTCTTGTACTCAGGTCTGGTATGATAAATTCTCTGAGCAGCTTTTGTTTGTTTGTGAAATTTTTTTTATCTCTTTTCATTTATGAAGGAAAGTTTTCCTGGGTACAATATTCATTGTTGGCATTTTTTTTCCTTTAGTACTTTAAATATCCATCCCATTTCCTCCTGGCCTGTGGGTTTCTGGTGATAAGTCATCTGCTGGTAAACTGAGACTCCCTTATGTGTTATTTCCTTTTTTACCCTTGCTGCTTTCATGACCTTCTCTTTGTCGTTGACTTTTGTGAACCTGAGTACAATATATCTTGAGGTAGACTTATTTTTGTTGAATCCGATTGATGACCTATGACCTTCCTATGTATGTGGATATTTGTATCTTTCTCTAGGTTTGGAAAGTTTTCTGTTATTTTTCTTTCTTTTTTTTTTTTAATTTTTATTTTTTTAAATTTTATTTTGTCGATATACATTGTGGCTGATTATTGCTCCCCATCACCAAAACCTCTCTCCCTTCTCCCTCCAACCCCCCCAACAATGTCCTTTCTGTTTGCTTGTCGTATCAACTTCAAATAATTGTGGTAGTTATATCTTCTCCCCCCACCCCCAGTTTTTGAGTGTGTGTGTGTGTGTGTGTGTGTGTGTGTGTGTGTGTTAATTTATATATTAATTTTTACCTCCCACCAATAAGTGAGAACATGTGGTATTTCTCTTTCTGTGCCTGACTTGTTTCACTTAATATAATTCTCTCAAGGTCCATCCATGTTGTTGCAAATGGCAGTATTTCATTCGTTTTTATAGCTGAGTAGTATTCCATTGTGTAGATGTACCACATTTTCCGTGTCCACTCATCTGATGATGGGCATTTGGGCTGGTTCCAACTCTTGGCTATTGTAAAGAGTGCTGCGATAAACATTGGGAAACAAGTATACCTTCGACTTGATGATTTCCATTCTTCTGGGTATATTCCCAACAGTGGGATAGCTGGGTCGTACGGTAGATCTATCTGCAATTGTTTGAGGAACCTCCATACCATTTTCCATAGAGGCTGCACCATTTTGCAGTCCCACCAACAATGTATGAGAGTTCCTTTTTCTCCACAGCCTCGCCAGCATTTATTGTTCATAGTCTTTTGGATTTTAGCCATCCTAACTGGGGTTAGATGGTATCTCAAGGTGGTTTTGATTTGCATTTCCTGGATGCTGAGTGATGTTGAGCATTTTTTCATATGTCTGTTGGCCATTTGTATATCTTCCTTAAAGAAATGCCTACTTAACTCTTTAGCCCAATTTTTAATTGGGTTGCTTGTTTTCTTCTTGTAAAGTTGTTTGAGTTCCTTATATATTCTGGATATTAATCCTTTGTCAGATGTATATTTTGCAAATATTTTCTCCCACTCTGTTGGTTGTCTTTTAACTCTTTTAATTGTTTCTTTTGCTGTGCAGAAGCTTTTTAGTTTGATATAATCCCATTTGTTTATTTTTTCTTTGGTTGCCCGTGCTTTTGGGGTCGTATTCATGAAGTCTGGGCCCAGTCCTATTTCCTGAAGTGTTTCTCCTATGTTTTCTTTAAGAAGTTTTATTGTTTCAGGGTGTATATTTAAATCCTTAATCCATTTTGAGTTGATTTTAGTATACGGCGAGAGGTATGGATCAAGTTTCATTCTCCTGCATATGGATATCCAGTTGTCCCAGCACCATTTGCTGAAGAGGCAGTGCCTTCGCCACTGAATAGGCTTGATGCCTTTGTCAAAGATCAGCTGACAGTAAGTGTGTGGGTTGATTTCTGGATTCTCTATTCTATTCCATTGGTCAGTGTGTCTGTTTTTATGCCAGTACCATACTGTTTTGGTTATTATAGCTTTGTAGTATAGCTTAAAGTCAGGTAGTGTTATGCCTCCAGCTTTATTTTTTTGCTCAGTATTGCTTTGGCTATGCGTGGTCTTTTATTGTTCCATATAAATGTCTGGATAGATTTTTCCATTTCTGAGAAAAATGTCTTTGGAATTTTGATGGGGATTGCATTGAATTTGTATATCACTTTGGGTAGTATGGACATTTTCACTATGTTGATTCTTCCAATCCAAGAGCATGGGATATCTTTCCATCTTCTTGTATCCTCTCTAATTTCTCTCAGCAGTGGTTTGTAGTTCTCATTATAGAGATTTTTCACCTCCTTGGTTAACTCAATTCCTAAGTATTTTATTTTTTTGGTGGCTATTGTAAATGGGCAGGCTTTCTTGATTTCTCTTTCTGCATGTTCACTATTGAAGAAAAGAAATGCTACTGATTTTTGTGTGTTGATTTTGTATCCTGCTACTGTGCTGAAATCATTTATCAATTCCAAGAGTTTTTTTGTAGAGATGTTAGGCCGCTCAATATATAGGATCATGTCATCTGCAAACAGGGACAGTTTGACTTCATCTTTTCCAATCTGGATGCCCTTTATTTCCTTCTCTTCTCTGATTGCTCTGGCTAGTACTTCCAACACTATATTGAATAGGAGTGGTGAGAGTGGGCATCCTTGTCTAGTTCCTGTTCTTAAAGGAAAAGCTTTCAGCTTTTCCCCATTCAGGATGATATTGGCAGTGGGTTTGGCATATATGACTTTAATTGTGTTGAGATACTTTCGATCTATACCTAACTTATACAGGGTCTTTGTCATGAATGAGTGCTGAACTTTATCAAATGCTTTTTCAGCATCTATAGAGATGATCATATGGTCCTTGTGTTTGAGTTTATTAATATGGTGTATCACATTTATTGATTTGCGTATGTTGAACCAACCTTGCATCCCTGGGATGAATCCCACTTGATCGTGATGAATAATTTTACGTATGTGTTGCTGTATTCTGTTTGCTAGTATTTTAGTGAGGATTTTTGCATCTATATTCATCAAGGATATTGGCCTGTAGTTTTCTTTTTTGGTTATATCTTTACCTGGTTTTGGTATCAGGATGATGTTTGCTTCATAGAATGAGTTTGGGAGATTTGCGTCCGTTTCAATCTTTTGGAATAGTCTGTAAAGAATCGGTGTCAATTCCTGTTTGAATGTTTGGTAAAATTCTGCTGTGAATCCATCTGGTCCTGGGCTTTTCTTTGTTGGGAGCCTTCTGATAACAGCTTCAATCTCCTTTATTGTTATTGGTCTGTTCAAATTTTCTACTTCTTCATGGTTCAGTTTTGGGAGCTTGTGTGTGTCCAGAAATTTATCCATTTCCTCCAGATTTTCAAATTTTTTGGCGTATAGTTGTTTATAGTAGTCTCTAATGATTCCTTGTATTTCAGATGAATCAGTTGTAATATGGCCTTTTTCATTTCTAATTTTTGTTATTTGAGTCTTCTCTCTTTTTTGTTAGTCATGCTAATGGTTTGTCAATTTTATTTATCTTTTCAAAAAACCAACTTTTTGATTCGTTGATCTTTTGAATTGTTTTTTGGTTTTCAATTTCATTCAGTTCTGCTCTGATCTTAATGATTTCTTTCCGTCTGCTAACTTTAGGTTTGGATTGTTCTTATTTTTCTAGTTCTTTAAGGTGAAGTGTTAGGTTGTTCACTTGCCATCTTTCTATTCTTCTGAAGTGAGCGTTTAATGCAATAAATTTCCACCTCAATACTGCTTTTGCAATATCCCACAGGTTTTGGTATGATGTATCATTGTTTTCATTAGTTTCAATAAATTATTTGATTTCCTGCTTGATTTCTTCTTGGACCCATATGTCATTAAGTAGAATGCTGTTTAATTTCCATGTGTTTGTATAGTTTCCAGAGTTTTGTTTGTTATTAATTTCTAGTTTTAATCCATTGTGGTCTGAGAAGATACATGGGATAATTCCAATTTTTTTGAATTTATTGAGACTTGATTTGTGACCTAATATGTGATCTATCCTGGAGAATGATCCATGTGCTGATGAGAAGAATGAATATTCTGAGGTTGTTGGGTGGAATGTTCTGTAGATATCTGCCAATTCCAATTGGTCTAGAGTCTTGTTGAGATCTTGTGTTTCTCTACTGATGCTTTGCCTCGATGATCTGTCTAATATTGACAGTGGGGTGTTCAGGTCCCCTGCTATTATGGTATTAGTGTCTATTTCCTTCTTTAGGTCTAATAGAGTTTGTTTTATAAATCTGGCTGCTTCAACATTGGGTGCGTACATATTTATGATTGTTATGTCTTCTTGATGGATCAGTCCTTTTATCATTAAGTAGTGTCCCTCATTGTCTCCTTTTTGGTTTTTAGTTTAAAGTCTATTTTGTCAGATATAAGAATAGCTACTCCAGCTCGTTTTTCTTTTCTGTTTGCATGGTAAATCTTTTTCCATCCTTTCACTCTTAGTCTGTGTGAATCTTTATGGGTGAGGTGGGTCTCTTGTAGGCAGCATATAGTTGGGTCCTGCTTTTTGATCCAGTCAGCCAGTCTGTGTCATTTAATTGGGGAATTTAAGCCTTTTACATTGAGTTGTTATTGAAAGGTGTTGATTTATTCCTAGCATTTTATTGGTTGTTTGGTTGTCTTAGGTGTCTTTTGTTCCTTGCCTTCTGATTTAGTGTTTGGTTTCTGTGATTGTTGGTTCCTTAGGTTGTAGATAGTGTTTTTGTTAGCTTGTTTTCTCTTCATGAATGCCATTTTTATTATACTAGCGGGTTTATATTTTTCTTGGGTTTTTATGGCAGTGGTAGTTATTTTTCAGGAACCAAACCCAGTACTCCCTTGAGGATTTCTTGTAAGGGTGGTTGTTTGGTAGTGAACTCCCGCAGTTTTTGTTTGTCTGTGAAATATACTATTTGCCCTTTATTTCGGAAGGATAGCCTTGCAGGGTAGAGTATTCTTGGCTGGCAATCTTTGTCTTTTAGTATTTTGAAAATATCATCCCATTCCTTTCTAGCTTTTAGGGTTTGTGATGAAAAGTCTGATGTTAACCTGATTGGGGCTCCCTTATAGGTGATTTGATGCTTCTCTCTTGCAGCTTTTAAGATTCTCTCTTTGTCTCTGAGTTTTGCCAATTTGACTATGACATGTCTTGGAGAAGGTCTTTTTGGGTTGAATACATTTGGAGATCGCTGAGCTTCCTGGATCTGAAGATCTGTGATTTTTCCTATACCTGGGAAGTTTTCTGCCACTATTTTGTTGAATATGTTTTCCATGGAATCTCCATTTTCCTCCCCTTCTGGAATACCCATGACTCGGATATTTGAGCGCTTAAGGTTGTCTGATATCTCTCTCATATTTTCTTCAATGTCCTTGATTCTTTTTTCTTTCTTTTTGTCTGCCTGTGTTATTTCAAACAGCCCATCTTCAAGTTCAGAGGTTCTCTCTTCAACTTCGACAAGCCTGCTGGTTAAACTCTCCCTTGTGTTTTTTATTTCGTTGAATAACTTCTTCAGTTCAGCAAGTTCTGCTACATTTTTTTTCAGGACATTGATTTCCTTGTACATTTCCTCTTTCAGATCCTGTATACTTTTCCTCATTTCCTCATGATGTCTAGCTGAATTTTCTTGTATCTCATTCAGTTTCCTTAGAATTATCACTCCAAATTCCTTGTCAGTCATTTCAAGGGCTTCTTGTTCTATAGGATCTAGAGTTTGCGATTTATTAACTTTTGGTGGTGTACTTTCTTGATTTTTTGTATTTCTGGTATCTTTTTTTTGGTGTTTATTCATTGTGGCAGGGGATTTCACAGTCCACCGGTTTGAGACTAATGACTAACTAGGATGTTGCTGTGGTTGCCAATTTGGTATGGCTCCCTCCGTGACTGCTCAGTTGGCCTCTAGTGCCTTGTGTGTGTGGTTGCCTCGGGTCTTGGGCTTCTCCGGGGAGCCACCTTTCTGGTCAGCTTGGACTCTGCTGGGCTGGTGGATCACGTACCACAGGGTGTGTGATCTCTGTTGAGCTTTCACTTCCTGTGCAGGACTTCTCCCCGTTCCGTGTGCTCTGGCCCAGGCTGTTAGATCGTGCAGTGGCGACCCCACCGGGTGTGTGGTTTCTGTCGAGTCTCCACCTACCTGGCCGCACATCTCCCCACTCTGTGCGCACTGTGCTGGGCTGGGGCGTGTCTTCTGCATCCCTCGTCTATCAGCTGGGCCTTCAAGACCCTGCTCGGCACCGCCTCGCCCAGGAAGTCTACCAGGTTTCTGCTAGGCACAAACGACCGGTCTCTCTGGGTGCCTTTGTAGCACTATGTAGATCTTTCTCGGGTCTTGTTCACCTTTGTATCCCCCCAGTATAAACCGAGTCTAGCGCCCACCTGCAGCCTGGTCTCCGGCAGGTTCAAGCAGACCTGGGAACTCTCCTACCACACTATTCCCAACCAGAAATTCGTTAGGCTTTTTTCCAAACTGGTGGCCGCAGAGATGGTATCTTCCTCCCAGTAACAGGGAGTTTACCTGGGGCCGGAGTCCAGGGTGTGGTGGAGTGACAGTCGGCCCGCCCGCACTTCCTTGCCCTCCCGACACTGGCCGGGGACGCCCCCCACCACCAGCCCCGCCAGAGAACCGCGGAGGGAGTGGGAGCAGAGGCCGGTCCGCAGGCTCCGGAAAGCCCCGTGCCAGGCCAAGCAAGTGGGAGGGCTCAGTGATGGCGGAGCTGGGCGGGGCTGCCTGCACCTGGGAAAATGGAGGCAGCACCGGGGCGGTGAGTGGCCTGGTGGTGCAGGTGGGAGCCCGGTGGGCATCCACCCCCCGAACAGAGCTGTGCCAGGGGTCACTCACAGTGCTGTGCCAGGTCGGGCGCTCACTCTGTCTCTGGTTTGCCGCCTTCCCCATTCTCAGCCGCTGCCGCCTCAGGCTGTTCAGTCGCGGTGCGGCTCGGGCGCTCCCAGGAATCTTCTTTAATGCCGGCCTGAAACCTCGAATCCTGAATAGGGCAGCTGGCCGCCTTCAGCGCAGCCCCGGCCTTCGGGATCCTGGCTGCATCCACAGCAGCCCTGGAGCTGTGTTCCCTGTTTAGAGACTCGCTTTTGCAGCTAAGAAACAGTTCTTTTCCTGCTCCACACTTCAAAGCTGTTGCCTGTAAATGAGGCAGCCTTTCCTGCCGGGGGTAAAGTGGCGGTCACCCCCCACGACCGGCCAGCAGCAGCTGTCCTCCCTTAAGAGATGGCAAGAGGAAGGTCCACAAATTTCCCGGCTGCCTGAGGCCCAGTGGCCACCTTTTCCACCTCAGCTACTCCGCGCCAGCCGCCGCAGCCGCCGCCATCCTGAAAAACCCTGTTATTTTTCTTTCAATAGGCTTTCTATCCCTTTGCTTTTTTGACACTGTCTGATAATTTCTATAGACTTTGCTCATATCTTTTCATTCTTTTTTTTCGCTTCCACTTGTGTATTTTCCAAAAGCCAGTCTTTGAACTCATTAATTCTCTCTTTTGCATTACCAATTCTGCTGTTTAAGTCCTCACTTGCATTTCTAATCTGGCTTAGTAAATTTTTCAGCTCCAAAATTTCTCTTTGATCTTTTAAAATTATTTCTATTGCCTTTACTTTCTCTTATAAATTACCGGATTGCTTCTCTGTGTTTCTTTGAAGCTTGCTGAATTTCCTTAGAACAGCTATTTTGAATTCTCTGTCTGAGAGGTCACACATCTCTTGTCTCATTAGGGTCAGTCTCCAGTGCTTTGTTTTATTTGTTTGGTGAGGTCATGGTTCCTTGAGTGTTCTTGATGCACGTGGGCATGTGACAACCTCTGTGCATTGAAGTATTAGGTATTTATTTCAGTCCTTGCTGTCTGGCATTTTTTGTGCCCATCTTTACAAAGCTTTCAGGCAGAATAACTATGTAATTTGAGCCTGAGGTCACTGTCTGTGTTTCAGCAGCAAATGACTCCTTAAGTCTAAGTTTTATGCATGTTGGCAGTTGGTGTGTGGCAGCTTTTTCAACACTAGATGGCACCCCATGCTCAAGTTTGAACATATGTCCTCTGTTGTTTAGGTCCTGCTGGACAAGGAGAAGGCCTAGAGATAGTAGCTCCTCTCCAGTAGGCCCACAGGTTTCCACCTGTGGCTGGGGTATGTCCAAATATTCTGCCCACAGTCCCTCACCTGGGGTCAGGTGCTACCGGGCTCTACCTGAATCTGGTCCTGACCATGGTGGGCCTTCTTCTTGATGCCCAGACAATGTCTAGCATCTGTGTTTCTCTTCCTGGTTTGCAGTCTGGTTGAGGGAGGAGAGGGGCAGCTACACTGGATTCCTTAAAGTTGGTTCCTCTGGGACCAGCCCAGGACAAGGGATTCCAAAGGCCCATGCTGCTCTAGCCTGCATACTGCTGAGGTTTATTCCTGGCTTAGGGCCACTGTAGTCAGCTGGCAGTGATATGCTGGGAATATTAGTTCACCACATTACAGCTGCAGGTCTCTGCTAGCTCAAGGCCAAACGCTCTGTCTGTGAGCCTGGCCTGGGGTCCTGGTGGCCCTGTGGTGTGGAGGTCAGCATTAGGGCCTCTTCAAAGTCCTGCATTCACTACCCTCTCCCTCTCCTGAATAATCTTTCTCTCTTTCCAGGATGCTTGGATTGGGGGAGGGGTGAAGCTCCCTCAATCAGAATGTGATTCTGTCCTTCGAACATCTTCAAAGCAACTTTTCTTATTATTATGCTAAAACTAGTCATTGTGATCTCTTGCCTGGTTCTCTTAGCTCTTCTGAAGGTTTTTTCCTGCGTCTATAGATGTCCAAAATTAATGTATCTGTGGAGAAAAGATCACTTCAGTTTTCTATTGGGTCATGTAGCTTCCCATCCAAATTTAAAATCTTGAATAGGTTAAAAGTAATATTTTTCCAAACATGCTAGAAACAGATTTCAGCTCTTCCTGACATATTTTTCGGTCAAAGTTTTATGAGCATACACTGTCACATCACCCTGTCACCCGCAGTACATTCTTATTTTTCATGTTTTAATACCTCTCTCCATAATTAATATTAGGTGGCTTTCATACTTAGGGATTCAGAAAACACATGTTTAATTTTCCCTTAGGTGAATGTGAGATAATATTTACCATAATATGATGATGATAAAAATGATTATCTCACAACTCAAAATGTTCCTGTTCATTGCTCTTATCAAAAAACTAAATGTATAAAAAAGACATGACTTAAAACCACATTTAAAAGGGAAATTAAGTATTCGATTTTAATATGTCTTCTACTTAACTTGTCCCCAGCACAGCAAGCCCATGGAGTTAGAAAGAGGTTGACTAAGAAAAGTGTGTTCCAATAGTATGTAAATAAATAGATGCCAGCTGCATTATTTTTCTTTGAATTCATCTTCCGTTAACCCTTATAGAGTGTGACTCAATTTTAGTGTATTACAACGGAGCTAGTTTAATGATTTTCTTTGATAAAATCAAAGTTCATAGAGTTGTGCAGTATCATTGAAAAATTATTTTTATTAGTGTTTTACGATAATTTTTGGAATTCATCTATTGATATGTATTTGCAAAATTCTCTGTGGTTATAAGAACGAACTGGCCCTGAAATTAACATAAAATAGTAAGTTTTGTAAAAAATATTTCCTGTAAATGTGTGAGGTTCTTCCTCAGCCAGTTAGGTTAATGTGAGTGATGACCAGAGCCCATGTCATAGTGACTTCCTCTTTCACCCTGAAGTCACTTTACCTCATTATATCGAAGTTCTCTTTAAAAGTCAGCTAATGCTTGGGTCTTAGCCAGTCCCCTGTATTTTAACGCTTAGGAGAACAAACCTTGATTTTTAAAAAATTGCTACTCAGTATGATAATCCCAGCATATTCTAGGTATTTGAATCTTCTTCCGTTAAGATCCTTAGAGGTACATTTTACTTCAGAGATGCAACTTATTCTGATTAAAGGAATTGTTTCTCTAAGGCTAGAAGAACATCACTCCAGCCTCCCTGGTTTCCAGAAGGACAGACTTCGCTCCCCTAGTTCTCCTCAGTCTAAGCTGAAGGGTGTGGCTCGGTCATTGTTGTAAAAGTGTTGACACTGACCAAAGGATGTATCATCTTATTTTTATTCATTGTTTATGGACATTACTCCACAACTAATAGTTATTTTGGTTTCAAGATAACATTTGATAAGATAAATTTTTTTTCCAACAAGTTTATTAATAAAGAGACCAAAACCGAAAATATTTATCTAAAAAAAGAGAAAAATCAATCTTCAAAAATCTGTAGCTAGAAGTTTGAAAATTGTGGAGTGGGAAGGAGGGCCTTTGCAGGGCAGGAGAATGACCTCCTGGCTGGAGTGTGGAAAGGCGGCTGACGGCCACACCGGATGTCTCTGTGAGGCGTGATGTGGACACACTTTGGGATTCCCAATTTGGGGTTCCTCTGGAGGACGGGCCACCCGGTAGAGGCAAGTGAAGGAGACGACGGGACTTCCATTTCCTTCTCCAAGCCAGAGGCCTGGCTGCAGAGCGGAGTTGGCATTTCCAGTTTGGGGCCTGGGCTGCCTCTCTTCTGGGACCCTCCCATGGGGACCCAACCAGTCACAGTGGGCCGCGGGGGCCTGCTCTTCTGGCATGAAAAGGTGGACAAGTCCTATTCCCAATAGAAGATGACTTTTAACATTTGTGAACAATCTAGAACTTGCATACCTTCAGACTTCAATAAGGATGGAGATTTTGTAGAAGAGTTCAACAGATTAAAAACTTTTCCTAATTTTCCAAGTAGTTGCCCTGTTTCAGCATCAGTTCTGGCTCCACTGGGTTTTCCTTATACTGGTGAAGGAGATACTGTGTGCTGCTTTAGCTGTCACGCAGCACTTGATAGGTGACATCACGGGGACTCAGCAGTTGGAAGACACAGGGAAGTATCCCCAAATCGCAGACTTATCAATAGCTTTTATTTTGAAAAAAGTGCTGCACAACATACAAATCCTGGTGTCTAAAGTGGTCGGTACAAGATTGAAGACTATCTGGGAAACAAATTGTTTTGCTGCAGACAGGCCATCTGAGACTCATGCAGACTATCTTTTGAGAACCGGACAGGTTGTAGATATATCAGACACTGTATCTCCGAGGAACCCTGCCATGTGTAGTGAAGAAGCTAGATTAAAATCATTTCAGAATTAGCCAGACTATGTCCACTTAACCGCAGGAGAGTTATCTGGTTCTGGACTCTACTACACAGGCGTTGATGACCAAGTACAGTGCTTTTGTTGCAGTGGAAAACTGAAAAATTGGGAACGTTGTGATTGTGCCTAGTCAGAACACAGACAATACCTTCCTAATTACTTTGTTGTTTTGGGCCAGAATATTAATATTTGAAGTGAATCTGATGTTGTGAATTCTGATAGGAATTTCCCCAATTCACCAAATCTTCGAAGAAATCCAGCCATGGCATGTTACGATGCATGGATCACTACTTTTGGGACGTGGATGTAAGTCACTTAACAAGAGCACCTATGCTTTTAGGTGAAGGGGATAAAGTAATGTGCTTTCACTGTGGTGGGGGGCTAACTGATTGGAAGCCCAGTAAAGACCCTTGGGAACAACATGCTAAGTTGTACCCGGTGTGTAAATATCTGTTAGAAGAGAAGGAACAAGAATATGTAAACAATATTCATTGAACCCATTCACTTGAGGAGGCTCTGGTAACAACTGCTGAAAAAATACCATCACTAACTAATAGAACTGAAGACACCATCTGCCAAAATCCTATGGTACAAGAAGCTGATTCAATTTCTGGGACATTAAGAAAATAATGGAAGAAAAAAATTCAGGCATCTAGGAGTAACTATAAATCACTTCAGGTTCTGGTTGCAGATCTAGTGAGTGCCTAGAAAGACAGTATGCAAGATGGATCAAGTCAGACTTCATTGTAGAAAGAGATGAGTACTGAAGAGCAGCTAAGGCTCCTGCAAGAGGAGAAGCTTTGCAAAATCTGTGTGGATAGAAATATTGCTGTAGTTTTTATTCCTTGTGGACACCTAGTCACTTGGAAGCAATGTGCTGAAGCACTTGACAAATGTCCCATGTGCTACACAGTCATTACTTTCAAACAAAAACTTTTTATGTCTTAATCTAACCCCACAGAAGGCATATGATGCTCTTTTACCCTGATTGAATGTATGATGTGAACCAACTTTAAGTAATCAGCATTGAATTCCATTAACATTTGCTACCAAGTAGAAAAAAAAATGTAAACAGCAGTGTTTTAGTTGGCAATCTAAAATTTGCATTCCTGGATTTTTCAGGATATTTGCTGTATTATTTATCCATTTTTATTGTAATTTAATTGAAACCTTAGACTGAGAAACATCATATTATAACTGATCACGTGTATTTGTAGTACACTCATTTAGTTTCTAAGTGCAAATGAATTAATCATCTGAATTTTTCACTGTTTTCAGGTAGGCTTAACAAATGGACCATTCCGTATAAATGTGGAGATTAGAGTTAATCTCCTCAATCACATATTTTGTGTGTGTGAAAAAGGAATGAAATGTTCCACATGGGTGGAAAGATAGAGGTTATTTTTAATTGTTTGTCTTTGTGTTTTAAGATTCTGTCTATTTTCTTTTAAAATTATAAACACTTATGTGAATGATTTTTAAAAAGTGATTCGCTGTTTTTAAAAGAATATTTAATGATAGAATACTATCTAGCAAACTTCTACTAACATGAAAAGATGTCAAGGTTACATTAAGTGTAAAATGCAAGTGGCAAATCACTGTGTACAGTATGAGCCAAATTGACTTGTGTGCGCTTTGCCTGTCTTTCGAACAAACGATTTGGAAAGATGCACTAAACTATCAAGTGTGACTTCACTTGAGGGAGTTGGGGGATGTGTCTCAGAGGGGTTTTACTTCCTACCTTTCACTTCTACTTTTTTGTGTTTGAATTTTTTACATGTATTACTTTTGTAATCAGAATTTTTAGAAAGTATTTTACTGATTAGGAATGTTCAAACACCTGCAAAACTACTTATACCTCAGCTTTAGTTTTCCTAATCCAAGAAGGGAGAGCAGTTAACCTTTATGGTGCCAAAGTGAAATTTAAATGTTTTTATGTTTTTCCTGCTTTGTGGATGAAAAATATTTCTGAGTGGTAGTTTTCTTCCAGGTAGACCATGTCTTCATATCTGGTTTCAAAATCCATATTTCTGATTTTGTAAAATGAAAAAAAGTCTGTAGCTACATTCTACTAAGCCTTTTATTCATTGTTTATTCACATATAGAGTGTAAACATTAAATTATTTACAAAATTTTATACAATTTAACTATCTTCAACACATTTTTTCTTATCTTCTTTGTTAGTTTGTTCTCTGTTTCTAGTATCTGTTGCCTTCCATCAGTTGATAAGTTGTAATGAGTAATTACTCAACTTTTACATCCTGACTAAGCCAAGAAACGGGAGCAGTTTGTGCAGTCTTATTCAGGCTATTTGCCCCCAGACATCATGTACGATGACCACGCAAGAGTTTGCCTAATCCATATTCTCCTCCCTTGCTGATATCTCCTGCATTCTCCATACTGTGCTCCATAGTCAAGTACCTGATATGCAGCTCTTTTGCTTATGGAATATATTTTTCCTACTGTTGCTCAAGACTAACCCGTTTTAAGAATATGTGTCTCTTGGCAAAGTTGTGCAAGTTTACTAAAGACACTCTCAGATCTTTTATACCATGTTTTGTGTCCTGAAACCAATTTATAGATGCTTGCTAATGGAAATTGCCTTCATTTACACCCTCAGACCATTTTCAGCTCAGTGTAGTTATTCTTTTGTTTCCAAACTAGCTATGTATTAGACTCCAGTATCCCCCTTCTCTTTCCACTCAACCGCTTTCAAGAGTTTTCTATTTTCTTGCATGTTCGTGCATAGACTTTAAAAATCATATTATCAAAACTATATCAGAATATTTAAAATTTTAGGTTAATTTGAAATAGTTAACATTTTGATTATTTTAATATATGCTTAATTACTTCTAATTTCTGTAACATAATTGATTATATTTTTATCAAACAGGAAAACTGCTCTCAGTTTTTCCTATCCTAGCGAAGTTGCAGAAAAATTATTTATGCATTATACTATTTTAAAAATTTACATAAGTTTTCAGTAATGGGAGACACTGACAAAATGTTAGTGCATTATTGTAGCTCTGGTTAGATCCTGGCATGTTGTTTATAAAATCATACGTACCTATTTATACTGACTCCAGCAATGTGTGTGCATGCCAATTTTGCCAGGACTTTATGGGGGTTTACTATTTTATCTTACTAATTTTATAATTCAAAATTCTGCAGTTTTTAAAAATTATTTAGAATTGATTTAAACACTTTTCATTTATTTGTTTACTATTGTGCTTTCACTGGATGAATTGTTTATTCCTATCTATCTATTGGGATATCACTGATTTTCTTGTTAAATCAGTTATTTAACATATTATGTATCTTAACACATTATAATTTTTCTACTAGATTTGCATCAAATTTCCAATTTATTTTGTTCTTGAATTTGATGTTTATCTGTAATGACTATATTTCTATTCTCAAATATTTCGGTATTTCACCTTTGTGAAACTTAATTCATGTATTTATTACCTCCCTTATCTAGGCAATTATATCACCTATCTATCGCTTATTTTATTTTGTTTTGTTTTATTTTATTTTATTTTATGATGGCTGGCCAGTATGGGGATCTAAACCCTTAACTTGGGTGTTATCAACACCATGCTCTAACCAACTGAGATAACTGGCCAGCCCTTTATCACTTATTTTAACCCAAATCTTCCTTCCCTGAAAAAGTAATGTCAAGTTTGGCTATAGAATTAATCCATTTATGGGAAACAAGAGTTTTACCAGTGCATCCTACTTGATCCATCTCTATTCATACAGGATAGGATTAGTAATGAACAGACTTACTGGACTAGTACTCCTACTTGGTAACAAAGCATTTGCTACTCTAAGGCCCACTTAGGCCAGTGGACTCTGGCTCAGGGGATGGACACTCTTGCAGGGTTTGCAGTCTCTGCTGCAACTTCTCCATTCTGCCCTTACAGTATGAAGGTACCCATAGAGAATATGTAAACTAGTGAACATGGCTGTTTAAATAAAACTTTATTCATGGACACAAACATTTGAATTTTATACACTATTTATGTGTCACAAAGTATTATTCTTCTCATATTTTTTTTTAAAAAAATGGTTTCAAAATCTAAAAATCATTTTAGCTCATAGCCCTACAAAAACAGGCAGCAGGACACAGTTTCCCATGGCTATCATTTGCCAATCCCTCATCTAGCCCATTAATCGTCTTTGAATTTAGTTAAATTAAAAAGTATAGAGAGCAAATTCTGTTTAAGAACGAGTAAAGCTTCAAGCACTGCTGATTTTAAACTGGGACCTGGAATTATAGGATCAGGGAGACAAGAAGGAAATGTGAGGAGTTTGGAAAGATGTGCAGGTAAGTACCGGTGTCATTCCCAAACCTTCTTCCATCTACCCATCACTGTTTCTGGGAAATTTATCTAGTGATAAACCATCTTTGGTTTCTCTCCTGTTTAATTTTGATGCCCAATTTTGTAAATAAGAAAGTCAGCCTTTCAGTTCTTTATCACCATCCAACTCAATCCTTGCTTTTGTAGTGGCTATTTCAGTTAATCATTCCAATGTTCCCACTACTGTGTGCATGATAAAGACTATGGTAGGTCCACTCAGTGTAGCGCTTTGTTGCCTATTATTGGATAACATGTGCTGTAAAATGGGTTCCTTGATAAGAAGAAATGTATATTGGTGGGAAAAAGCAATTCTTTTGTTTGAATTCTTTAATTGTACTGTTAATTTTAATTTCCATTAAAAAACCAAGTCCTGAATCTGTTTCAATGACCTTCAAAGCTTGTTAAATATTCCTGGTGTTAAGAACAGTTATGTAATATAACCTGTTTTCCAGCTGTACACTGGTCCCTCAGCCTTGTAGATATGGCCCAGTGCATTTTGTAATCTTATCTCTCTTGATAAGGAACTCAACAATTATGGTTAACAATTTGTTCCTTTGCTGGTACTGGTGTTGGCTTGAGTCCTTCTGTGTCCATTCTTTTCATGTACCTATTTAACCAATTCTAGTTAATGAACCAAAATATCTATCTGTTAAGACCAGTCCACATCTGAACCTGGTAAGGGGATTATATTTTGGTGGGCACCAACCTGTCCCAGTTTGGTTAGTTCTTTGAATCCCCCTGAATGCGGTGTCTAAGGCAAGAAGTACTTTAATCACCTATTTTCCTATGAATGAATCACTGGCCATAAATTGGTACCAACTGATATAATTGGGCTTTTTATGTCTACAGCATCTTAGAACACCTGCTAGTGGAAAATCCCTTTAAACTCTTCCTGCACTAGCCTAAGACATATCCTTACCAATCTCTAGATTTGGTCGCCAAAGAGAAATTATTTACTTGTGAATATGACCTGGAGCCCTGCTGTACCCTTATAAAACATTTTCTTGGATATAAAATTTCTATTTAATAGTGAACTCCTTTGTGTGTTCCCTTCTCTTTTGGTGTGTTTCTTGGACAAAACCATCACATTGGCATTTCGAAATCCAAATAATTTTATACCTTTCAGTTATTGGAGCTATTTCAATCAATGCCTCATAGCATGTAAATGGTCAGTAATGTATGTCTTCTCTCTTTTTTGTTAGTCTTGCTAGAAATCTATTATATTGCTCTTCTCAAAGAATGAGCTTCAGTTTTGTTGATTTCACTATTGTTTGTCTGTTTTGAATTTATTTCATTAATTTCTACACTAATATCCAATATTTGCTTCTTTCTTAAGTTGGAAGTTCAGGTTTTTATTTTGAGATTTTTTTTCTTTTCTAATACATCAGTTAATTATATCTCACAATTGTATGGGACAGTAATTTGGGCAGGGTTTGGATGGGTTATTGATTTGTTTTCTGGCATGTTGCTGGGGACATCCAATGTTATTCAGCTGGTAAACAGTATAGGGTGGAGAGTCCAGAATGTCTTCAATCATATATTTGGTGCCTTGACAAGAATGTGTGAAGCTCTGAGCTTAGGTGACTCCTCTCCCATAGTCAGAATTTTCACATGATGACTCAGAGCTGAAAGGAACTAGGTGGAAGCTGCTAGTTTTTTTTATAGGTTATGTCTATATTGGCATAGAGATACTTAAACCATATTCTACTGGTAAAGCAATCGTGGCTTAGTGCAAGTTCAAGGTAGGGGAAATAGGCGTCATGATCAAAGGATTTTCAAAGTATTTGTGAACATCTTTAATCTACAAAAAATAGTATATATAATAAATTGCATTCTAACTTTTTTATTTCATATTCCATTTACACTGTAAGGCTTACATTTGTGTCACACAAAAAAATGATTAAGAATGTACTACATTATTATTACTTACCTAGTTTGTCTTTGTTGACAGCATCAAACATAATCAGGTTTCAGTTATTTAAGAGATCATATTTAAATTTATGTCTTCAAAGCTAAATTGTGTTTCTGATAAAATAGTAGTGCTTTATTGATTGACTGACTGATTGATTGATTGATTGATTTTACCTAGGTCATGTTCAAACTTATTTTCTAGCAATTTTCTGTGTGTCTCTTAAGGGACATTTTAACAACGAGTCTCTGAAATTTCCTCTAAACCCAAAGAAGACAGATAATTTTTCTTGCAAGAGAAACTTAATGAATCTTTAGGTGTATACCAGGCCTAAGATAAAAAATAATCTGGGTTAAGGTGCTCAAATCACATTTTTGAGATTGTTCATTGAATAATAAGGAGCTGAACTTGATGATGTATATGTAGCTGAGGGAGCTCATTCACTAGGAAGATACAGGGTATGGAGGGACCTCAGAGGTGACAGAGCCTCTGGAGTGAGGTGGTCCACACTCATCCAGTCTTGTCTCTCTTAGCTACATGTATCCCAAGTGCAGATTTTCATACTTAAAAGCCACACATGGCAGGCACAACTTTGACTGTGCTGTTGACATTATTGATATTCTATATAATTTCTTAAACCTAGGATAGTGCTAGATAAATGTATTTTTTTTGGATGAATTTGCATTGTTACTTCTGAAAGCCAGATCAATGCTGTTGATTGAGCAGTGTAGCAGTTGAAATCATAATTGACACTAACTTTCTCACCCTCTTCTTGGAAATGCAACTTGAAATAAAAAAGGATAGGATGGAGGATCTAACAAGCTTCTACTGCCAGGATGGTTATCAACCCACCACTTATTTGATGAGAAGACACTATCAAGATTATGTGGGAGAAATCGCATGGGTGTAATTTATGTCATACAGCTTTGACCCCAGAATTTTTGAAAAACAATATGTTGAGAATAAGATACAAAATGATGGGGAAATTAGTAGAAATATAATTTCTTGATTACTGCTGACAAGTTTGGTGAAATTAAAACACCCAAAGGTAAAAAGTAAAGAAAGTGAGCAATCAGATCAGGCAATATTGAGACAAGTATTTTAATCAAAAATAATTGGCTTCATGGTGACAAAGTTTCTGATGAGAATTTGGAAAGGTGCAAGATGAAGTCCTGAGGCTACTTTGCTCTGACCCTTCATCATAGATCACACCTTCCAATTGTCATATTTTAGAGGCCAGATGACAATGAACACTAAGGGAAATAGCTCTAAAGACTGTGGCTTCTTTGCAAAAAAGTGTGTGTGTGTGTGTGTGTGTGTGTGTGTGTGTGTGTGTGTGTGTGTGTGTGCGTGCAACATTCCGATTAATCTTTAGTATCATGAATTCTTCAGTGAAATAAATGGTTTGTAAATTAATGGTGAATCTACTTACCAGTTATGGTCAGATATTGGAAAAATTCTTTCTTCACCTGGATTTAGTTTTTTACCAAATGGGAATTTTAAAATTGGCCAGACTAGGTTCTGTAGTGAATACTAAGTAGTACCAAATGCTGGGAAGATTGTGAGAGATTTCTTTGTTGATTAAAAAAAAAAAAGTTAGACAGTAGGATGATGTATTAGTCAGGGTTTTCTAGAGAAACAGAATCAATAGTTGGGGTGTATATAGATAGACGTATAGATGAGAGAGAAAAAGAGGGTGGGGTAGAGCGAGACAGAGACCGATACAGAGAAGCAGAAATTTTAAGAATTGTCTCATACAGTTGTGAGTGTTGGCAAGTTCACAATTTATAGGGCAGGCTAGCAAGACGGAAACTCAGACCAGGGTGACATCCAGCAGCTGTGTCACTTTCCATTCTCCCTGGCAGCGGATGAGAATTTCAGTTGCTCCACTTCCTCACCAGCACGTGGTACCGTTAGTCTCCTTAACTTTAGCCACTTCTGTGGGTTTGTAGTGATATTATATTGTTCACAATTTGCCTTCTATTGATAACTAATGGTGTTCAGAATCTTTTTAATAGCTTGTTTGCTATCTCTATATTTTATGTGGTAAAGTGTCTGTTCACTCTTGCACTTGATTAGAGTCAGAGACATCACTATAGACTCACCTAAATATATTGATTTAGCCTGAGGGTAATTTACAAGAGGATTTTTAGGAAACCTACCTGATGTGGCTTATTCTTTTAGTTAATTAATTTAAAGTAATTTTTCTGATTAGAAAAGTAATATTCCTCCAAAATAAAATAATTGTAAAATATAACACTAAAGGATTAAAAATCAAAATGTCTTGTTTTTCATGCCAAACTCGGCACTATATTTTCGTCCAACTAAGTTAACAACATAATGAAATTAGTAAATTAGTATGTTGCTAACTTAGTAGGACAAAAATATAGTGCAAAGTTTGTATGCATATGCTTTCATATTCTGAGTTTTGTTTCCCTACTTTTGTAAGTGTGTTACATATTCAAAGAAGTTATAATTGACGATATTTAATGACAACAGTATTTATAATTCAAAAGATGCATTCTATCTAGATAAAAGGCATGACATGTAATAATTTTTGATGGATTTGTTAATACTATTAATTTCTGAGCACAAATTAAACAACTAATAAATAATTTTTTTATGTCATTAATATGACACTGGGTATGTTATTTATTGTATACATTTTAATATGAGTATAACAAGCACTCTATTTCCCCAAAGATTTTGTTCCTTTTCAGACATTTTTCTTTTCCTTTTTTTTTTTTTGTCTTTTTTTGTGACCGGTAAGGGGATCGCAACCCTTGGCTTGGTGTCATCTGCACCGCGCTCAGCCAGTGAGTGCACCAGCCATCCCTATATAGGATCCGAACCCGCGGCAGGAGCGCCACTGCACTCCCAAGCACTGCACTCTCCCAAGTGCGCCATGAGACCGGCCCAACATTTTTATTTTTCTGCTTGAAAGGTTGTAAGATATATTCATCACTCTTGTAACAACAACAAAAAAAAAAAATGGCCAGGTTATAAATAAAATATCTTCTCTTTTATTTTGCCTGGAACCAGATTAATCTATACATTAGTAATATTTGTCCAGATGGAAATATAAAAACACTTATCAAATCATCAGATTGTTCCCCAGGATTGGTTCTTTGTGGATTATCTTCCAGGTTGATCATTATCTCTGTAATCGTTTATTTCTCTATGATTTGCCTTTGAAGACTCACCACACCTGCCAGGTTTCTTCTCTGTCAGCCTGCTTTAATGAGCCAGATACGTACTCTACTATTCAACAACCCCACTGGTCATTTTATATCACATTTATTTTCATTTCCTTGATGATATTGCTTATTGTTCCTTTGCTTTATACAATAACCTACATTGCAACATCTTTTTTTCTGATTGCCTGCCTTGAATTATAGATGCCATATATTTTTGTATATTTTTAGAAAACTAAGGCATTTTTTAAATATTAAGACATATGCTAATCTAGTGGATATAATTCAGGGGCAAAAATAAAACAATTTTTTCTTTTCATCCTCCAGACTCTGCAAACCTGCTATGTGAAAACCCAGTTAGGTTCCATAGTTTACCTCATTCTTATATGCTAAAAACCTCTTCCTAGCTTTAATCACCAAAGCCCTCTCTGTCAGTTCAGTACTTAATATCTTCCATTCAGTATAGAACTAGAGCATTATTAAAAGTTTGTGGTTTTTTCCCTATAACCAGGAGGGATATGTTGCAAAAGTATGGTTATTTTAATTTTTTTTCTTTTTACTCTGTGTCTTCTCACTAAACACATGCTAAAGGAAAAAAACAAAACTATTAAAATCAATAGAGTTTTAACTTGTTATCATGGATATATAATTTTTAAAAGCTCCTTCTTAGATACAAACAAACAAAAATCATGAATAAAACACAATGAGAGAGAAGAGCTTATTTATAATAACAAAAGAAAAGGACAAAAATAATCCCTAGGAAGAAGGCAGGATGTACTCCCACGCACCTTGCTGGGAGCCACAGGCAGCCTCCCCTGACTGACAGAAGACATGAAGCATGCCCAGGGACCTCAGTGGAAGCTATGGGCTGCCTCCTTACCCAATAGAAGGTACAATGCCCCACCACTGCTGTAAACACCATTTCTGCATACCTGGCCCACCATAACCACCACCATAGCCACTGCTGCTGCAAGAGTGGCTTGCTGCAACAGCAGCAGTCATGGCCACCGTGCAAGTCACCTGTTGACCTCTTGAGGCAAGTAGAGTAACAAGCAGAGTCCCCCAAAAAAGGAAGCATCTCTCCCCAAGTCCCACTCTAAAGTCATAGAAGCAGCAGCTACTCTTCCAGGTGACCAGACATCAACATACTAGAAATATGAAAAAGAGAAAAGAAAGAAAAAGAAAAATATGATACCACCAAAGGAATACAGTAATTCTCAAGTATCAGACCCTATAGACCAGGAAACACTTTAAATGACTGAAAAAGAATTCTGAGCAACAATCTTAAGGAAACTCAATAATATATGAGAAGACTCAGATAGACAACACAACAAAAGGAGAAAAAGTACCCATGATGTGAAAGAGGAAATTTAGAAAGAGATTAATACCTTAAAAAAATGTAACAGGACTCCTGGAACTGAAGGATTCATCAATGAAATAAGAAACACAACTTGGACATTAAGCAACATGTTAGAGCAAGCAGAAGGAAGAATTTCTAATCCTGAAGGTGGTCTTTTTGAAATAGCACAGGCAGACGAAAAGTAAAAAATAAAATTAAAAGAACAAATAAACAAAGAAAATCTAAGAGAGCTAGCAGACAACCTGAAGCACACAAACATCTGAATCATGGGTGTTCCAAAAGGGGAGGAGAAGGGGAAAGGCATTGAAAACCTAGTGAATGAAATCATAACGGAAAACTTTACAGGTATAGGGTAAGATCCAGGAGGCTCAAAGATCTCCAAATAGATTTATTCCAAAAAGATCATCTCCTAGACACATTATAGTCAAACTGGCTATACTCAAAGACAGAGAGAGAACCATACAGCAAGAGAATACTATCAAGTAACATTTAAGGGAGTCCCTGATGGAGTCTGGAGTGTTGTCCCCTCCAAAACTCCTGTGGAAATCTGATCCCCAATGTGGCAGTGTTGAAAACTGCGGATCCCTCATGAATGGATTAATGCTCTCCCCAGGTGGGGAGATTAATGAGTGAGTTCTCACTCTGTTAGTTTCCATGAGAGTTAGTTGTTTAAAAGACCCTGGCACCTCCTATCTCTCTCTCTCTTGCTTCCTCTCGCCATGTGATCTGCTCATACCTGCCGCTTTCTGCCATGAGTAGAAGCAGCCTGAGACCCGTGCCAGATGCAGCTGTCTCAGAATAGTAAACCAAATAAACCTCTGTTTTTTTTAAATTACCCAGTCTCAGCTGTTTTGTTATAAGCAACAAAAATGCATTAATACAGAAAATTGGTACAGAGGAGTGGGTTGTTGCTATACAGATACCTGAAAATGTGGATGCTTCTTTGGAACTGGGTAATGGGCAAAGGTTGGAGGAGTTTGGAGGACTTAGAAGAAGACAAAAAGATGAGAGAATATTTGGAACATTTGAGAGATTGTTTAAATGGTTGTGACCAGAATGTTGATAGAAATGTGGACAGTAAAGAACATGCAGACGATGAGGTCTCAGATAGAAATGAGGAACTTACTGGGAATCGGGCAAAAGATAACTCTTGCTACACCACAGCAGGGAATTTGGCTGCATTGTGTCCATGCCCTTGGACTTTGTAGAATGTGGTACTTAAGAGCTATGAGCCAGAATGTTTGGCAGAAGAAATTTCTAAGCAGGAAAGCATTAAGGTAGCTGCATGGTTACTTCTAACAGCCTACTCTGAGTTATGGTAGCAAAGGCATGATGTAAAGGCAGAATTTAAAAGGGAAGCAGAACATAAAGGTTTGGAAAATTTGTGGCCTGGCCATGTGGTAGAGAAGCTGAGAGTAGGAGAGAAATGCAAGGGTGAAGCAGATAAACTGGTTGCTAAAGACATTATCTTGGTGATGAGGCAGCCAGATGCTAAGAGCCAAGACAATGAGAGAAAAGCCCTACAGGCATTTGAGAAGTCTGGAAGGGTGTCCCACTCATCACAAACCCTGAGGCCTAAGAGGACTGAGTTGTCCCAGAGGACAGACATGGGGTGCAGCTGCCAAGGGAACCTGCTCCCTGCATCTCAGCTACTCTGGCTGGAGCAGTCCTGCCTCAAGTGGCACCAAGCGTGGGTCATGCAGCAGCTCTGGAGAGTAGAAGCCTGAAACATCAGTGGCGTCCACATTGTGTTACATCTGCAGGCCAGCAGGCCAGCAGGACATGAGAGCAGCAGAGGTGTGGCAGCCTCCACCCAGATTTCAGAGGATATATGGAAAAGCCTGGGGCCCAAGCAGAGACCTGCCACAAGGGCGGGGTCACTGCAGAGGCCGTCTACTGGAGCAATGCCGAGCAGGGAAGTGGTGTCAGAGCCCCCACAGAGAGCCCCCACTAGGGAAATGTCTAGTAGAGCCAATGCAGTAGGGCTGCTGCCAGGACCCCAGCACTCTGGGGCCACTGGTAACATGCAACACAGGCCTGGAAAAGCCACAGACACCAGTGCAGCCCACTCGGCTGTGCCTGGCAGAGCTAAGGAAGTGAGGCTGCCTGAAGCTTTGGGGGCCCAGATGCCCGATTGTGCCCAGGATGCAGGACTTGGAGTTAAAGAAGATTATTTAGGAGCTTTAAAACATAATGTCTGCCCAGCTGAGTTTGAGACTTGTTTGGGGCCTGTTTCTCCTTTCTTCTGGTCTATTCCTTCCTTTTGGAATAGGAATATGCACCCAATGTCTGTTCCACCATTGTATCTTGGCAGTAGATAAATCTGGTTTTGAGTTTTGTTTTACAGGTTCCCGGCTGGGAGGACTTTTGTTTTTGGTTTCAGATGAGACTTTTGAATTTGGACTTTTAAGTTGGTGATGGAGGAAGCTAAGACTTTTGGGACAGTTGGCATGGAATGATTGTATTTTGTATGTGAGAGGGACATGAGTTTTGAGGGACCAGGGGCGGAATGATGGAGTTTGGAGTGTTGTCCTCTCCAAAACTCATGTGGAAATTTGATCCCCAATGTGGCAGTGTTGGAAAAGCTGAGTCATGGGGGCGGATCCCTTATGAATGGATTAATGCTCTCTCTAGGTTGGGGGATTAATGAGTGAGTTCTCACTCTATTAGTTTCTGTGAGAACTCGTTGTTTAAAAGACCCTGGCACCTCCTCTCTCTCTCTCTCTTGCTTCTGCTTGCCATGTAATCTGCTTGTACCTGCCATTTTCTGCCATGAGAAGTAGCCTGAGGTCTGTGCCACCTGCAGCTGTCCCAGAATTGTAAGCCAAATAAACCTCTGTTCTTGATAAATTGCCCAGTCTCAGATATTTCTGTTATAGCAATGCAAAACTGACTAAGACAGTCCCCATCAAAGTAACAGCAGGTTTCTCAACAAAAACTCTACAGGCCAGAAGAAAATGGAATGATATATTCATAATATTAAAAAAGAAAAACTGCCAGCCAAGAATACTACACAGCAAGAATATCCTTTATAAAATAGGCAGAAATAGTATACTTCCCAGGCAAACAAAAGCTGTGGGAGTTCTCCACCACACAGTCAGACCCACAAGAAATCCTCAATGGAGTACTGCATCTAGAATCTGAAAAATGATAATTACTACTACAAGTACATAAGAAAAAACACACCCACTGATAGAATAAAAATGCAAATGAAAAAGAAAAATCAACGAAATTTTACCACCTCAAAAAAACCAACAAACATTGAAGACAAACAATAAAATAAAGCAGCAAAAGATAAATTCAACATCCAAAAGAAAATCAACAAAATGCCTGTAGTAAGACAATACTTTTCAATAACAACCCTAAATGTAAGTGGATTAAACTCCCTACCCAAAAGACACAGACTGAGTGATTGGATAAAAAAGCTAGACTAAACTTTATACTGTCTTCAAGAGACTAGCCTCATGGACTAATAGTGGAGGGATGGAAAAACACATACTATGCAAACGGAAACTAAAAAAGGGGAAGAATAGCTATTTTTAGATAGAATAGGCTTTAAACTAAAAACAATAAAAAGAGATAAAGAAGGCCAGTATATAATGATAAAGGGATTTTATACAACAAGAAGACATAGAAATCATAAATAAATATGCACCCAATATGGGAGGACCCAGATATATAAAGCAAATACTATTAGACCTAAAGAAAGAGATAGATGCAAATACAATAGTATGGGACCTGAACATCCCTCTCTCTGAACTGGACATATCATCTAGGTAACAAATCAACAAAGGATTTAAACTACATGTTGTGCCAATTGGACCTGGCAGATGTCTACAGAACATTTCATCCAACAACTACAGAATATACATTCTTCTCATCAGCCCATGGAACATTCTGCAGGACAGACCACATGTCAGGTCACAAATCAGGTCTCAACACATTTTTAAAAAATTGAAACCATTGCAATTATCTTTTCAGACCACAATAGATGAAAACTAGAAATCAACAAGTGAAAGTCTGGAAATTATACAAACACATGGAAATTAAACAACATCTTCCGGAATGACCTATGGGCCCAAGATGAAATTAAACAGGAAATAAAAAAATTCTCAAAAGTAACGAAAATAAAGGTACATCATACCAAAACCTGTAGGATGCTACAAAAGCAGTGCTAAGAGGTAGTGCTTACATCAAAAGAAAGGAAAGAGCTCAAATAAACAACTTAATGCTACAACTCAAAGAACTAAAAAAACAATAACAATCTAATCACAAAATTACTAGTTAGAAATAAGTAACTAAGGTAAGAGCAGAACTCAATGAAATAAAAACCCAAAAAATGATACAAAAGATCAGTGAAACAAAAAGTTTTTGGGGGAAGATAAACAATAGGCAAATCATTAGCAAGGCTAACTGAAAAAGAGAGAAGACCCAAATAGCAAAAATTTAAAAAGAAAAAGGAGACATTACAACCAAAACAACAGAAATAAAATGAATCATTAGAGACTATTATAAACAAACATACACCAACAAATTTGAAAACCTAGAGGAAACTGACAAATTTCTGGACATGTACAAACTACCAACACTGAACCAAGAAGACATGGAAAACCAGAAGTCATCAGTAGAAGCAACAAGATTGAAGCAGTCATCAGCAATCTCCCAACAAAGAAAAGCCTAGGACTGGAAGGCTTTACTGCTGAATTACACCAGACCTTTAAAGAGGAATTAGACAATTCTTTTCAACCTATTCCAGAAATTGAAACAGAGTCAATTCTCTCAAACTCATTCTATGAGGCCAGCATCACCCTGATACCAAAACCAGAAAAAGATAAACAAACAAACAGACAGACAGACAGACAGATAGACAGATAGATAAAACTACAGGCCAATATCTCTGATGAGCATAAATTAAAAAATCCTTAACAGTATATTAGGAATCAGAATACAGCAACACATCAAAAAATTTCTACACCATGATCAAGTGGGATTCATCCCAGGGATGCAAGGATAGTTCAACATATGCAAGTCAAGAAACATGATATACCACATCAACAGAATCAAGGACAAAAACCATATGATTTTCTAAATGGATGCAGAAGAAGCATTTGACAAAATTCAACATCACTTCATGATAAAGAGTCTCAGAAAATTAGGTATAGAAGGAAAGTATTGCAACACAATAAAAGCCATATATGACAAACCTACAATCAGTATCATACTGAATGTGGAAAAGTTGGAAGCTTTTCCTTTGAGAATAGGAACAAGGCAAGGATGCCCACTCTCACCAATCTTATTTAAAATAGTTTTGGAAGTACTAATCAGAGCAATCAGGTGAGAGAAAGAAATAAAGGGCATACAGATTGGAAAAAAGCCAGCAGACTCAAAAAAAAAAAAAAAAAAACCTCTTAGAATTGATAAACAATTTTAGTAAAATTGTAGGATACAAAATCCACATGCAAAAATCAGTAGCATTTTTCTACTCCAACAATGAACTAGCAGAAAAAGAAATGAAGAAATCTATTCCATTTATAATAGATACCAACACAAACAAACAAAAACCTAGGAATCAATTTAACCAAGGAGGTGGAAGATCTTTATGAAACTACAAATCATTGTTGAAAGAAATTAAAGAGGACACAAAAAACTGGAAAGATATTTCATGCTCTTGGTTTGGAAGTATTAACATTGTGAAAATGTCCACACTACCAAATTGATCTACAGATTCTATGCAATCCCTGTCAAAATACCAATGATGTTCTTCACAGAAATAAATAAATAAATAAATAAATCATAACATTCATATGGAGCAATCAAAGACCCCAATTGGCCATAGCAATCTTGAGCAAAAAAAAAATAATAATAATAATAAAATAATAATAATAATAATAATAATAATAATAATAATAATAAAGCCAGAGGCATAACACCTGACTTTAAATTGTAGTACAAAGCTATAGTAACCCAAACAGCATGCTACTGGCATAAAAACAGACATTAGGACCAATGGGAGAGAATAGAGAACACAGAAATCAACCCAGGTACTTAAAGCCATCTGATGTTTGACAAAGGCACCAAGAATATAAAGAGGAAAAGACTGTCTCTTCAATAAACGGTGCTGGGAAAACTGGACAGACATATGTAGAAGAATAAAATTAGTCCTATACATCTCACCATATACCAAAATCAATTCAAAATGGATGAAAGACTTAAATATAAAATCTGAAACTATCAAATGCCTAAAAGAAAATAGAGGGGAAACACTTCAGGAAGTTTGACTGGGCAAAGGCTTTATGAATATGATGCCCAGAGCACAGACAACAAAAAGAAAAACAAACAAATGGGACTGTATCAAACTAAAAAACCTCTACACAGCAAAATAAACAATTAACAGGGAGAAAATACAACCTACAGAATGGGAGAAAATATTTGTGAACTATGCATCTGACAAAGGATTAATATCCAGAATATACAAAGAACTCAAGCAACTTAGTAAAAAAACAAATAACCCAATTAAAAAATGGGCAAAGGATTTAAATAGGCATTTCTCAAAGGAAGATATATGTATATGAATGGACAACAGATACATGTAAAAATGCTCAACATCAATCAGCATCAGGGAAATGCAAATCAAAACCACATTGAGATACCAGGTCATTCCAGTAAGACTGGCCATTATCAAAAAGACAGAGAATAACAAATGATGGTGAAGCTCAGAGAAAGGAGTACCCCCTATACTGTTGATGGGACTGTAAATTCATGCAGCCATTATGGAAAAAGGTATGGAGGCTCCACAAACAACAACAGATAGAAACGCCGTACAATCCAGCAATGGAATTGCTGGTATGTACACAAAGTAATGAAATCATCATGTCAAGTGGACAACTGCACTCCCATGTTCATTGCAGCTCTATTTACAATAGCCAAGAGTTGAAATCAACCTAAATGTCCACTGACAGATGACTGGATAAGGAAAATGTGGTATATCTACACAAAGAAATAGTACTCTGGCATAAAGAAGAATGAAATTCTGCCATTCAGAGCAGTATGGATGAACTTAGAAAAAAGTGATGTTAAGTGAAATAAACCAGGAACACCAAGAGTGATATTGCATGTCCTCACTTAAAAGTGGGAATTAAAAGAAAATAAACAAGTAAATAAGGAAAAGAAAGATACAGCAATCATAATAATACATCAAGCTTTCAAAAGGAGAAAGTGGAACTGAGGTTACCAGATGTGGGAAAGGGAGAGGAGGAGGGAGGTAAGAGAGGAACTGGTAAAGGGCCACGAAAATCGATTACATTGCACAACGTTGGCTACACGAATTATCTTGATTTGAACATCACACGGTGCACACAGGTATTGATATTCAATGCTGTACAATCAACTCTGTTTAAATGTAAAAAAAAAAAAAAAAAAAAATTGAGATACCATCTCCCTCCAGATACACTGGCCAGTATCAAAAAGAAAGATAATATCAAATGCTGGCAAGGATGTGGGGAAAGGGGGACCCTCCTGCACTGTCAGTGGGACTGTAAATTAGTGCAGTCACTATGGAAAACAGCATGCAGGTTTCTCAAACAACTGCAGATAGATCCGCCCTAAGGGCCAAGCGTCTGACTGCTGAGTGTATCCTGAAAGGAATGGAAATCATCATGTTGAAGGGACACCTGCACTCCCATGTTTATCACAGCTCAATTTACAATAGCCAGGAGTTAGAATCAACTTAAATGCCCACTGATGGACGACTGGATAAGGAAAATATGGCATATTTACCCAATGCAGTGCTACTCTGCCATAAAAAAAGAATGAGTTTCTGTCTTTGGCAGCAACTTGAATAAACTTAGAGAAAATTTTAAGTGAAATAAGTCAGGCACAGAAAAAGAAATACTGCATGTCCTTGTTCATAAGTGGGAGCTAAAAAAAAAATCAAATAAATAAAAAAAGAAAGACAGATAAAACTACAGCAATCATTTTTTGAACTTTCAAAAGGAGAGCGCAACACTGAGGCCACTGGAGATAGTGGGGGAGAGGGAGATTGGGAAGAGGCCACAGGGTAAGACTGCCCTTGTGTAATGTTGAATACACTGCTTGTCCTGTCTTGCACATCATATATTGCACACTGGTATTGATATTTAATGCTGTATCCCACAGATATAATGTTTATAAATATTATGTCAATTATGTTTCAATAAAAAAGATCCTAAAGAAAATGATAAGAAATGTAGAAACCATATGTGAAGAAACCTTAAAATATTTGTATCGAAAAAGATAAACATATACTTGAATAAATATAAAAATTATTATGTCCTTAAATAGAAAGTTTTGGCATCCTAAAGTGTTGACATTGCCCAAGTAAATACGCATTGAATGCACCTCCACCGCCACCCCCAATGCTCTCAAATGCTTAGCAAAAACTCCTTTCCTTTCTTCACAGAAATATGATGCTGGTTTACCTTCTCCAGTACTATTTTTCTTGGATTGTGATAAAGGTGTAATGTTAACATTTAACAGGAAACACTACTTTTGGTGAAAATGACTCCATTTTGTTAACTGCATCTGGAGGACTGTGGTTGCAATAAGGGTACACAGTAGTGTGGTTGCTTTTGCTTACCACTTCACTATCTAACTTTATAACAGTATTACTTCCATAAATAAATCCTAAACTTACTTGTTTCCTTTGAAGATATTTTATACAATATATAGAACACCATATAGTTGTCACTGTTGCTGTTTTTATTTATCTATTAATAATTAGTCCAATATCCAAGACTGTTAGTTATTGCTATTTTGGTACAAGTATAAGGAATGATTTAGTTGTTTTAACATATTTTTGAGAAGATAGTAAGTTAAAAATAGAAACTACTATATTGCTTTTATTTATCTTTTTGGAAATAAAGTAGAAAATATTTAAAACATCAGAAGTTATCACTGCACAGTTTGAGGCAATAAGTGAGAAATGGAAGCTGGCCGCACATTTAGGTTAGCAGGCTTGTTCATTTACACCTTGGATATTCCACTATCCCTTCCTGACACACTGCTTGAAATGATAGCATTCCTGTATTTGCACTATATCCCAATTTACACATGAATTCAATAGTCTCCCCTGCTTTTGCATAGTATTTTTTGTCATTTTTCCCTTTTAACTGTATGTTGTTTTCATTCATGTTTTCTTCAGTTATAATACATGGATCTGAAAGTAGAAAAAAACAAAAAACAATTAATTTTTATAATCTTCCCTTTTATGAAGTAATAAAACTGCATTCTAATGAATATGTTAGGAAAAATAAAATTATGAAATAATCCAAATAGCAGGTATTTATTAACTTGTGTGTTAGCATTTTGCAAGTATAAGCTCCTTAAATTCTTACCATTCCTGCATCAAGCAAATGCTCCTATTTCACACACTAGGAAACTGCAGTAAAGAGGCGTCCATTTACACTTCCTCAAGGTAACGTAACTCCTTAGGTGGGGGCAATAAATGCGGACCCTGGCAATCTCTCTCTGGAGCCTGGGCTCTTCATCTCTAACATATATGGTGTCTACACTAGTGACTTCATATTAAAAAAGGTTAGCTAACGTGTTATATTAGGATCATGGTTTTTCATCCTACTTTCCCCACTCAACCAGCAGTGACTACAAACACTCAAGTGTTCGCTTTCTGCTAGTTTAAATCTAAGTGTATTTTACGCTCATAATGTAGGAGGAGAACTATAGAAAGCCATAATCTTTCTAATAAACAGCCATCTATTATAATGCAATTATCTACATATATATGCATATCCGTATATCTCTCTATCTATCCCTTTCTCTTATCTTCATTATGGTAAAGAGAGGATGCATAGCTGCACCGATAAGCACACAGAGTGAGTCCGAATACAAACGTGATTTCAAAAATTGCTCTTTCTCACTATGCCCTAATCTGTAAAATCAGTAAAATGTTACCTTTCACTGAAGGTTTTTCTTTTAGAGATGTTAAAAAAGTTTCTGGTTTATTGCTATTGCAATGTGACTAAACAACATTTTCATACGTTAATTCATGTTTAAGTCCTTGCCTATATTTCTGCGGGGTTGCTATTGCATTCCAGACATTCTCCCATAATAAGAATTTTGATGTCTTGAAGACATCATTGACTTCTCTTCTCTTGACTCAAATATTTTTCATTCCATTGTGGTTCTTAATGACATTAGCAAGGCCTTAGAAATCTCCCCAATTCACATTTTAGTACATCCTACAAGTTCTTATTTGAATGAAATTCATAAAATAGTACCTATGACTTCATAAATTGGAAAGTTTTTAAGAGCTGTCCAGTATATTCAGGGACTGTTTAATACTCCAAAATACATATTATCTGAACTGTAAATATTTCTTCGAACATATTTTCCATAACTTTCTTTATTGTTTGTAATTGCAAGCAATATTTTCCCTCATTATTTCCATATGTCTTGTGTATATGTTACGATGTTGTCTTTTTGCATGGATTGCTCCGTTTGAATGCTCTTCACTTCAGATTCACACTCAAAACAAAGGCTCGCCTCTACCACAGAAATGATTTCTTTTCCTCAGATAATTATAATCATCCCCTATTATTAATTCTTGCAAAAGGTAATGCTTTTCCTGTGAAACACATTTTAGGCCTATCCATCTACCATCAGTAAAACCTGAGACTTAAACTCTATCTCCAAAACTTAACACTTAACATGTCAATGTAAAAGGTTAAAAAGTAGCATAGTCTTGAAAGAAGGGAGTCACATCACAGAAAGAGCTGCTGTTATGATCCCATATTTAGAGACTTACGAATGTTAAAAATTAAAAAACTGTGAGTTTAAGAAATGTAGTAGAAAAAAGTTGTCTGATCAGCAGGGCTATGGATTCGTTTTCTACTTCATAGGCTAGTGGTAACTTGTGGCAAATATCGATCGTTCAAGTGCTGTTGTTGTCCCATTATAAATGGCTGAAATTCTAAAATTTCCTTTTTTTTTTTTTTTACTTCTTGCTAGGAATACTGGCAAAATGCAGGTAAGACTATTCAGAACAAGGACTTAGTGTCAACCACCTCTGAGTTCTACCAGCAAGCCTTTCAGGTTTCAAATAGAATCTTACATAATGGTTTAGGGTTTCTTTCTTGAAACAATGTTTTCCAAAATCTCTTTGAAAACTCTATCTAAGTGTTAACAATGTGAAAATGATTACGCATTTCTGTAATCATTAAACTGATTACACCATAATCAGTTAAATCGAGATACCATATTTTATATGTGTTCAGTCACTGGATGTTATTTGTGAAGATTTGTAGTGCTCAATACACAATCCTAGTGCAATAATCCATGAAAATTTTACTATAAATAGGCAAATATCAAACTTATCGCCCTGATCCCTTAGGAACCAGAGGAACGTTAAAACTTACCTATGCATCTTGGTGGTTTTGACCACTCTCCATTACTACAAGTTGCATATTTAGAACCCTGAAGTGTGTAGTAGGACTGGCATTGGTACTCAACTCTTGATCCTGGAGGATACATTTTTAATAGGAAGGAGGTGATGTCTCCATTGCTAATAGCTTTTGGAGGTCCACACTTTTCTGTAGGATCTGAAAAGAAGGTATTTTATTTTTGAGAAAAAAAAAATCAATCATTTTATTGGAAATGATCACAAACTAAATAAAGCTCCTTATGCATATTAACTATCTTAATTGATTTCTGTGGAAGATAATGCATTTTCAACCTCATATCTTAGAAATGTCTGGAGATAATGCACACTCAAATAAGGATTACGTACATGTATTTTTTTTTAATTCTAGAAAAAAGAAATACTGAATAAAAATACTTACGATAGCATGTTGGCAAACGGGACCAGCCATCTTCACCACATACTATGGAACCTGTGGTGCTTTCACCTTCGCTTTCATATCCATTATGGCATTCATAGTCCAGTGTGTCATTGAGCCTAAACCATGTGCTGTTACTTTTGGCTCTGGCATTCTCAAATACTGGCATATCACAAGATACTAAAGCAAAGTAAAATTGAAGATTGCATTTTTGTGCCATATCATGTATAATCCGACTAAGGAAATCTCATTATAGGAATAAAAAACTTTATCAATCAGGTGTGCTGATAAATTGACTACAATTAAAAATAATGCGGCAACCAGTGGTATTTTCTGCTGAAATAATTAATTACAGTGCAAACATTTATTTTTATATATTACCTTTCTTATTATTAAAATTGGATAAAAACATTAACAATATTTGGCCATATCTAATTTTACTTATGGAGATGTCATTGGTTGTTATTAAAGTGTGCTATTAGGATGCTATGATGTTATTATTTTAAAAAGAGTAAAAATTTGTGGATTAACAGTTAAGCTACCTATTTAAGTACCAGAATTACTAACAGTAAGGGTGTATATATTAAAAATAAACTGTATTAATTGCATATAAGATCCATAAAAATTTGTAAAGTATCCTCTCTTCTATAATATAATCTTTTCTCAAAACTGGAAGATGGCCAACTAGAGAGGTCTTGCGCTAGTCCCCTCTCCATAAAAAGAGACCAAAACAACAAACAAATAAATCTATTTTGACTGGAACCTGGGGAAGCACGGTGCAGAGAACACCAGGAGAATGAGGAGATTCTTGTTAAGCGTGGAAGAACGGAACAGCACCATAGAGAGCAGAACAACATAACCAGCCTCAGCCCTGCTGCAGGGACTAGTCCCAAACCAGGTGGAGAGAAGGTACGCTGGAATAGATCCTGGCTATTCCCACCATCGCCACAAATGCCAGTGATCCCTCCTCGGGAGAGTGCCCCCAGTCTTTTTGGAACCCAGGTCTGAACTCATTTGGCACTTGCTCTGCTCCCCCTAAGGCAGACAGGTAGTCTTGCTGAGTGGGAAATCTGCTAAAGCACAGTGGTTCCCCACATTGATGCCCATCTTGTATGGCTTGTGTAAGCTGAACCCACTAGTGCCCACACAGCTCACAGATAACCTGGCAGCAGGCCCGCCTCTCACAGGGGTCTTCCACATCCTCACACAGGCACTGGCAGAGCCACAATCCAACTTCTTGAAGCCTAGATCCCTGCACCAGACACAGTGAGACTGAGGAATCTTGCCTGGAAGGAAGCCCTGCCTGCATTCTGCTGTGCTCACTTGGGCACTGGCAAGACCAAAGCACAGGCTGCCTGGCACCTAGAAACAGACAGAAAGACTGAGACCCTAGCACCTGAACTTGCTCAGCACCCCTCCCCTCCAGGCAAACAAGTAGAGGTACCTAGCAGAAAATGCACTGGAGTGCAGTGGTTCCCTACATTCGCAGCTTGCCTTGCACGGTCCATGGGGGCTGATCCCATGGGTTCCTGCACGGTGCACAGCTAGCCCAGTGGAAGCCCCACCTCCTCCTGTGACCCTCCACATGCCCGCATGGGTGCCAGCATGACCACAATCCCAGCTATTTGGATCCTAGACCCCTGCACAGGCCCCAGTGAACCTGAGTTCCCTTGTCTGGAGGCCCTGCCTGCATTCTGATGTGCTCACTCAGGCATAGGTGGCACCAAAGCACATGCTGCCTAGAGCCTATGACAGACAAAAGGACAAGACCGCAGCATCTGATCTCACACAGCAGCTCCGCCCCAAGGCAGGCTTCTATTGGGCTGCAGGGCTCAGCTTCACCACTGAAGACTTGAGTGGGATCAACAACTGATTGGGTAGCAGTTTTCCCTTCCTACAGCGCACCTCCGAAGAGCTTCTGGGTCTTTCATCATTCACACAGGCTTGCTCCAGGCTCAACAGCTGAGCTAATGGCCCTCTTCAAAGCTCCCAGGACTTGTTGCCTCAATGTGTATCTGCTCCCAGACTGACAGTGGACCAGGTAGGGGATCAGATTCCCCAAGGCAGGCCTCTGCAGAGCTGCCAGCCTCAACTGCACCCTTACAGGCTTGCATCCATCTCAACAGCTGATCGGGCATCCACCTTCAGTGCTGCCAGGACCTGTGACAGCTGTGTACACCCACTCCCAAACCAACAGCTGATAGGGTAGCAGGTTTTCCTCTCTACAGCCACTGGATCCTGCAGCATCCATTCAGGATTGCTCCAGGCTCAACAGCTGAGCCAGTGGCCCTCTACAGACCCAGGAACTGCTGCAACAGTATATATCTGCTCGCTGACTGACAGCTGATCACCAACCCCAACAAAACCCACCCTAATAAGAAACTGCAGAGGGCCCCTCCATGTAGGCAACAAAAGCACCCACACACAACTCTAAGATTGGATATACCTGAAGAAGTCACACAAAGGCTGCACTACTGCTCTCACCCAGATCCAAATTTAGAATGCTAAACCTGACTGAATATACA
Organism: Cynocephalus volans; assembly: GCF_027409185.1. Lineage (NCBI taxonomy): Eukaryota > Metazoa > Chordata > Mammalia > Dermoptera > Cynocephalidae > Cynocephalus > Cynocephalus volans. Next base: position 129,043,792 of record NC_084470.1, on the reverse strand, counting down.
GTACTTCTACATGAAAACGTTTCTTCCTTCAAAAGCCACTCCTAGAATTAAAAGAAGTGATTACACCACCGGATGCATCAATGCAGAGATATGAAAAGTATGAAAAAAAACAAGGAAGCTTGACTCCCCCAAAAGAAGACAACAGCTCTCCAATGTCAATTTCTCAAACCACAGAAAATTGAAAAATTGCCTGAGGAAGAATTCCAAAGGGTGATACTAAGAAAACTCAGAGTAATAGATGAAAAAATAGGTAGAAATCACTATGAAGTTAAAAAACAAATGTGAAGACATGTATGAGAAAATCAACAGAGACACAAACAATAAAAAAAAACAAGCAGAAATCCTAAAGCTGAAGAATTCATTTAACAAAATAATAAGTACAATCAAGAGCATAAACAGTGAGCTATACAAGCAGAAGAAAGAATCTCTGAACTAGAACACAGGCTTTTTGAATTAGCATAAAAAAAGAATTTTAAAAAAGGAAGAAAACCTACAAATACTTTCTGATAACCTTAAGCAAATAAACATCCACACTATAAGTGTACCAGAGAGGAAGAGAAAGAAAAAGGCATTGAAAGCTTATTTTATGAAATAATAGCTGAAAACTTTCCAAATATGGGGAAATCAATAATCTTACAGATGCAAGTAGCTCAAAGATCCCCAAAGAGATTCAACCCAAAAAGGACCTCCCGGAGACAATTGTAGTCAAATTATCAAAAGTCACAGACAACAAATTCTAAAAACAGGAAGATAAAAGCATCAAATTACCTATAAGAGAATTCCCATCAAGCTAACAGCAGATTTCTCAACAGAAACCCTACAGGTCAGGAAAGAGTCGAATGACTTATTCATAGTGCTGAAAGAAAAAAAGAACTACCAACCAAGAGCACTGTATCTAGCAAAGCTTTCCTTCACAAATGGAAGAGAAATAGTATCTTCCTCAGACAAACAAAAACTGTGGGAATTCACCACCAAAAGATGGGTTCTTCAACAAATCATCAAGGGGGTCTTACATCTGGAATCAAAAGAGAGAGATATGTCACCATAAATAAATGAGAAAGAATAAACACTGCTAGAAGAACAGATTCACAAATGAGAAATAAAAAGAAAATGTTTTTTTATCACTACAAAAACAAACAAACACCCAACAGCAAAGATAAACAATAAAAGGGACAGAAAGGAGCATAAGAAATATTAAACCACCATAGAGAAATTAATAAAATGGCAGGAATAAGGCAATACCTTTCAATAACAACACTAAATGTAAATGAACTAAATTCCCCACTTAAAACGTATAGACTGGCTAAATAGACTAAAAAACCTGACCCAACTATATGCTGCCTGCAAGAAATTCATTTCACCAATAAAGACACATATAGACTAAAAGTGAAGGGATGGGAAAAGACATTCCATGTGAATGGAGACCAAACATGAACAGGAGTTGCCATACTTACATCAGATAAAATAGACTTCAAACCAAGAACTATAAAAAGAGACAAAGAAGGACACTGTGTAATGATAAAAGGATCAATGCAGCAAGAAGGTATAACAATCATATATATGCACCCAACATCGGATCACCCAGATATATAAAGCACCTGTTATTGGATCTAAGGGGAGAGATAGACCCCAACACAGTAATAGTTGGGGACTTTAACACAACACTCTCCGCACTGGACAGATCATCTAGACAAAGAATCAGCAGAGAAATTTTGGATTTAAACAAAACCTTAGACAGACTGGACTTTACAGACCTATACAGAACATTTCATCCAACAACAACAGAATATACATTCTTTTAATCAGCACACAGATCATTCTCCAGGATAGACCACATGTTAGGTCACAAATTTAATCTCAGCAAATTTAAGAAGACTGAAATCATATCAATTATATTTGCAGATCACATGGATTAAAATTATAAATTAACAACAAACAAAACTTTGGAAAGTATACATATTCATGGAAATTAAACAACAAATTCTTGAATGATCGATGGGTCAAAGAAGAAATACAGCAGAAAAACAACAAATTAGTTGAAATGAATGAAAATACAAATATGATTTACCGAAATCTATGGGATACTGCAAAAGCAGTACTAAGAGAGAAGTTATTGCAATAAGTGCTTATATCAAAATCATAAAAATACTTCAAGCAAGCACCCTAATGGTAAATCTCAAAGCACTAGAAAAACAAGAAAAATCTAATCTCAAAACTAGTAGACAGAAATAATTAAATAATAATGAATAATATAAATATTTGATAATATAAATCAAATTTTAAATAATATAAATATTTGATAATATAAATCTTAATATAATATAATATGAATATTATATTAAATACTATAAATGATAAAAATAATTTAATAATTAAAGAAAATCAGTATGCCAGCTACTTATAGATATACTCATACACATACCATATGACCCAGGAATTTCACTTTTAGGTATTTATCCAAGTAATAGAAAATCAATTTTCATCCACAGACTTGTATTTAAATATTCATGAAACATAATTTCCAAAGATTAGGAAATACTAATGTTTATCAATAGTGGAATAGATAAATTTTGGTATATCCATATCAAGATATACTATTCCACAATGAAAAGAAATGAGTTACTCATGAAAGAAAGAATGTCACAGACATTTTGCTGAAATAAAGAAGTCAGGTAGAAGATAATACATGTTGTAGAAAGGCAAAACTAATCCATATTAACAACAACCACAAAAATCTTTATTAACTAGGGCAATGGACTCAGGGCGAGATTGAGTGGAAAGGGAACAAGAGAACTTTCTTGGAAGATCAAAAGTGTTTCTAGCTTGATTGGGTTTGTAATTATATAGGCACATTATTTGTAAAGTCACCGGCCTGCACACTAAATAAGTACATGTGAATTTTATTACATAATTGAATAAAGATAATTTTTAAAATAAGTCTTTGAAAATTAAACATATACTTGTCAAAAACAAACTTTTGATGTGATTGAGTTATTTGAAGGAAAAATGCAAGCAAAAAAAGGTGTGAGTTTTCTATAAATTATTCTAAAGATCCAAGGTAATTGCAGCAAAATCTAAACAAGGTTATTAAAAGGAACTTGATAAACTGATTTAAAATGTGTACAGAAGATAAAAGCTCCAAACCCCTGCTCTGAAAAGGCAGACCTGTGTCTGTGTTTGTTGACATTATTTCCTATTCTATAGTAGGTGTTTGTTGACGTCATGAATGACTCATTTAACTGGGCCCTAGACGCTGCTCATCAAGTCTACCTTGTATCCATGATAAACTTACTGTCTCTCCCTCTCCTGCCACATTTTAAAACCTTTTTTCCTCTATCTAGTGCCCCTCGTCCTACTTCGCCAGTGCCCCATTCAGTCTCAGATGATCTCGTCTCATATATCAGAGCACAACAGAACGCTCCAGCTTCTGCATCTTTCCAGCACTACATTTACACGCACATTTTCCTTCCGTCCTCCTGTGACGAAGCTGTAAGCAGTACCGTTGCCACCAAAGCCTAATTCCTCCGCAGGACCTCTGATTCCCTTGGGCTCCCATTTTCTCAGGGAACTGTGTATGTCACGTGTTCAATCCCTGCTGCTGTCTCTCTCTACTAAATCCTCTACAGCATTCAGTATGCTCTCATATCTCCCACCTTTAAAATAAAAATCCTCTCTTTGGTGCATAATTTCCTCTAGCAGCATTCTGAACTTCCTACTCGCTGCACAACCAAACTTCTCGGAAGAGAGTTATCACCACAGACTGTATTAAATTTCTTGCAAATCTCTTTTGTTTAGCAGATTCCATTTAGGTTCTGCCCCTCCGACTCCATCAAAAACCATTTCTCTTACACTTAGTGGCCTCCCTGTTGCCAAATCCATTACAGTTTTATATCTATCCAGCTGGACATATCGACTGAACTAGAAATATTCATTATGCCAACTATCATAAAAATGTAATAAGATTACAATTCTCTTGACTGTATTATATGATAAAAACTATGACAAGAAATATACATGAATTATTTAGTCTACTAGCAAAAAAATTCATTGAGATATTAGAGCAAATGTAAACATTAAAACATATTACAGATAAGAGTCAGCAAAGCTTCCAATAGTCTTGGCTTGTTGCCCACAGTACATGCGTAACACATGGTGAAATTGGAATTAGAATCCACGCAGAATGTCCCCATAAGCTTCGTTATTAATCAGTCTGTGACACTTCCTCTTCCTTTAATCGTTTCCTTCTTTATACATCTATGACAACTTTCATTCCTAGATTTTTTCTCCTGTTTCTCTGGGTCCTCCATTTTCCATCTACTTTGATATCTGTTCTTCTCCTGTCTAACATCTTAAGGTTGGGATGTTCAGGGCTCAGTCTCAAGTGCTCTTCTCCCTTTGGTCTGTATTCCTTTCTAATTTAATGTTATCTTTTATACTGTGATAATCCCAAATGCACAGCTCCTTGCTAGACTTATATCCAAGTCTATATACCCAACTCTCCAGTGTACTTGTCCCATTCTGATGGGCAGCTCAGCTAGAATGTGTCCAAGTCTAGAGTTGTGTTGTTCCTACCGAAGTGCTCTCTATCTTGTCAGCACCACCTAACAAGATGGCATTTTTATTTACCTCCAGGCTTATGAGAAAACAATGAAAAAAGTGGCATTGCCATTTACCTACATGCTTATGACAAAAAAATGAAAAACAGGCACGTGAGTCCCTTGATCTCACTCTCTCTCACATCTAAAGGTTGGGATGGAGACTTCTGGTCAGGATGGCAGAATAGACAGTCTTCAGCATCACTCTATCCCACAAATCAACCAATTTACAACTATAAAAAAGCAATGACAGCCAAGCTGGGGCCACTATAGCCCAGGGGAAAAGGAGAAGAGACCTATGGGGCGCATGAAGGTGGGAGAAGCCACAATGAGAGAAAGAAAAAACTGCTCTGACTGTTTTGAGCACTGGCCATGTCCAGGCTGGAGCTGCTGAACTTAAGGAGCAGAAGCCGGCAAAACCTGCAGCTGTGCCCTTTGGATGAAGTTGCTTGGAGGTGGCAGGGGAGAAGAGGGCCATGGTGGCCCCCAGGACAGCAAGACCACTAATAGGGTTCCCATGGACCCACACAGGAGTGATGAGTCACAACAACTGAAAAAAAGGAGCCGCTCAGAAGCTGGTGAGTCATCACAAGGGACTGGAGCACAGCCCATCCCATGAGAAGTGTCTGGAGCACAGGTGGTAGGGGAGATGGGCCCATCGGGGAACATGGCAGCACGGCAAGCACAGCTGATCTGCCCACCAATCAGTAGAGGACCACTCAGAGGAGACTGGTCAGGAATATGGAATTGCATGGGGTACAGTTTGATGAAAAGACTCTGGCTCAGACCAGAGTTTCTATACAACTCAGGTGCACTGGATTTCTCTAGTCCTGGCAGTACCTACAAAGTCAACCATTAAAGCCTGAGCTGTACAAAAAGCCTTCCCTATGGAATCAGCAGCAAAGAGCAATTTAGCTCAACCACAGAGCTCAAGTACTGGTCCCAACAGGAAGTTCCCCCATTTAGAAGTAAGCAAAAGACAACAAATTATTTCCAGTGTAGAGTTTAAGTGGTGGGAACAGTGAATAACCCAACACAGAACTGAAAGAAAAAACAAAGTACCCACAATCAAAGACAAAGTTTGATATTAATTAGTAAAGGTCTCATTTCACCGAAGAACACCTATAACACGTAGAAGGACTGGAAGTCTAATGGGCTACCAAGCCAGAAAGGGGGGAGTGCTGGGGGCCTCAGCTATGTCCCCAACACTTGCAACCAGTCCTGACGGCGGGGGCTGAGGGCTTTGGCCACACCCGCTGACACGCACAACCACTCCAGCAAAGACCACTGAGCCATCGCAAGAAGTGCCTCAGGCTCTCCTTAGTCATGGTGGTCCAGGGGCACATGGCTTCGGTCATGCCCCTCTGACACCCACAGCCAGCCCAGTGATGACCACAGATCCACCACAGGAAGCACCCTAGACTCTCCTGAGCCTGGGCAGCAGTGGGCCAAGGGCCTCAGCCATGCCCCCCAACTCACACAACCAGCCCAGCAATGGCCACCAAGCTGCAGCAAGAAGGACCCCAGGTTCCCGAGCTGGGGTGGTGGGGGTCAAGGGCTTTTGCCACGCCACTCTGACATCTGCACCTAGCTCAGCAAGGACTAAGCCACTCTGGAAGCCCCTTGGTCTCCCCTGTGGGAATGAGGGGGGTGCCACAGGCCTCAATCCCACCCCTGCTCCTTCCTCCTTCTTCCATCATATTTCCTTCCCCTTTCTCCTCTCCCACTCCCTCCCAACTACTCCACAATATCATCATAGAATGTAAAAACATATTATTATTAAAATAAAATAAATAAATAAATAAAGGTTGGGATATTCAGGGCTCTCTTCTCAGTCTGTATTCCTCTCCAATACGATGCCATCATTTGTATGGTGATAAGCCCAAATACATAACTACTTGCTAGACATACATCCAACTCTATATTTCCAACTCCGCAGTTTACATATCCAATCTTTATACGCAGCTCAACTATAATGTGTCCAAGTCTAGAGTTGTGTTATTCTTCCCAAAGTGTTCTCTGTTCTATCAGCACTGCATAGCAAAGTGGCATTATCATTTACCTGCATGCTTATGAGAAAAAAAATTAAAAACAAACATATGAGTCCCTTGATCTCACTCCCTCTCAACATTTAGTACCATTGCCTGTACTTGGCACCACCAAAATATGTCCCAATTCTGTCCTCTGCTCTGCATCTCCTAAACCATCACATCTCTTAATCCCTACCCTTCTCACTAGACATAGACTCATGCTTTGTCTCTTGCCCACCAAAAGCATAGCATACAAGAAACAAACAAACAAAAAACACAAAACTTTCAAATACACAAGCCAAATTATATCATTTACTTCCTTTAAACTATTGTATGGCTTTTTATCAATCATAGAACTAATTCAAATGCTAACATGCCCTGCGTTAACCTGAATAATCTTTCCTTTGCCTTCTACCTAGACTCATTTTATACAATATTCCCACATCTTGACTAGAAACTGCTCACCCTGGTATTTCCCAAACAGTGTTTTATAAACATTTCAATGCTTTGTACATACTGTTGCTTTTGCTTGGAATACTCTACATGCCTTTATTTTCCCACAGATTCAAGCCCTTTTCTAACACTGGAAAATAGATTGATTGGCAAACATAAAAGAGATTATGTAAAAGTTCACAGAACTTGCCAATGTTGAAAAATAAAGAGCTATTCTCAGGAACTGTTGAAATTAACACACAAGGTAGAAGGTGTAAAGCAGAAACTGAGGAGCAAAATAGCTGAGGAAGTTGTAATAAACTATAATTTGGGGAATGGCTGCAGTTTTAAATAACTTGAAAGCTTGCATTTAGTATAACAAGAACAATTACATTTTAATCACATATCTGTGTTGTATATAGCCCATAGAAAACATCAATGCACTATTTTAAAAATAAATAATTATCACTGGGCTTCAAAAACATTCTCCTCCCAGTTTACATTAAATCAGAGGGCAACCCATTGATTTTCATCATTGTTTCCTAAAAACATCTCCAGATAATTCAAAATTTAAAGAAAACACATACAGATTTATCTTAATCCTAACAAAAAGATTCCTCAAAAAAAAAAAAATAGTACTTACCATCACATGTGAGTGTATCAGACCAACCATTGTAAACACATACGATGAACCTTTGGTACCATTATGGCTACATTCATATCCATCATGGCATTCATAGTCCAAGGTGTCACTGATCTTAAACAATGTGCTGGTACTTTTCACTCAGGAAATCTTAAATAATGGCATTTTACAAGATTCCAATGCATAATTAAATTGAAGATTTCATTTTTAATGTAAATAATCTAACTGAATAATTCCCATTTCAAGAACAAAAGGTTTTATCAATTAATATGTGCTAATAAATTAAGTACTGTATGAAAATAATCTGATACCAGGGACAAATCACTGTCTTGAAGTAGTTAGTAAAAATAGAAAATATGTTTTTAAGTAGCATTTTTTAAATCACTTAAGCCCCTTGAAAAATTTACTTTAAGAAGATTTTTCAGCCCTAACACTGGAGGGGCATGCAGGCCCAACCAGTTGAGTGTACAGGACCCAACTAGTAGAGTGTACAAGACCCAAACTGCATCTGGGTATTGATGTAGCCATAGGCCCTGCCCACACCTGAGCACTGGAGAGTCATGCAGGCCCAACCACCCATGGTGCAGGCCACCTGGGTGAGCTTGCAGGTCCCGAGGTGCTTCCAGGGAGTGACAAAGCCACAGGACTTCCACACCTGAGTACTGAAGGAGCACACAGGCCCAAAGCCCACCCCACAGGCTGTGGAAGTGAGTGCACAAGACCTCTGCACTGACCAAACAGGAGTCAAGGCAGCCCACCATACACTCACCTGCATTGATACAATAAGAGTCACCAGCAGAACCTATAAACAGAGGAGGAAGTCTTCAAAAAAGGCACTGAAAACTTTCTCAAGGAAGTAATAACAGAAAGCTTCCCAATTATAGGAAAGGATGCAAACCTTCAGGTCCAGGAAGCCCAAGGATCCCCAAACAGATTCAATCCAAAAAGATATTCTCCAAGACACATGATAGTCAAACTGGCAAAACTCAAAGACAAAGAAAGAATTCTAAAAGCAGTACGACAAAAGCATCAAATCACCTATATGGGAGCCCCCATCAGACTAACAGCAGAATTCTCAAGTGAAACCTTTAGTCAAAAGACTAAAAGAAAAAAATTGCCAGTGAAGAATCCTATATCCCTCATGATTATCCTTCAGAAATAATGGAGAAATAGTGTATTTCCCTGACAAACAAAAATTATAGGAGTTCATTTCCATATGACCAGCCCTGAAAGAAATATCCAAAGAAGTCCTGCATCCAAAATCTGAAAATGATAATTAATATCATGTATTTACAAGAAAGAGCAAAACCCACCATTAAAACCAAAATGCAAATGAAAAAGAGAATGAAGCTAAATCATGTCTCCTCCTACCTTACGACCCAGCTATCCCACTGTTGGGAATATACCCAGTGGAATGGAAATCATCAAGTCGAAGGTATACCTGTTTCCCAATGTTTATCGCAGCACTCTTTACAATAGCCAAGAGTTGGAACCAGCCCAAATGCCCATCATCAGATGAGTGGATACGGAAAATGTGGTACATCTACACAATGGAATACTACTCAGCTATAAAAACGAATGAAATACTGCCATTTGCAACAACATGGATGGACCTTGAGAGAATTATATTAAGTGAAACAAGTCAGGCACAGAAAGAGAAATACCACATGTTCTCACTTATTGGTGGGAGCTAAAAATTAATATATAAATTCACACACACACACACACACACACACACACACACACACACACACAAAAGCTGGGGGGGGAAGAAGCTATAACAACCACAATTATTTGAAGTTGATACGACAAGCAAACAGAAAGGACATTGTTGGGGGGGAGGGGGGAGGGAGAAGGGAGGGAGGTTTTGGTGATGGGGAGCAATAATCAGCCACAATGTATATCGACAAAATAAAATTTAAAAAAAAATAAAATTAAAAAATAAATAAATAAATAAATAAATAAATTATGTCTCCTCAATAATGCAACTAACATTGAATATGAAAAATAAAAGGGGAAGAAAGGGACAAAAGATGTTTAAAACATCTAAACAAAAAGCAATATAATGACAGGAGTAAAGTAATACTTATCAATATTAATATTAACATTAAACATAAATGGATTAAACTCCCCATTCAAAAGACACAGACTGACTGATTGGCTAGACCCAAATATGGGCAGTCTTCAAGATACCTACCTCACCTATAAAGACAAATGCAGACTAACAGTGGGGGGGTGGCAAAAGATATACCATGCAAACAGAAACCAAAACAAGCAGGTGTAGCTAATCTTAGAGTGGATAAAGTAGACTTCAAGCAAAAAAACCATAAAAAGAGACAAAGAAGGCCATTATACAATGATAAAGGAATCTATCCAGTTAGAAGACATAATAATCATAAACATGTATGCACACAGTAGTAGAGCACCTAGATATGTACAGCAAACACTTTTAGAACTAAAAAAAGAGATATGCCCAAATATGATAATAGTGGGTGAACTGAACACCCATCTCTCAGTGTTAGACAGGTCTTTCAGGTAACAAAGAAACAAAGAACCACAGGATTTAAACTACACCTTAGACAAACTAGATCTGGCAGACATCTACAGAACATTTTGTTCAACAACTAGAGAATATCCATTCTTTTCATCAACACGTGGAATATTCTCCAGGATAGACCACTTACTAGGTCACAAAACAAGTCTTAGCAAATTAAAAAAAAAAATTGAAATCATCCCAAGTATTTTTCAGTCCACAATGGATTAAAACTGGAAATCAATAACAACATATTCTGGAAACTACTCAAGTACATGGAAACTGAACAACAGACTCCTAAAAGACCTATGGGTCCAGGAATAAAGAAAACAGAAAATAAAAAAAATTTCTTGTACCTAACAAAAATAAAGATACATCATACTAAAATCTGTGGGATACTGTGAAAGCAGTACTAAGAGGGAAATTTATTGCAATAAATGTTTACATCAAAACAATGGAAAGATTTCAAATAAGCAACCTAACACTACACATAAAAGAACTAGAAAAACAACAACAATCTAAACCTAAAAGTAGCAGATAGAAAGAAATAATCATGATCAGGGAGAACTAAATGAAATAGAGACCCAAAAAACAATAAAAAAAATCAATAAAACAAAAAGTTGTTTTTTTGAGAAGACAAATAAAATAGTCAAACAATTAGGTAGGTTAAACAAAAAAGAGATAGAAGATAAAAGTCAGAAATGAAAAGGGAGCCATTACAACCAATACCACAGAAATATGAAGAATTGTTAGAGATTATTAAAAACAACTGTACATCAACAAATATGAAACTGTGGAGGAAACAGATAAATTTTTGGACACATATAAACTACCAAGACTGAACCAAGAAGAAATAAAGAAACTCAAGAGGCCAATAAAAAACTATGAGATTGAAGCAGTAATTAGAAATCTTCCAACAAAGAAAAGCCAAGAACTAGGTGGCTTTACAGCTGAATTCTGTCAAACCTTTAAAGAATTAATACCACTTGTCTTCATACTTTTCCAAAAATTGAAACAGAAGCCATTCTCCCAAACTCATTCTAAGAGGCCGCATCACCCTGATACCAAAACCAGATAAAAATACAACAAGAAAAGAAAATTACAGGCCCATATCCTTGGTGAACATTGATGTAAAAATCCTCAACAGCATACTAACAATCAGAATGCAGCAAGACATCAAAAAAATTATACACCATGATCAAGTGGGATTTATCCAATGGATGCAAGGTTGGTTCAACATACACAAATCAAAAACGTGATACATCATATCAACAAAACCAAGGGAAAAAAACGATATGATTATACCAACTGATGCAGAAAAAGCATTCACAAAATTGAACATCCCTTCATGATTAAGATTCAGCAAATTAGATATAGAAGGAAATTTTCTCAATACAGTAAAAGCCATTTATGACAAGCCAATCGCCAATATCATACTGAATGGGGAAAAGCTCAAAGCTTTTCCCTTAAGAACAGGAACAAGACAAGGATGCCCACTCTTACCACTCCTATTTAACAGAGTATTGGAAGTACTAGCCAGAGCAATCAGGCAAGAGAAAAAATAAAGGGCATCCAGATTGGAGAGGATGAAGTCAAACTGTCCTTGTTTGCTCATGACATGATCGTATATACAGAAAAACTTTTAGTCTACTAAAAAACCAACAAGTACATGAAAAAATGATTTCAGTAATTTTGCAGGATACAAAATCAACACCCAAAAATCAATAGCATTTTTATGCCACAATAACACGCTAGCAGAAAATGAAATCAAGAAAGAAAGCCCATTTATAATAGTCACCCAAACCATAAAATAACTAGGTGTCAATTTAACCAAGGAGGTGAAAGATCTCTACAATAAGAACTACAAAATATTATCAAAAAAAATTTAAAGAGGATATAAAATGGTGAAGAGACATGCCTTGCTCTTGGATGGGAAATATTAATATTGTGAAAATGTCCATTCTATCAAAGCAATCTACAGATTCAATACAATCACCATCAAAATATCAATGACATTCTTTACAGAAATAGAAAAAGCAATCCAAACATTCTTATGGAACAACAAAAGATTGAATAGCAAAAGCAATCCTAAGCAAAAAAAATAAACAAATAAAGCCTGACTTCAAATTATACTATAAAATCAACTCAAAATGGATTAAAGACTTAATTATAAGACCTGAAATCATAAAATTACTAAAGGAAAATATAGGGGAGACCCTTCAGATAATAGGAACCAAAAAGCACAAGCAACAAAAGAAAAATAAATAAACGGGATTATATCAAACTGAAAACCTTCTGCACAGCAAAGGAAACAATCAACAGAGCAGAAAGAAAACCTACAGAGTGGGAGAAAATATTAGCAAACTATAAATCTGACAAGGGATTAATATCCAGAATAAACAAAAAACTCAAGCATACAGTAAAATAACAAATAATCCAATTAAAAAATGGGCAAAAGAGACAAAGAGACATTTTTAAAAGGAACACATACAAATGTCCAACAGGTACATGAAAAAATGCTCAGCATCACTAATCATCAGAGAAATGCAAATCAAAAACACACTGAAATATAATCTCACCCCAGTGAGGCTGGCCATTATTAATAAAACTGAAAATAACAAATGCTGGTGAGGATGAGGCAAAAGGGGAACTCGTCTACACTGCTGGTGGGACTGTAAACTAGTACAGCCACTATGGAAAACAATATGGAGGTTTCTCAAACAACTACATATAGAACTACCATATGATCCAGCAATCCCACTCCTGGGTCTATATCTAAAGGAATGGAAATCATCATGTTGAAGGGATACCTGTACACCTGTGTTCATTGGAGCTCTATTTACAATAGCCAAGATATGGAACCAGCCTGTGTCCTTTGATGGATGACTGGATAAAGAAAATGTGGTATATATACACAGTGAAATACTACTCAGCCATAAAAATGTTCTGCCATTTGCAGCAACTTGGATGAGTCTAGAAAAAATTACATTAACTGTAATAGGACAGACAAAGAAACAGAAATACCGCATGTTCTCACTCATAACTGGATGTTAGAAGGAAGGGAGGGAGGGAAGAAGGGAAGAAGGAAGGAATGAAGGAAAGAAAAAAGACCACAACAATATGTTGAACTTTCAAAAGGAGTGAGCAAACGTAAGTATACTAGAGATGGGGGGAGGAAGGAAGGCAGCTTGGGAAAGGATAGGTCAGCCAAAGGGCATAAAGAAACATCACAATTTATAAGAATGAATATGCTAATAATAAATTTAAAATTTAAAAATAAAAAACAAACTTTTTTCAATTCAATTATACTTAGGTATTTATGACAATGTTAGCAAAAAAAACCCCCAGGATGTATAAGGGTATTCTTGTTTTAGGAAACAGAACAACATTCTGTGAATTAAGAAAACAGATTCATTAGTAGTTGTGATGTATGTAAAAGAAAAAAAAAATAAATGAAAAGTTCAATGTGTTTATTATATATGACATTTTCTTTTCTATAACAAGAATGTCTCTTGTAGAGAATAACTGATCAGAATTTAGTATACGATCAGAATTTCAGCCACTTTATACAGGTGGGCAACTTTTTTTCACCTAGACCCTAGAGTAATTATAGAAATTGGGGAAAAAAAAGGAAAAGAAATCAAGACAGTAGAGATGGATATCTTAAATATTCACTTCACATAAAGTGAATATGTTAAATATCACTTCAAAAATATCACTGAGTGGCTCTGGGATAAATAACATTAATTGAGCAAATTTTTCTTAGAAAATCTTTATAAACATCTAGGTAGTGTAGCAGGAAAATCTTTCAACACAGCAGAAATTCCACTACCTAGATATTTATGAAGATTTTCTAAGGGGAAGAATATGCAGAAGTGGACTTACGCTATAGTGCCAAACATTTACATTATGAAGGTTAAGTTACTCTACTGTTATACTCTACGGTTCCCTATCTTCACTGAAAACATTACTTTTATGTCTAGGAGCAGACTAATGATACAAAGACTAATTTTTACCTGAAAACAAATATAACAGTCTCAGCTAGAAATAAATGTGTTTACATCACAATACACGTAAAACTTCCTAACTAATTTCCAAATCACAGAGTGCTTTAAAGTAGAAAAACTTGAATTAAAAAATGGACTGATATTCTAGTAATTAAACTTGAAAGAAAAATATGTACTTTTTTCTCAAAGTTTTTATTTATCTTTTTTTTAATGAAACTACATCAGCTCACTCAAAAAAGAATAAAGTTAAAGTAAACTTGTGTACATCAGCAGGATAATGAATACTAACACAATAAATTACTTATTAATACATTTAGGTTGGGCTGACCACCCACTTTGCAGACAGGTAATTGATCCTGATTTTTCACCATCTGTTGTTACATATCCTGGTTTGCACGTATATTGTGTTTGTTTGTATATGGAAAACACACCAGGTTCAGAAAAAAATACATTGTCTAACTCTATTTTTGATGTTGAACATGTTTCTAAAAGGGAAAAGTATAAGGAAAAGATAAACATATGTTCAATAATATTCTATAAAGACTCAAATAATATGACAATATAAAAATAATGAGTTATTTCTAAATAAAAACTAACATAATCTGAATTATCCAAGTTCTTATGTCAAAGAAAATAAGTTATGAGTTCTTAAAAATACTACATCAAGGCCCATTATCAAAATTTTTTAACTCAATCGCTTCTAAAAATTATTAGAAATCTGCTTGTCTAATGGACCCAGAATGCTATAGCATGCCAGTACTCTTAGATGATGTGTTTTTTTTCCTGGGACTTGTTTTATATCTTGCCTATTTTTTGATCTCTTAGGCAACTCCAAAACTCATTTAGCCAATTGGAGGGTCTGAGATCAAGTGATGATCTTAGAGAATCTGTCAAAATAGCAGTCACAGGCTTTGGCTCCAAGAATTTGAAATGTCATCATAATCATGTGCCTCAAACCATATGAAAGTATGGAGTTCAAGGAAGATGAGAAAAGCAACACATTAATTTATTTTATGAGGCCAAAATGATGATTCTTTAAATTATTATAACTTAATTTGAAACAATAAAAATAGACTTCTGACAGTTGCTAGGTCTCTTTCCATAACTATCCCCACTAACCATGGATAAAGAAAAAATCAAAAGAGAAAACATAAAATATTTTGAACTAAATGATAATAAAATTGTATTAAATGAAACTTCGTGAGATGACACTAAAGTAGTGCTGAGAAGGAAATTTATCATTAAACAGTTGTAAAAGAAAAGAATAAAGACCAAAAATCAATAATTATTTTTATCATTTTAAGAAATTACAAAAAAAAATCAACAAAACAACATTAAATATAAATTTTGAAAAAATTTAAATTGGAGCAGAAATCAAATCAAAAACAAGCAGTAGAGAAAATTAACAAAGGTATGAAATGATTTTTAAAAAAATTAATAAAAGTGATAAATACTAGGCAAGAATAATCTGGAAAATCAAAGAATTCCAGCCACAAACAGTGAGAAAACTGAACTAAATAGATGAAAATAACCTTTTTTCAGGCATTGGAAAACTGTATACACCTGACTGTAATTCCAGAGAAAAAGAGACAAAAGACATGAGCACCATCATCTACATGACCTTATGCTTAGAAGAATATCCCAGACAACAGCACAGAGAGGAAGATTCCAAGCAGAGAATGACACCTTTGATAAACAGAAGACACAAAAAGCAGTTTTCTCAAAGAGGTTAAGATCACTAGAATTTGCAGGGTAGAGAGCCAGAGAAGAAACCATCGAGTGAAAAAAAATCTTCCTAGCAATTTCCTAGATTCTTTGGCTGAATACTGACACGCCATACAGAAAGGGAAAACTCCATGCACATGCACAATAGATAACTCTGGAGGAAGAACAACTCCAGAGAAAAATAAGGTGAAAGAATCCCGTAGAACACACGACCCTGGGAGACTTTCAAATTCAATCATTCAGAGTGGAAAGACTCTTGAAATCCAAATCATTTGGTAGAGACACCAGAAGAAGGCTTCTTAATATTCTTGATAAACTGGTCATGAGTAAAGTCTTCCCAAATCAGTCTTAATGAAGTTTTAAAATAAGCCTTGAAAGGATCCAGCTGATCTGTAACAAACTTAGCCTTCTAAAACAAAATTTAAAACAGGTAATTTTTGAGTTCTCCAACCTTAAACACTGAAAGATACAAACTATAAAAGCTCCAAGAAAGGCCTGTTCCCTTATCCATACAACAAGGAGAAGGGAGAAAAAACTTTCTGGCAATACCTTCTCACTTCCCCCCAAAACATAAAATCTTCTTTGCAACATCCACTCTAGTTCAGCCAAATGCCAATGGATAAATTACATCAGGATTTGCGGAATGACACTGCAGCAGTATTGAATATACCTGTACTAGAAAAGAACACGGTTCTTCTACTGTAACCTTAGCCTCTACTTGGAGACATTAGAAAAAGCAGAAAAAATTAAATTCAAAGTAAGCAGATAAAAGAAAAACACATTAAAGATTAGAGCTGAGTCAATAAAATAAAAAGAAAATATATAAAAACAAGCAAACCAAAAACTTTGTTGACTTAGGAGATCTCTAAAATTGGTAAACCTGTAGACAGACTTAAAGGGGAATACATAGAGATAACACAAATTGCCCATGTAAGCAAAGACAGAAATGGGATCGCTGCAGTTTTACATACACTAAAAAAAAAAAGAAGAAAATTTTAGGTACAATATTATAAACAATGTCATGCTAATAAATTCAACAACTTAGATGAATAAACAAATGTATTAAAGCCACAAATTACCGTAGCTCACTCAAGATGAAATAGATAATACAAATAAATTATATCTATTAAACAAATTGAGTTGGTAGTTTAAGCATGAAAAACAAGAAACAGTTATAAATCAAACAAAATACATACAGGATCTTTATGCTGAAAACAACAAAACAACTACTGTGCAAAATCAAACAAGATCTAACTAAGTAAATAAATATATCATGTTCCTTGACTGAAAAACTGAATACAGTTATGATATCAGTTCTTCCCAAATTAATCTATAAATGTATCCTAATCCCAACCAATGGCCAAGCACAGTATTTTATAAATATGAACAAGCCAATTCTAAAAGTTACATGGAAAAGCAAATAGAATAGAATAGTAAAACAATTCATAAAGAGAACGAATTTATGTTCATACAAAAACTTACATGTAAATATTTTTTACCAGCATGCTCCACAAATATCAAAAATAACAAATGTCCTTCAATGAATGAATGGACTAACAGTAGACTGTGGTACATAATACGATGAAATAATACTCAGCAATAAAAAGAAAGAACTATTGATACACTCAACATGAATTATGCTAATTGAAAGCCAGACTCAACAGGTTACCTCCTGTTTTCATACATGTAACTGTCTGGAAAAGATAACACTATAGGTATCAAGAAAAAATCAGTGATTCCTAGGAGACAGGTAAAGAAAACTTGGTGTGACTATAAAGAAAGAGCATGAGGAAAGTTCTGCAGTGAGAAATCGTTACTTATCTTGCTTGTGGTGATGGCTATATGACTAATGTATTTTTTAAATATCACAGAACTCTACATCAAAAAGTAAAAATAATTTTATTGTATGTAAATTTTTAAAAACTACTACCTGGAGGATAATCAAAAAAATTTCATCTTTAAGGATATTAGATAAGGTGTATAAATACCCACAGATTCTTTATTTACTAGTCAAATGTGGCCGGTGAAAAATACTGATGGATTCTGGGGGTTAACTGTATACTATAACAGACCGAAAAAGTCTGTTCAGAAGCACCTGTCAAAATGGCCTTAACCATTCAAGTTTCACAACAAGCTAAAGGAAATTGGTATTCTGTGATCCACTTGGCTGATGTTTTCTGTTCAGTGGCTATTTCAACAGAAATCACAGCCAATTTCCATGCGGGACACACTCCAATATATACCTACTGCACTATCTCAATTATATTTGAATTCCTCTGTTTATTGTCACAACATTGTTATCGGAGATTTAGATTTGATTCAATTAAAAAGTACCATGATTCACTAATGATTGAGTATATATTGAGGATATAATGATGACATCTTAATGTGAAGATTAAGACTTTTTAATGATATGACCAAATAGAGTAGCTAAAGAACCTGACTAAAGTACAGAGCCTAGCATGAAGAGAAAAATTTTTATGAACATGATCCAGGTGGACTAAAGACATTTTAAAGAGAGAAAGAGAAGAGGAGTGGAGGGAGGAAAGGAGGAAGAAAGGAAGAAGGTTAGAAAAGGGAAAAGAAGGGAAAAGGAAAGCAAAAGGGAGGTAGAGAAGGAAGGAAGGAAGGAAGAGAGGGAGGGAGGAAAAAAGTAAGGAAGGGAGAAAAAAAGAAAGTGAGAAAAAAAAGAAAGAAAGAGAGAGTGAGAAAGAGAAAGAAAGAAAACAGAGAAAGAAAGAGGAAGGAAGTAAATAAGTAGTTGATTCTTCCAGCTCCAAAACCAGAACAAGAGGCACAAAATTTGACAGTTGTTTTTATCAGGAGAAATTGCATATCAAATCAAGGGATATTATTAGCCTCTATTAGCAAAATCTCTGAGGAAAAAATAAAAATAATAGGATCAGCAGATACCAAATGTAGCTAGGTCCACCTAGCAAGAAATCTGCTAATAGTGCAGGTGTCTTTTTGATATATTGATTTCTTTTCCTTTGGGTATATACCCATAGTGGGATAGCTGGATAATAAGTTAGATCCATTTTTAGTTCTCTGAGGAACCTCCATACTGTTTTCCACAGTGGCTGTACCAATTTACAGTCCCACCAGTAAAGTAGGAGGGTTCCTTTTACTGTGCATCCTTGCTAGAATTTGTGATTTTCTATCCTGTTAATAATAGCCATTCTAAATGGGATGAGATGGTACATCATTCTGGTTTAATTTTCATTTCCCTGATGATTAGTGACTTTGAGCATTTTTTCATGTGCTTGTGGGCCATTTGTATGTCTTCTTTTGAGAAATATCTGTTCAGGTCCATTGTCCATTTTTAAATTGTCTTTTTTATTATTATTATTAATTTATTTATTTATTTACTTATTGCTGTTTAGTTGTTTGAATTCCTTTTGTATTCTGGATATTAGCCCCTTGTCTGATGTGTAGTTTGCAAACTCTTTCTTGCATTTGGTAGGCTGTCTCTTCACTTTGTGGATAGTGTCCCTTGCTGCACAGAATCAAAAAGACACCTGCACTCCCACGTTCATCACAGTACTATTCATAATAGCCAAGAGATGGAATCAACCATCAACAGACGAATGGATAAGGAAACTGTGGAATATATATACACGATGGAGAACTGTTCAGCTCTAAAAAAAAATGATATCATGCATGATACCAGCAACAACATGGACGGAACTGGAAACTATCATGTTAAGTGAAGAAAGACAAGCACAAAAAGACAAATCCTGCATAAAATCACTCCTACATGGAATCTAAAATAAATAAATAAAACAGTTCTCATAGAGCAGAATAATGGCTACCACAGGCTGGGATGGGGAGCTGACCTGGGGGAGAAGTGCTGGACTAAGGGTACGAAACTATTCCATATACCTTCAGTGAATTACTGTGCAGTATATGCATGTATGTATTGAAACAACACATTACTCTGCAAGTATGTACAAGTAAATGTTAAAATTTTTTTTAAAAAGAAAGAAAGAAAAAGGAGGGGGAAGATTGTTGATCAAAAGTGGGCCAAAAGGTACATAATGCAAAAAAGAAGCTTTTGTTGTTGTTTTTAACAATTGGAAATAAATTATTTTTTAGTTTTTTAACATTTATATTTATTTTTGTGGGTACACTTTTAAAATATTGTCTTTATACCAAGTGAAAGGCTGAGAACAAAATATAATTTCATGGTAATATTTAGAAATGTCCATAAAATCAAAGCTATTTTTGTGCAGAAATCCCCCTCTTTATTTAAAGCTGAAAGTCAAGAATAGGTGCCAGGAGACTGAAATGAACAGCATTCAATCTTAAATCATTTGTGTGATGCATCATAATGAGGCTGATAAAACATTGTAGATAAACTCTTGAAAGAGCCCTAATCTTGTCTTTTGGTTCCAATTTTACAGGTTAATGAATGGTATGAGAGGAATTCTTTTGAGAAGTAACTTGTTGGAAATGTTATCTCCTGAATCCACACAAGGACTTTGTTCAACAACAGATCCTCAAAGCACCTCATAACTAGTAGCCTAGATGAATTATAAAATATTTGGGGAGTGCCTGACTTGTCATATTATCATGCTCCCCAATATCTTTAGACTAAGATTTGGCAAACCACTGCTCACAGACAAAATATGGCCCACTATTTTTGTAAATAAAGCTTTATTGGAATACAGTTATACTCATTATTTTACATATTACCTCAGGCAGCTTTCATGCTAAAATTACAGACTTGAGTAGTAGCAACAAAACTGTAATACCCACAAAAACAAAAATACCTATGCTCTATCATTTATAGAAATATTTATTTACCATCCTGCCTCTGCTGCAGACATGCTTTTTTGAATGAAGAATCCTTTACTTTGTGGATTATTGTCAATAATCAAAGTAAAGGATACTTGGAAAATTAAATCCAATTTAGTGTAGTAGTATCACGGTGGGTGTATTAGTCTGTTTCTGTTGCTTATAACAGAATACATGAAACTGGGTAATTTATAAAGAAACTAAATGTATTTCTTACAGTTTGGGAGGCTGGGAAGTCCATGGTCCAGGGGTCCCTGGTGAGGGTTTTCTACTGGGTGGGAGCTATCTGCAGGGTGCTGTAGCAACCAGTGTGTCACATAGTCGGGAATGGCATGAGCACGAGAGCGAACCTTCTCAGTTGCTCTCCTTATAAAATCATCAGAACCACGTCTATGACAACTCATTAAACCATCAACCCATTACTCCATGCATGGGTCAGTTCATTGAAGAGGGCACAGTCCTCACAATCTAATCACCTCTTAAAGGCTCCTTCCACCACCATTATGGGGGATAAGTTCCATCATGAGCTTGGGGGGATATTCAAACTATAGCTCATAAATATGTATGTAATATACACATATAAATATACAAATATTTGTATATAAATATAAATACAGATATGTAAAAATGTGTGCACTATCCCTAATTATCAGGGAAATGCAAATTAAAACCACCACGTGCTATCACCACACACCTGTTAGAATAGCTACTATTGAGAAGACAAAAGATGAAAGTGTTGGCATAGATGTGGAGAGAAGAGGACCCTCATATGCTATTGGTGGCACTGTAAATAGTTGTAGCATTATTCACAACATCCAAGATATGAAATCAACCTAAGTGTTCATCAGTGGATGAAACATAAAGAAAATGTGGTATATATATATGATAGAATTACCACTCAGTCATAGAAAAGAAAGAAATTCTGTCATTTGCAACATGCAACCTCTTATGTTAAGTGAAATAAGCCTGGCAAACACCGTATGCTCTCATTTATATGAGGGTATTTCAAAAAGTGCATGAGAAAATAGAACTGAAAGTTAATACAAATCTCTCCGTGAACTTTTTGTAGTATGCTTCTATGTATGATCTAAAAAAGTCAAACTCATAGAAGTAGAGAATAGAATGGTGGTTATCAGGGGCAGGGGTGGTTGGGAGCTGGGGGTGAAGTGCAGGGAGAGATGTTGGTCAAAGGATATGAAATTTCAGTTAGATAGGAGGAATAAGTCCAAGAGATCTACTGTACAACATTGTGACTAGTAAGAATATATTGTACTCTTGAAAAATGCTGAGAGCGAGTGTACAGTGTTCTCACCACAAAAATAATAAGCATGAGGTAAAGCATATGCTAACCAGCAAGATCTAGTCACTCCAAAGTGTGTAAAAGCTTCAAAACGTCGTGCTGTACAAAGTAAACGCATACAATTTTATCTATTAATTTTTAAAAAATTAAAAAAATAATGCTCCAAAAGTACTTTGAGCAAAATTGCACAGGCCAGAAGTCTGAGAACAAGCTAAACTTGCCTTTAATGAAGAGCTGTATATTGAGAACAATATGTGAATAATCTACATTAGCTGATTTATTGTGTTATTATATTAGACTAGCTTATAATGGAATCACTATTTGGTGTAATTTTGGTGTAATTGTTAAGGTTAATTGGAAACATTTTAAGAAATCTTATGATAATGTTGATATCAATGACCAAATGGATTGAGAGATTTTTATTAAGACTTGCATAAGATTCTTCTGATAGAAACTGCTATCCCAGAGAAAAAATTTAGTTCAGTTAAAAAATAATTAATTATTAAATTGAATCACTCTACTGATACCATTAATAAATTTCAAATTGCAGTTCTGGAAGAAAGTAAAAGATTTGTTAGGCATGTGCAAAATTAAACAGAAGTTTATGCTGGAATATTTATTGAAATCAAGTGTTTCTTGAAAGCCATACCTACAAGCCATTGGTGTTTGTCGTTTTGCTTTTTCTACTCCATGATTATAAAAGATGTATAAAAATGAATGATCATTAGTTGTTTGTAATTTTAAAAACTCAACCAATGATCAAGAAGATAACTCTGTAAGGATAGGATTACTTTACAGATGAAATGAAACTACTCTATGATTTATCTCCAGGGATGCTAAAAATTCTAGTGTTAACCCTTGACCAAGATAGCCATGAGATGTGGTACTTAGAGAGTTATAATTTTTTGTTTAAAGTTTCAAACTCTCCTGGAGGCATGCTGTACGAGCTTGTTACAGTATGTAAAATTATATAGATTTATAGTTTGCATTTGGTTTAACTGGTTACACAGACTAGTTTTAAGTACATAAGAAGAAAAATGTATAACCTACAAAAATTACTACAAAACTCATAGTAAATTTAGCAAGGTCATAATAGGATAAAAGATCAATACAAAGTGTGTTTCTGTATAATACTAATGGAAAATTGTAAAATGAAAATTTAAAATATGATCTGTAATAATATTAAAAAACCTTTGCTAAGTAAGAAAAAAATTAACAAAATATGTGCATGACCTGCATTCTTAAAATCACAAAACATTCCTTAGAAAATTAAAGAAGCCCTAAATAAATAGAGAGACATAATATGCTCACGAATGGGAAGAATTAACATTTTAACAATATCAAATGTCAGTTCTCCCCAAACTGATATTCAGATTCAACTCAATCCTAATCAAAAACCTCAGCAGGCTTTCTGTAGAAATTGACAAGGTGATTCCAAAATTCAAAGAAAATAAAAAATTGCTACACAAATCAAAACTATCATAAAAATTAATGTATTTGTTTCTGCTGCTGTTGTAAAAGAATCCTACAAGCGACTTAGTAATTTAAACAACCTTAATTTATTATCTTAAAATTGTGAAGGTCAGAAATCTGATATCAATATCACTGAGCTAAAATCAAGGTGCTGTCACGACTGCATTCCTTCCTTGAGGATCCAGGGAAAATTCAGTTTCCTTTTCCAGACGATGCCGTCATTCCCTGGTTCAAGGCTCCTTTCTTCATCTATAAAGCCAGCAACACTGAATTTCTCTCTGACTCTTCTTCCATAGTCATCTCTCACTCTCTCTTTCCCTCTCTCTCACTCTCTCTTTCCCTCTCTCTCTCTTTCCCTCTCTCTCTCTTTCCCTCTCTCTTTCCCTCTCTCTCTCTTTCCCTCTCTCTTTCCCTCTTCCTCTCTCTTTCCCTCTCTCTCTTTCCCTCTCTCTCTCTCTTTCCCTCTCTCTCTCTCTTTCCCTCTCTCTCTCTCTTTCCCTCTCTCTCTCTTTCCCTCTCTCTTTCCCTCTTCCTCTCTCTTTCCCTCTCTCTCTCTCTTTCCCTCTCTCTCTCTCTTTCCCTCTCTCTCTCTCTCCTCTCTCTTTCCCTCTTTCTCTCTCTTTCCCTCTCTCTCTCTCTCTTTCCCTCTCTCTCTCTTTCCCTCTCTCTCTTTCCCTCTTTCCCTCTCTCTCTCTTTCCCTCTCTCTCTCTTTCCCTCTCTCTCTCTCTTTCCCTCTCTCTCTCTCTTTCCCTCTCTCTCTCTCTCCTCTCTCTTTCCCTCTTTCTCTCTCT